>NC_090375.1:112571418-112890110 GCF_036365525.1 Heterodontus francisci | reverse complement strand
ACTGCTTGAGAGAAGCACTGAGGTTAACAAGGGCACAGAACGTACTCTGGGTGGGGGACTTCAATATCCATAACCAAGAGTGGCTCAGTAGCATCACCACTGACCGAGTTGGCTGAGTCCTGAAGGACATATCTGCCTGACTGGACCTGTGGCAGGTGGTGAGAGAATGAACACATACTTGGCCTCGGCCTCACCAATCTGCCTGTCACAAATGGCAGAGATATTAAACAAATATTTTGTGTCTGTTTTCATAGTAGAAGACATAAATTACGCATAAGAAATAGAGGGTAACCAAGGGGCTAATAAAAGTGAGGAACTTAAAAGCAATTAATATCAGCAGAGAAAATGTATTAGAGAAACTTAAGGGACTAAAAGCCTTCCTAATTGCTTGCTGTACCTGCATGCAACTCTCTGTGTTCCTTGTATGTGTTCACGCAAGTCTCTCTGAACATCAACGCCTTTTAAAAAATATTCTGCTTTTCTATTCTTACTACCAAAGTGAACAACCTCATACTTCTCCACATTATTCTCCATCTGCCAACTTGTTGCTCACTCACTTAACTTGTCTATATCTATATCTTTGTGTCCTCCACATAGCTGACGATCCCATTTAGCTGGCATCTGTGATGCTGGGGACCTCAGGAGGAGGTCAAGATGAATCATCCACTCAGCACTTCTGACTGAAAATGGATGCAAATGTTTCAGTCTTGTCTTGTGCACTGATGGCTCCCCCAGAATTGAGGATGGGTATGTTTGTACAGCCTTCTCCTCCTGTCAGTTGTTTAACTGTCCACCACCATTCATGACTGGATTTGGCAGGACTGCAGAGCTGAGATCTTATCCCTTGGTTGTGAAATCACTTAGCCCTGTCTATTGCATGCTGCTTTCGCTGTCTGGTGTGCAAGTAACCCTGTGTTGTAGCTTCACCAGCCTGACACCTCAATTTTAGGTATGCCTGGCAGGCTCTCCTGTACTCTTTATTGAACCAGGGTTGATTCCCCCAGCATGATGGTAATGGTATAGTGGGGAATATGCCAGGCCTTGAAGTTACTGATTGTGGTTGAATACAATTCTGCTGCTGCTGATGGCCCACAGTGCCTCATGGATATCCAGTTTTGAGTTGCTAGATCTGTTCAAAATCTATCCCATTTAGCACGGTGGTAGTGCAATACAACATGATGGTGGGTATCCTCAATGTGAAGATGGGGCTTCAGAGGGGGAAAGAGAGGGGAGAGAGAGAGGGGGGAGAGAGAGAGAGGGGGGAGGGAGAGATGGAAGGGAGAGAGGAAGAGAGGGGAGGGAGAGATATGAGGGAGAAAGAGCAAAGGGAGGGAGAGAGGGGAGGGAGAGGAGGAGGGAGAGAGAGGGGAGGGAGAGAGGAGAGGGGAGAGAGGGGAGGGGGAGAAAGGGAAGGGAGAGAGAGAGAGAGGGGGGAGGGAGAGAAGGAGAGAGAGGGGGAGGGAGAGAGAAGGAAGAGAGGGAGGGGAGAGAGGGGGAGAGGGGGAAAGGGGGAGAGGGGGAAAGGGGGAGAGGGGAGGGAGGTAGAGAGGGGAGAGAGAGAGAGAGTGGAGAGAAAGGGGGAGAAAGGGAAGGAGAGAGAGGGAAGGGAGAGAGAGAGCGGAGAAAAGAGAGAGAAGAGACAGGGAGAGAGGGGGGAGAGAGAGGGGAAGGAGAGTGGGAAGAGAGTGTGAGGGAGAGAGGGAGAGAGAGAGGGGAGAGAGAGAGGGGAGGGAGAGAGAGAGGGGAGGCAGCGAGAGAGAGAGGGAGAGAGAGAGAGGGGGAGGGGGTAGGAAACAGATGGACACAGAGAGGGGGAGAAAGAAAGGGGTAGAGAGAGGGGTAGACGGATGGACAGTGGGAGGAGAGGAGAGAGAGATGGACATGAGAGAGAGAGGGAAAAGAGATAGACAAAGAGATGAGGGAGAGCGAGAGGGGGAAAGACAGATGGACACAAAGAGGGGATGTGGATTGACACAGAGAGGGAGAGAGAAAGAGATCAAGATCACACATGACAGATGGACATCCATCTGTATTCTCCGCATTGCTACATCAAGTTTGCGGGCAGACATTGATTACTTGTGCAAGCTAAAACAATGCCAGGTATCTCACTGAATAGAAAGAAATGCGTTTTAAATTGCACTGTGTTTTGATGACATTAGGTTGGCTATGCACTTTATACACAAATTAATTGCCCCCATGTCTGTGGATGTCCATAATTTCGTCAAATGTCCGTAGTGCAACTTGTTGGTGCCTATCCCTGCTGATAAGTGGCAAGTAACATTCACGCCACACAAGTGCCAGGTAATGACCATCTCCAACAAGAGAGAATCTAACCACTCCCCTTGACATTCAATGACATTACCATCACTGAATCCTCCATTATCAACATCCTGTGGGTTTCAATTCAACAGAAACATAACTGAACCAGCCACATAAATAGTGTGTTTATAAGTGCAAGTCACAGGCTGGGAATTTTGTGGTAACTCACCTCCTGATTCCCCAAAGCTTTTCCACCATCTAGAAGTCAGGCATGTGAAGGAATACTCACCACTTGCCTGAATAAATGCAGCTCCAACAACACTCAAGACACTTAACACCATCCAGAAGAAAGAAGGCTATTTGATTGGCACCCCATCCACCACCTTAAACATTCAATCCCTTCACCACCGATGCACAGTGGCAGCAATGTGTACCATCTACAAGATGCACTGCAGCAACTCGCCAAGACTTTTCAACGGCACCTTCCAAACCCACAAACTCTACCACCAAGCAGAACAAGGGCAGCAGGCCGATGGGACATGACCAACTGCAAGTACCCCTCCAAGTCACACACCAACCTAACTTGGAAATATATCGCTGTTCCTCCATCATCGCTGGATTGAAATCCTGGAACTCTCTCCCTAACAGCACTGTGGGTGTACCAACACGACACAAACTGCAGCTTTTCAAGAAAGCGGCTCACCCCATTGTCTCAAGGGCAATTTGGGATAGGCAATAAATGCTGGCATTGCCAACGACACCCACATGCCATGAACGAATAAGAATAAATAAAATGCCTAATCCCCAAAAAGAAGCCAATTTTATGCATTTTGCTCAATTTGATTTTAATACGACTTTACACTGAGGTCCTCAATGACAAAATGGTTATTAAAAGTTTAAATTATTGATTATCTTATTTTTCAATCTTGCCAATATTTTTGCCTTCATGAATATCTGTTCTCAGCAGTGTTTGTGTTTTCTTTATGGATTACAGAAGACTCCCAGCTGTTACAGGGAATCAGCTGTATGGTGCAGAATTCCACAGCAGCTGTTTCAAAACAGGCATCTAGCTTTAGGCTCTCAAATGGAGGCTTCACCATATGCCAATAGACCACTTAGTTCATGCTTTGGGAACACACTTTAGAACAGTCACTGTGAAAGGAAGGAATAGAATTTAGCATGATGGAGCTTCAGATGTCCCTGCAAACTAAGTAACAGCAGCCAACTAATCCATCCACATCACTGCCAAGGTTAGAGCAACCACTCTACCAGGAGTTTCAATATTTTATGAAAGAAATCATGACTTCAGATAAAAAAAGTAAAATTTATACTTATAAAGTGAATCCCATTTTAATTAAGGTTTCAGGAAAGTTTAATGCATGCTACAAACTTGAAAACAAGAAAAGATGTTCAGTTTTCTTTATTAGTTTAAATTCACTGGAGATCGTTCAATGTTGTGGGCATATGTTCAGACCTGCCAGCAGCTTCTTTCACGCATTCTGAACCCTTGTGACTCATGAACAGGGACAAACATCCATTTTCCAGAATCTGGTCAAATTGTAAAATAAATAATATATATCAGTCTGTAGGGATTCCATGACCTGCTTACTCTGCTTTATGTGATCCAATTTCTGTTCCTCAAGCATTTTTAAAAATGAAGGCCTGACTTTTTCCATGTATGGTAGTGTTCAGATGATATTAATAGAGTTATACAGCACAGAAACACGCCCTTCGGCCCATCGTGTCTGTGCCGGCCATCAAGCACCTCTATTCTAATCCTATTTTCCAGCACTTGGCCTTGTATGCAATGGCGTTTCAAGTGCTCATCTAAATACTTCTTAAATGTTGTGAGGGTTCCTGCCTCTACCACCCCTTCAGGCAGTATGTTCCAAATTCCAACCACCCTCTGGGTGAAAAAATTTTCCTCAAATCCCCTCTAAACCTCCTGCCCCTTACTTTTAATCTATGCCCCCTGTTTATTGACACCTCTGCTAAGGGAAAAAGTTTCTTCCTATCTACCCTATCTATGTCCCTCATAACTTTGTATACCTCAGTCAGGTCCCCCTCAGCCTTCTCTGCTCTAAGGAAAACAACCCTAGCTTATCCAGTTTCTCTTCATAGCTGAAATGCTCCAGCCCAGGCAACATCCTGGTGAATCTCTCCAGTGCAATCACATCCTTCCTATAGTGTGGTGACCAGAACTGTACACAGTACTCCAGCTGTGGCCTAACTAGCATTTTATACAGCTCCATCACAACCTCCCTGCTCTTATACTCAATGCCTCGGCTAATAAAGGCAAGTATCCCATATGCCGTCCTAACCACCTTATCTACCTCTGCTGCTGCTTCAGTGATCTATGGACAAGTACACCAAGGTCCCTCTGACCCTCTGCACTTCCTAGGATCCTACCATCCATTGTATATTCTCTTGCCTTGTTAGTCCTCCCAAAATGCATCACCTCACACTTCTCAGGATTAAATTCCATTTGCCACTGCTCTGCCCATCTTACCAGCCCATCTATGCCATCCTATAATCCAAGGCTTTCCTCCTCACTATTTACAACACCACCAATTTTCATGTCATCTGCGAACTTACTGCTCATAGCTCTTACATTCACATCTAAATCATCAATGTACACTACAAACAGCAAGGGTCCCAGCACCGATCCCTGCGGTACACTACTGGTCACAGGCTTCCACTCACAAAAACAACCCTCAACCATTACCCTTTGCCTCCTGCCACTAATCCAATTTTGGATCCAATTTGCCAAATTGCCCTGGATCCCATGGGCTCTTACTTTCCGAACCAATCTTCCATGCGGGAACTTATCAAAAGCCTTACTGAAGTCCATGTAGACTACATCAACTGCTTTACCCTCATCTACACATCTAGTCACCTCCTCGAAAAATTCAATCAAATTTGTTAGACATCATCTCCCCCTGACAAAGCCATGCTGACTATCCTTGATTAATCTCTGCCTCTCCAAGTGGAGATTAATCCTGTCCCTCAGAAATTTTTCCAATATTTTCCCAACCACTGATTTTAGACTCACTGGCCTGTAATTACCTGGTTTATCCCTGCTACCCTTCTTGAATAATAGTACCACATTTGCTGTCCTCCAGTCCTCTGGCACCTGTCCTATGGCCAGAGAAGATTTGAAAATTGTGTCAGAGCACCTGCAATCTCCTCCCTTGCCTCACATAACAGCCTGGGATACATCTCCTCTGGGCCTGGGGATTTATCCACTTTTAAGCCTGCTAAAACCGCTAATACCTCCTCCCTTTCAATGCTAATTTGTTCAAGTATATCACAATCCCCCTCTCTGCTCTCAACACTACATTGTCCTTCTCCATAGTGAACACAGATGAAAAATAATAATTTAAAACCTCACATATGTCCTCCATCTCCACACACAGATTGCCACTTTGGTCCCTAATGGACCCTACTCTTTTGGTAGTTATCCTCTTGCCCTTAATATACTTATACAATGCCTTGGAAGTTTCCTTTATCTTGCCCGCCAGTGTTTTTTCATGCCCCCTCTTCACTCTCCTAATTACTTTTTTAAGTACCCCCTACACTTTCTATACTCCTCTAGGGTCTCTGCTGTTTTCAGCCCTCTGAATCTGCCATAAGCCTCCTTATTTTCCCTTATCCAATCCTCTATATCCCTTGACATCCAGGGTTCCCTGGACTTGTTGGTCCTACCCTTCACCTTTACGGGAACATGTTGGCCCTGAACTCTCACTATTTCCTATTTGAATGGACTCCCACTGGTCTGATGTAGACTTTCCTACAAGTAGCTGCTCCAAGTCCACTTTGGCCAGATCCTGTTTTATCATATTGAAATCGGCCTTCCCCCAATTCAGTACCTTTATTTCCAGTCCATCTTTGTCCTTTTCCATAACTACCTTAAATCTTACAGAGTTATGGTCACTATCCCCGAAATGCTCCCCCACTGACACTTCTACCACTTGTCTGGCTTCATACTCTAAGATTAGGTCCAGTACCGCCCCTTCTCTTGTAGAACTTTCTACAAGCTAACTCAAAAAGTTCTCCTGTATGCACTTTAAGAATTCCACCCCCTTTAAGCCTTTTGCAGTAAGACTATCCCAGTTAATATTGGGGAAGTTGAAATCCCCTACTATTATTACCCTATTATTTTTACACCTCTCTGAGATTTGCCTGCATATCTGCTCCTCTATCTCTCCCTGACTGTTTGGAGGTCTCCCACCAAAGTGTGTGCCCCCTTTTTGTTTTTAAGTTCTACCCATATGGCCTCATTTGAGGAACCTTATAAGATATCATCCCTCCTTACTACAGTAATTGACTCCATGATCAATAGTGCAATGCCAACTCCTATTTTACACCCTGCCCCTCCCCCATCATGCCTGAAGATTCCATACCCTGGAATATTGAGCTGCCAGTCCTACCCTTCCCTCAACTATGTCTCTGTGATAGCAATAATATCATATTCCCATGTGTTAATCAACGCCCTCAATTCATCTGCCTTACTTGTAAGACTCCTTGCATTAAAATAGATGCAATCCAGCCTTGCATTATTTGCTTGTGCCTGAACAGGTCTGTATTTTCTCTGCCTTCCAGACCGACTTAGTTTCTCTTCTATATTTGGCTGTGCATCACCCCCTACTGTATCTCCACTCTGTAACCCATCCCCCTGCCAAATTAGTTTAAACCCTCCCCAACAGCACGAGCAAAAACCTCTCTGCAAGGATGTTGGTCCTGTTCCGGTTCAGGTGCAACCCGTCCAACATTTACAGGTCCCACCTTCGGCAGAAACAGACCCAGTGATATAGGAAACTAAAGCTTTCCCTCCTGCACAATTTCTTCAACCACGCATTCATTTTCTCTATCCTCCAGTTCCTATACTCACTAGCATGTGGCACCGGGAGTAATTCAGAGATTACAACCTTTGAGGTCCTGCTTTTTAGCTGCTACCTAGCTCCCTAAATTCTTATTGCAGGACCTCATCCCTCTTTCTACCCATGTTGTTGGTACCAATGTGAACCACGACCTCTGACTGTTCACCCTCCCCCTTCAGAATGTCCTACAGCAGCTCCATGATATCCTTGACCGGAGCACCAGGGAGACAACATACCATCCTGGAGTCATGTTTGCGGCCACAGAAACGCCTATCTGTACCCCTTATGATAGAATCCCCCATCACTATAGCTCTCCCATTCTTTTTCCTCCCCTCCTGTGCAGCTGAGCCACCTGTGGTGCCACAGACTTGGCTCTTGCTGCATTCCCCTGAGAAGCTATCTCCCCCAACAGTATCCAAAGCGGAAAATCTGTTAGAGAGGGAGATGGACTCCTGCACTACCTGCTTAGTTCTTCTACTCTGCCTGGCAGTCACCCATTCCCTTTCTGCCTGAGCAGTCTTTACGTGCGGTGTGACCACCTCCCTGTACGTGCTATCCACGATGTTCTCAGCCTCGAGGATGCTCCACAGTGTCTCCAGCCGCCACTCCAGATCTGAAACACGGATTTCGAGTAGCTTCAGCTAGAGACACTTACTGCACACATGTTCGTCCTGGACACTGGAAGTGTCCCCGACTTCCCAATTTGCACAGGAAGAGCACTCCATGCTGCTGTGCTGCCCTGCCATGATTTACTCTTAATTTACTCCCTTAGATTATTCAAAAATTAGAGATTATTTACACTAGAGACCTTGATTCCCTAAAAAAAATACTTACTCGATAAAAAAACTGTGGAACTTACCTTTCTCTTTACTTTAGTTACTAATCCACTTTACTTACTTTACTTACTTTAGTCACTTACCAGATATGCACCAAACAGGTAGCTTCTACCCTGCTTGCCTGTGATGTTTGATGCTATGTTTGATTTAAATTAAATTAAATTAAATTAAAAGCTTACCTGTATACTCACCTTGGCGGCTCTCTGTTTCCCTGCTCTCACTGTTGATTGTGACATCATTCTGATGTCACTTTTCGGTTTTTCCCTGCTCCCGCTGTTCTCCTCTCTCTCTCTCTCTCTCTCTGTCTCCAGTCTCCGACTCTTAGCTTTTGGCGCACTTTTTAAACCTCTGGTCCCGCTGTGGCCCTCTCTCTCTTGCTCTGTCTCCAGTCTCCGACTCTGGGCTTTTGGCACGCTTTTTAAACCTCTGCTCCCGCTGTGCTTCTCTCTCGCTCGCTCTGTCTCCAGTCTCCCATGTGGTACAACTGGAATTTGACCAGTAAAACAAGTTCTTTATTACCTGTTATAAAAACAAGAAATGCTGGAAATACTCAGCAGGTCTGGCAGCATCTGTAGAGAGAGAAGCAGAGTTAATGTTTCAGGTCAGTGACCCTTCTTCAGAACTGGCAAATATTAGAAATGTGAAAGGTTATAAGCAAGTAAAGGGGGTGTGGGGGGGGAGGGGGGTGGGTGCAAGAGATAACAAAGGAGAAGGTGTAGATAGGACAAGGTCACAGAATAACTGACCAGAAGGTCATGGAGCAAAGGCAAACAATATGTTAATGGTGTGTTGAAAGATAAAACATTAATACAGATAGGATGTTAACAGTCTGAAAATTTAACAGCCGCAAGTACAAACATGAAAATAAAAGTGGGTAAGCAAACTGAACAAACTGAGATGAAATAAAATAAAATAAACACAAAAAACCCAAAAATAAATAAATGAATATATAAAAAAGAAAAAAGAACTAAAAATAATAGTAAAATGGGGGGCCCGTCATGCTCTGAAATTATTGAGCTCAATGTTCAGTCCGGCAGGCTGAAATGTGCCTAATCGGTAAATGAGATGCTGTTCCTTGAGCTTGCGTTGATGTTCACTGGAACACTGCAACAATCCCAGGACAGAGATGTGAGCATGAGAGCAGGGGGGAGTGTTGAAATGGCAAGCAACCGGAAGCTCAGGGTTATGCCTGCGGACTGAGCGGAGATGTTCCACAAAGTGGTCACCCAGTCTGCGTTTGGTCTCCCCCGTGTAGAGGAAATCATATTGTGAGCAGCGAATACAGTATACTACATTGAAAGAAGTACAAGTAAATCGCTGCTTCACCTCAAAGGAGTGTTTGGGGCCTGGGATAGTGAGGAGAGAGGAGGTAAATGGGCAGGTATTACACCTCCTGCGATTGCAGGGGAAGGTGCCATGGGAAGGGGACAAGGTGGTGGGTAATTGCGGAGTGGACCAGGGTGTCACAGAGGAAATGATCCCTTCAGAATGCTGACAGGGGAAGGGAGGGGAAGATGTGTTTGGTAGTGGTATCATGCTTTATTACCTGTTAGTATTTTGCTGTGGGGCTTACTACTCTGTGATATTTTGACAAATCATTTAAGAAATGTATCAGCTAGTAAATAAGGGGTAGAACACTTGAAAGTTGCCCAGTTATTATTTCCTTGCCCTATGTTCCTTTTTGACTGGCTTTAGAGCAGTGCTGGTTAGTTAGTTACCAATATGTTGGCCTTGCACAGCTGACAGCTACCTACTTTAAGCTTGATGGATTTCCTAAATAAGGCCACCGTGAAGACTCATTTTACTGGGTCTTCTCACTCCCTATATTTAGGAAATCTGGCAAATTTACATTGGGCTGGGCCACTGGGTGCAGAAGACCCACAGGCCAGTAACCAGCAGCTCAAGGCTGTTGCAAGTATTGCAGTATTTCTGAAGATCATTGTCAAATGATTACAGGCAATCCTGACTTGTGGTTCTTTTTTTTAAATTGTAAATCATTCCAAATGATATTCAGGCCATGCCTAAAGCATTGCATGATTTCTAAGCAAGCTATGATTTAAGAAACTTGTTCACAATGCAAAGAATAGTTCAAGATTGCTGTTATTAAAACTACCATAACCAGTAACATATGGAAACAGTAATCTTCCTGTGAAGTAGTTTTGAATATGAGAACTCCATTTTTGCGGAACTCTGTCGATCAGATTCTAAGCTGGATATTCACTTGATTATATGTTTTTTTTTATTCATTCATGGGATGTGAGCGTCACTGGCCAGGCCAGCATTTATTGCCCATCCCGAATTGCTCTTGAGAAGATGGTGGTGAGCTGCCTTCTTGAACCACCGCAGTCCATGTGGGGTAGGTACACCCACAGTGCTATTGACTTTGTTGCGGTTAGATACAACTCAGTGGCTTGCTTGGCCATTTCAGAGGGCATGTAAGAGGCAACCACATTGCTGTGGGCCTGGAGTCACATGTGGACCAGACCAGGTAAGGACGGCAGATTTCCTTCCCTAAAGGACATTTTACAACAATTGACAATAGTTTCATGACCATCATTAGACTAGCTTTTTAATTCCAGATTTATTAATTAAATTCAAATTCCTCCTTCTGCTGTGGTGGGATTTGAACCCATGTCCCCAGAGAAATACCCTGGGCCTCTGGGTTACTAGTCCAGTGACAATACCACTGCGCCACCGCCTATGTACTGTAGAATCTCTATAATTGAGAAAAAGGGGAAATAACTTCTAGCCTCTGGATGAAGTACACTATTTATGATAACTGTTTGCAATGGAGATGTTCAAGGACTTCATTGAGCTACTCTGAAGATTAAGAAATACAACGTGCACATATTTTTTTGCCACAAGTAAAGCATTTGATGATTTCAATTGCACTACAATTATAAGAAGAAATGTTGGAAAATGCATTTGTATGATCACAAATGCTTTGAAAATCTGATCCCTAATCTGTACTGAAAGATCACCTTTATAAGCAATTATTACTGTTATCACCTTTTGATGCCTCAATTCAACTTGTGCTAGTACCTGGTGAGAACCATCTGTTCATTTCAGCTGCTTATTTTGAGAGATTTTTCCTCACTGGACACCTTATTCAACAAGAGCTCTTTATACACAGCTATTTTTAACATTGGAACTTATGAAAGAAAAAAACATGTTTAGATAAAACAATTGGATGAAATAGTTTCAACTTTATTTGCACTAAAATGATTTGCATTTTTAAAAGCTTTTAAGAGTGAAGCTCTTGTAAGAGTTAAAGATGTTTTATCTGCATCTCACCTAAAACTGACCTGCTATGCACTTCCAATTTTATTTCAGATCCCTGCATTTCCAATTATATTTGTTTTTGTCTCTTTGAATTTAATAGGGCCTTGCAGCGGATACAGCCGCAGATCTTTCTGTGAATGGTACATCCCGTACCTTAGAGTGAAGTGTTTCTCAAATATTCATTCTGCTTGATTGACTGTGAACAAAGAACAAAGAACAGTACAGCACAGGAACAGGCCATTCGGCCCTCCAAGCCTGCGCCGATCTTGATGCCTGCCGAATCTAACACCTTCTGCACTTCCGGGGCCCATATCCCTCTAATCCCTTCCTATTCACATATTTGTCAAGATGTGTCTTAAACGTCGCTATCGTATCTGCTTCCACCACCTCCCCTGGCAGCAAGTTCCAGGCACTCACCACCCTCTGTGTAAAAAACTTGCCTCGCACATCCCCTCTAAACTTTGCCCCTCGCACCTTAAACCTATGTCCCCTCGTAACTGACTCTTCCACCCTGGGAAAAAGCTTCTGACTATCCACTCTGTCCATGCCGCTCATAACTTTGTAAACCTCTATCATGTCGCCCCTCCACCTCCGTCGATCCAGTGAAAACAATCCGAGTTTTTCCAACCTTTCCTCATAGCTAATGCCCTCCAGACCAGGCAACATCCTGGTAAATCTCTTCTGTACCCTCTCCAAAGCCTCCACGTCCTTCTGGTAGTGTGGCAACCAGAATTGCATGCAATATTCTAAGTGTGGCCTAACTAAGGTTCTGTACAGCTGCAGCATGACTTGCCAATTTTTATACTCTATGCCCCGACCGATGAAGGCAAGCATGCCGTATGCCTTCTTGACTACATTATCCACCTGCGTTGCCACTTTCAGTGACCTGTGGACCTGTACGTCCAGATCTCTCTGCCTGTCAATACTCCTAAGGGTTCTGCCATTTACTGTATACCTCCCACCTGCATTAGACCTTCCAAAATGCATTACCTCACATTTGTCCGGATTAAACTCCATCTGCCATTTCTCCACCCAAGTCTCCAACCGATCTATATCCTTCTGTATCCTCTGACAATCCTCATCATTATCCACAACTCCACCAACCTTTGTGTCATCCGCAAACTTACTAATCAGACCAGCTACATTTTCCTCCAAATCATTTATATATACTACAAACAGCAAAGGTCCCAGCACTGATCCCTGCGGAACACCACTAGTCACATCCCTTCATTCAGAAAAACACCCATCCACTGTTACCCTCTGTCTTCTGTGACCAAGCCAGTTCTGTATCCATCTTGCCAGCTCACATCTGATCCCGTGTGACTTCACCTTTTGCACAAGTCTGCCGTGAGGGACCTTGTCAAAGGCTTTACTAAAGTCCAGATAGACAACATCCACCGCCCTTCCCTCATCAATCATCTTCGTCACTTCCTCAAAAAACTCAATCAAATTAGTAAGACACGACCTCCCCTTCACAAAACCATGCCGTCTCTCGCTAATAAGTTCGTTTGTTTCCAAATGGGAGTAAATCCTGTCCCGAAGAATCCTCTCTAATAGTTTCCCTACCACTGACATAAGGCTCACCGGCCTATAATTTCCTGGATTATCCTTGCCACCCTTCTTAAACAAAGGAACAACATTGGCTATTCTCCAGTCCTCTGGGACCTCACCTGTAGCCAATGAGGATGCAAAGATTTCTGTCAAGGCCCCAGCAATTTCTTCCCTTGCCTCCCTCAGTATTCTGGGGTAGATCCCATCAGACCCTGGGGACTTATCTACCTTAATGCTTTGCAAGACACCCAACACCTCCTCCTTTTTGATAATGAGATGACTGAGACTATCTGCACTCCCTTCCCGAGGCTCATCATCCACCAAGTCCTTCTCTTTGGTGAATACTGATGCAAAGTACTCATTTAGCACCTCGCCCATTTCCTCTGGCTCCATGCATAGATTCCCATCTCTGTCCTTGAGTGGGCCAACCCTTTCCCTGGTTACCCTCTTGCTCTTTATATATGTATAAAAAGCCTTGGGATTTTCCTTATTCCTGTTTGCCAATGACTTTTCATGACCCCTTTTAGCCCTCCTAACTCCTTGCTTAAGTTCCTTCCTACTGTCTTTATATTCCTCAAGTGCTTCGTCTGTTCCTAGCCTTCCAGCCCTTACGAATGCTTCCTTTTTCTTTTTGACTAGGCTCACAATATTCCGTGTTATCCAAGCTTCCCGAAACTTGCCAAACTTCTCTTTCTTCCTCACAGGAACATGCTGGTCCTGGATTCTAATCAGCTGACGTTTGAAAGACTCCCACATGTCAGATGTTGATTTACCCTCAAACAGCCGCCCCCAATCTAAATTCTTCAGTTCCTGCCTAATGTTGTTATAATTAGCCTTCCCCCAATTTAGCACCTTCACCCAAGGACTACTCTTATCCTTATCCACAAGTACCTTAAAACTTATGGAATTACGGTCACTGCTCCCGAAATGCTCCCCCACTGAAACTTCGACCACCTGGCCGGGCTCATTCCCCAATACCAGGTCCAGAACGGCCCCATCCCTAGTTGGACTATCTACATACTGTTTCAAGAAGCCCTCCTGGATGCTCCTCACAAATTCTGTCCCATCCAAGCCCCTAGCACTAAGTGAGTCCCAGTCATATCTGCTCCTCTACCTCCCGCTGGCTGTTGGGAGGCCTGTAGTAAACCCCCAACATCGTGACTGCACCCTTCCTATTCCTGAGCTCCACCCATATTCCCTCGCTGCATGACCCCGCCGAGGTGTCCTCCCGCAGTACAGCTGTGATATTCTCCTTAACCAGTAATGCAACTCCCCACCCGTTTTACATCCCCCTCTATCCCGCCTGAAGCTTCTAAAGCCTGGAACATTTAGCTGCCAATCCTGCCGTTCCCTCAACCAAGTCTCTGTAATAGCAACAACATCATATTTCCAAGTACTAATCCAAGCTCTAAGTTCATCTGCCTTACCTGTTACACTTCTCGCATTGAAACAAATGCACGTCAGACCACCAGTCCCGCTGTGGTCAGCAACATCTCCCTGCCTGCTCTTCCTCTTAGTCCTCCTGGCCTTATTTACTATGTCCTCCTAATTTACTTCACTAGCTGTCCTACTGCTCTGGTTCCCACCCCCCTGCCACACTAGTTTAAACCCTCCTGAGTGACGCTAGCAAACCTTGCAGCCAGGATATTAGTGCCCTTCAGTTTAGATGCAACCCGTCCTTCTTGTACAGGTCCCATCTGTCCCTGAAGAGATCCCAATGGTCCAGATATCTGAAACCCTCCCTTCTACACCAGTTGCTCAACCACGTGTTTAGCTGCACTATCTTCCTATTTCTAGCCTCACTGGCACGTGGCACAGGTGGTAAGCCAGAGATTACAACCCTAGAGGTCCTGTTTTTTAATTTACTACCTAACACCCTAAACTCCCCCTGCAGGACCTCATCACTCTTCCTGCCTGTGTCCTTGGTACCGAAGTGTACCACAACCTCTGGCTGTTCACCCTCCCCCTTCAGAATGCCCCCTGTCTGTTCAGAGACATCCTTGACCCTGGCACCAGGGAGGCAACATACCATCCTGGAGTCTCTTTCATGTCCACAGAAGCACCTATCTGTGCCCCTGACTATAGAGTCCCCTATAACTATTGCTCTTCTGCGCTTTGTCCCTCCCTGCTGAACAACAGTGCCAGCCGTGGTGCCACTGCTCTGGCTGCTGCTGTTTTCCCCTGATAGGCCATCCCCCCCAACAGTATCCAAAATGGTATACTTGTTAGAGAGGGGGATAGCCACAGGGGATTCCTGCACTGACTGCCTGCCCCTTCTCGCGGTCACCCATCTATCTGCCTGCACTTTGGGTGTAACCACTTCTCTAAAACTCCTGTCTATGACGCTTTCCGCCACCTGCATTCTCCTAAGTGCATCCAGTTGCCGCTCCAACTGATCCATGTGGTCTGTGAGGAGCTGCAACTGGGTACACTTCCTGCAGATGTAGTCGCCCGGAACGCTGGAAGCATCACAGACCTCCCACATCTCACAGGTGAAGCACTTCACCCCTCTAACTGTCATTTCTATCACTAATTAGTTAATTGATATAAAATAAATAAATACTTATTAAATCCTTACTAAATTATGATAAACTTCACTATGTGGTCCCTCGTTCTAGATTTCAACAATAAATATTAAATGCTGTCTAAATACAGTAATCTCCTCCATCTGGTTTCGTTACTCTACTTATTAATTAGTTAATTTGTGTTTTAATCAATTTTTATCAGTTTTATTTTCAAATTCGGTACAGATTCCCTACCAGCCAATCAGGTCACAGCTTTCCTGTGACGTCACTTTCTCAGTTTATTTTTTTCCCACGCTGCCGAAGCTGCCGAATCGCGATCTAAGTACTTTATAGTGAAACTTACCTTCCCAGCTGCCCCCGAGCTCGCACTCTCACTGCTATCGCTGTTCAAAACAATAGCCAGAACTGAAGCCTGACGTTCCAAAGTAAGATTCTGCAGTTTGGATTCAAATTGAATTACAAATTAGCTCCAGTATCCAATCTGCGTAAAGGCTGATGAAATAAACTTCTTCAAAACAGCATACATTAACACAAGTGCACAAAAACATATGTCATGAAACTGTACCATGGATTACTCTTCGATATATTAAAAGTCACCTCCATCTGAGGGCGCTTTATTTCAAGCCCTTGTTGTATGGCTTGTTTGCTCATTTTGCTATTCTAGTGCTCCTAGGAGGTACACCATTCATAGCTACAGCTTAGGAGGCTGAAGGCTGCAGAGCTTCCATTGTGAACATTTCAAATGGCCTTGGAGGATGACTGTGAGTATCTCTGGGCCTAAAGCACTCAGCTGCAGATTGCAGCATCACGGCGTGGGCAGTGATGGCACCAGTAAGACCACTATTGGAGTATCTTGTGGGGGAGCAAGAATGCTGTTATCCTGAGAGAGGAGAGCAGGATGATATCAGTGGAAATCCCTTTCAATAGTGGCCCCTAAAACCAAGGTGGCAGCCATCTGAGCTTCTAAAGGTTTGTGCCACCATGGAAGTTTTCAAAGTTGTCAAAAGACACTTCATTATGGTGGGTTCCACTACAGTTTGGATAGAGCTGACCACTCAATCCATCTTGGAGAAAATTATCTCCGTACACTGCACAACAACATGAGACAAATTGGAGCTGGTCACATCCATGCTGTGCAACATTCTGCATAAGCACCTGGCTGGTTGCCCTTAGCATTTTCCAGTGTATATTCATGAGCCTTATTCAGTGGCCTGGGTCCTCAAAGTCAGCAACTGAGTCTCCTCAATCAAACTAATAAACAACCACTCCCTCTGGTGAGCTGGCATCTGTGGCATTCTATACCCCTGCCTTAGCTGTGGCATCCTAATCCCCAATTGTGTTCGGTGAGTCACCATATGAAGACCCATTCACTACCCAAGCCTCTAATTAACAGCAATGTTGGGAGCGGAGGGAATGGTATAAAGAGTGTGGCTGCAGCAGAGTGATGTAAAGAGTGAGGCTGGAAGCGGAGTAGTATAAAGAGTGAGGCTGGGACTGGAGTGATATAAAGAGTGAGGCTGGGAGCGGAGAGATATAAAGACTGATGCTGGGTGCGGAGTGATAGAAAGAGCGAGGCTGGGAGCGGAGTGGTATAAAGAGTGAGGCTGGGAGCAGAGTGATATAAAGACTGATGCTGGGTGTGGAGAGGTATAAAGAGTGAGGCTGGGAGCAGAGTGGTATAAAGAGTGAGGCTGGGAGTGGAGTGGTATAAAGAGTGAGGCTGGGAGCGGAATGGTATAAAGAGTGAGGCTGGGAGTGGAGTGATGAAAAGACAATTGCTGGGTGCGGAGTGGTATAAAGAGTGAGGCTGGGAGCGGAATGGTATAAAGAGTCAGGCTGGGAGCGGAGTGATGAAAAGACTGATGCTGGGTGCGGAGTGGTATAAAGAGTGAGGCTGGGAACGGAGAGATTTAAAGACTGATGCTGGGTGCGGAGTGGTATAAAGAGTGAGGCTGGGAGTGGAGTGGTATAAAGAGTGAGGCTGGGAGTGGAGTTGTATAAAGAGTGAAGCTGGGAGCGGAATGGTATAAAGAGTCAGGCTGGGAGCGGAGTGATGAAAAGACTGATGCTGGGTGCGGAGTGGTATAAAGAGTGAGGCTGTGAGTGGAGAGGTATAAAGAGTGAGGCTGGGAGCCGAATGGTATAAAGAGTCAGGCTGGGAGCGGAGTGATGAAAAGACTGATGCTGGGTGCGGAGTGGTATAAAGGGTGAGGCTGGAAGCGGAATGGTATAAAGAGTCAGGCTGGGAGCGGAGTGATGAAAAGACTGATGCTGGGTGCGGAGTGGTATAAAGAGTGAGGCTGGGAGCGGAGTGATGAAAAGACTGATGCTGGGAGCGGAGTGGTATAAAGAGTCAGGCTGGGAGCGGAGTGATGAAAAGACAGATGCTGGGAGCGGAGTGGTATAAAGAGTGAGGCTGGGAACAGAGTGATTTAAAGACTGATGTTGGGTGCGGAGTGGTATAAAGAGTGAGGCTGTGAGTGGAGTGGTATAAAGAGTGAGGCTGGGAGTGGAGTGGTATAAAGAGTGAGGCTGGGAGCGGAGTGGTATAAAGAGTGAGGCTGCGAGCGGAGTGATATAAAGACTGATGCTGGGTGCGGAGTGATAGAAAGAGTGAGGCTGGGAGCGGAGTGGTATAAAGAGTGAGGCTGGGAGCAGAGTGATATAAAGACTGATGCTGGGTGTGGAGTGGTATAAAGAGTGAGGCTGGGAGCAGAGTGGTATAAAGAGTGAGGCTGGGAGTGGAGTGGTATAAAGAGTGAGGCTGGGAGCGCAATGGTATAAAGAGTGAGGCTGGGAGTGGAGTGATGAAAAGACAATTGCTGGGTGCGGAGTGGTATAAAGAGTGAGGCTGGGAGCGGAATGGTATAAAGAGTGAGGCTGGGAGCGGAGTGATGAAAAGACTGATGCTGGGTGCGGAGTGGTATAAAGAGTGAGGCTGGGAACGGAGTGATTTAAAGACTGATGCTGGGTGCGGAGTGGTATAAAGAGTGAGGCTGGGAGTGGAGTGGTATAAAGAGTGAGGCTGTGAGTGGAGAGGTATAAAGAGTGAGGCTGGGAGCGGAATGGTAGAAAGAGTCAGGCTGGGAGCAGAGTGATGAAAAGACTGATGCTGGGTGCGGAGTGGTATAAAGGGTGAGGCTGGAAGCGGAATGGTATAAAGAGTCAGGCTGGGAGCGGAGTGATGAAAAGACTGATGCTGGGTGCGGAGTGGTATAAAGAGTGAGGCTGGGAGCGGAGTGATGAAAAGACTGATGCTGGGTGCGGAGTGGTATAAAGAGTCAGGCTGGGAGCGGAGTGATGAAAAGACAGATGCTGGGAGCGGAGTGGTATAAAGAGTGAGGCTGGGAACAGAGTGATTTAAAGACTGATGTTGGGTGCGGAGTGGTATAAAGAGTGAGGCTGTGAGTGGAGTGGTATAAAGAGTGAGGCTGGGAGTGGAGTGGTATAAAGAGTGAGGCTGGGAGCGGAGTGGTATAAAGAGTGAGGCTGCGAGCGGAGTGATTTAAAGACTGATGCTGGGTGCGGAGTGATAGAAAGAGTGAGGCTGGGAGCGGAGTGGTATAAAGAGTGAGGCTGGGAGCAGAGTGATATAAAGACTGATGCTGGGTGTGGAGTGGTATAAAGAGTGAGGCTGGGAGCAGAGTGGTATAAAGAGTGAGGCTGGGAGTGGAGTGGTATAAAGAGTGAGGCTGGGAGCGCAATGGTATAAAGAGTGAGGCTGGGAGTGGAGTGATGAAAAGACAATTGCTGGGTGCGGAGTGGTATAAAGAGTGAGGCTGGGAGCGGAATGGTATAAAGAGTGAGGCTGGGAGCGGAGTGATGAAAAGACTGATGCTGGGTGCGGAGTGGTATAAAGAGTGAGGCTGGGAACGGAGTGATTTAAAGACTGATGCTGGGTGCGGAGTGGTATAAAGAGTGAGGCTGGGAGTGGAGTGGTATAAAGAGTGAGGCTGTGAGTGGAGAGGTATAAAGAGTGAGGCTGGGAGCGGAATGGTAGAAAGAGTCAGGCTGGGAGCAGAGTGATGAAAAGACTGATGCTGGGTGCGGAGTGGTATAAAGAGTGAGGCTGGGAGCGGAATGGTATAAAGAGTCAGGCTGGGAGCGGAGTGATGAAAAGACTGATGCTGGGTGCGGAGTGGTATAAAGAGTGAGGCTGGGAGCGGAATGGTATAAAGAGTCAGGCTGGGAGCGGAGTGATGAAAAGACTGATGCCGGGTGCGGAGTGGTATAAAGAGTGAGGCTGGGAGCGGAATGGTATAAAGAGTCAGGCTGGGAGCGGAGTGATGAAAAGACTGATGCTGGGTGCGGAGTGGTATAAAGAGTGAGGCTGGGAGCGGAATGGTATAAAGAGTCAGGCTGGGAGCGGAGTGATGAAAAGACTGATGCTGGGTGCGGAGTGGTATAAAGAGTGAGGCTGGGAGCGGAATGGTATATAGAGTCAGGCTGGGAGCGGAGTGATGAAAAGACTGATGCTGGGTGCGGAGTGGTATAAAGAGTGAGGCTGGGAGCGGAATGGTATAAAGAGTCAGGCTGGGAGTGGAGAGATGAAAAGACAGATGCTGGGTGCGGAGTGGTATAAAGAGTGAGGCTGGGAGTGGAGTGGTATAAAGAGTGAGGCTGTGAGTGGAGAGGTATAAAGAGTGAGGCTGGGAGTGGAGTGGTATAAAGAGTGAGGCTGGGAGCGGAGTGGTATAAAGAGTGAGGCTGTGAGTGGAGAGGTATAAAGAGTGAGGCTGGGAGTGGAGTGTTATAAAGAGTGAGGCTGGGAGCAGAGTGGTATAAAGAGTGAGGCTGGGAGCGGAGTGGTATAAAAAGTGAGGCTGGGAGCGCAGTGTTATAAAGAGTGAGGCTGGGAGCAGAGTGGTATAAAGAGTGAGGCTGGGAGTGGAGTTGTATAAAGAGTGAGGCAGGGAGCGGAGTTGTATAAAGAGTGAGGCAGGGAGTGGAGTGATATAAAGAGTGATGCTGGCAGTTGAGTAGTATAAAGAGTGAGGCAGGGAGTGGAGTGATATAAAGAGTGATGCTGGCAGTTGAGTAGTATAAAGAGTGAGGCTGGGAGCGGAGTGGTATAAAACGTGAGGCTGGGTGCAGAGTGGTATAAAGAGTGAGGCTGGGAGCGGAATGGTATAAAGAGTCAGGCTGGGAGCGGAGTGATGAAAAGACTGATGCTGGGTGCGGAGTGGTATAAAGAGTGAGGCTGGGAACGGAGAGATTTAAAGACTGATGCTGGGTGCGGAGTGGTATAAAGAGTGAGGCTGGGAGTGGAGTGGTATAAAGAGTGAGGCTGGGAGTGGAGTTGTATAAAGAGTGAAGCTGGGAGCGGAATGGTATAAAGAGTCAGGCTGGGAGCGGAGTGATGAGAAGACTGATGCTGGGTGCGGAGTGGTATAAAGAGTGAGGCTGTGAGTGGAGAGGTATAAAGAGTGAGGCTGGGAGCGGAATGGTATAAAGAGTCAGGCTGGGAGCGGAGTGATGAAAAGACTGATGCTGGGTGCGGAGTGGTATAAAGGGTGAGGCTGGAAGCGGAATGGTATAAAGAGTCAGGCTGGGAGCGGAGTGATGAAAAGACTGATGCTGGGTGCGGAGTGGTATAAAGAGTGAGGCTGGGAGCGGAGTGATGAAAAGACTGATGCTGGGTGCGGAGTGGTATAAAGAGTCAGGCTGGGAGCGGAGTGATGAAAAGACAGATGCTGGGAGCGGAGTGGTATAAAGAGTGAGGCTGGGAACAGAGTGATTTAAAGACTGATGTTGGGTGCGGAGTGGTATAAAGAGTGAGGCTGTGAGTGGAGTGGTATAAAGAGTGAGGCTGTGAGTGGAGAGGTATAAAGAGTGAGGCTGGGAGTGGAGTGGTATAAAGAGTGAGGCTGGGAGCGGAGTGGTATAAAGAGTGAGGCTGTGAGTGGAGAGGTATAAAGAGTGAGGCTGGGAGTGGAGTGTTATAAAGAGTGAGGCTGGGAGCAGAGTGGTATAAAGAGTGAGGCTGGGAGCGGAGTGGTATAAAAAGTGAGGCTGGGAGCGCAGTGTTATAAAGAGTGAGGCTGGGAGCAGAGTGGTATAAAGATTGAGGCTGGGAGTGGAGTTGTATAAAGAGTGAGGCAGGGAGCGGAGTTGTATAAAGAGTGAGGCAGGGAGTGGAGTGATATAAAGAGTGATGCTGGCAGTTGAGTAGTATAAAGAGTGAGGCAGGGAGTGGAGTGATATAAAGAGTGATGCTGGCAGTTGAGTAGTATAAAGAGTGAGGCTGGGAGCGGAGTGGTATAAAACGTGAGGCTGGGTGCAGAGTGGTATAAAGAGTGAGGCTGGGAGCGGAATGGTATAAAGAGTCAGGCTGGGAGCGGAGTGATGAAAAGACTGATGCTGGGTGCGGAGTGGTATAAAGAGTGAGGCTGGGAACGGAGAGATTTAAAGACTGATGCTGGGTGCGGAGTGGTATAAAGAGTGAGGCTGGGAGTGGAGTGGTATAAAGAGTGAGGCTGGGAGTGGAGTTGTATAAAGAGTGAAGCTGGGAGCGGAATGGTATAAAGAGTCAGGCTGGGAGCGGAGTGATGAGAAGACTGATGCTGGGTGCGGAGTGGTATAAAGAGTGAGGCTGTGAGTGGAGAGGTATAAAGAGTGAGGCTGGGAGCGGAATGGTATAAAGAGTCAGGCTGGGAGCGGAGTGATGAAAAGACTGATGCTGGGTGCGGAGTGGTATAAAGGGTGAGGCTGGAAGCGGAATGGTATAAAGAGTCAGGCTGGGAGCGGAGTGATGAAAAGACTGATGCTGGGTGCGGAGTGGTATAAAGAGTGAGGCTGGGAGCGGAGTGATGAAAAGACTGATGCTGGGTGCGGAGTGGTATAAAGAGTCAGGCTGGGAGCGGAGTGATGAAAAGACAGATGCTGGGAGCGGAGTGGTATAAAGAGTGAGGCTGGGAACAGAGTGATTTAAAGACTGATGTTGGGTGCGGAGTGGTATAAAGAGTGAGGCTGTGAGTGGAGTGGTATAAAGAGTGAGGCTGTGAGTGGAGAGGTATAAAGAGTGAGGCTGGGAGTGGAGTGGTATAAAGAGTGAGGCTGGGAGCGGAGTGGTATAAAGAGTGAGGCTGCGAGCGGAGTGATATAAAGACTGATGCTGGGTGCGGAGTGATAGAAAGAGTGAGGCTGGGAGCGGAGTGGTATAAAGAGTGAGGCTGGGAGCAGAGTGATATAAAGACTGATGCTGGGTGTGGAGTGGTATAAAGAGTGAGGCTGGGAGCAGAGTGGTATAAAGAGTGAGGCTGGGAGTGGAGTGGTATAAAGAGTGAGGCTGGGAGCGCAATGGTATAAAGAGTGAGGCTGGGAGTGGAGTGATGAAAAGACAATTGCTGGGTGCGGAGTGGTATAAAGAGTGATGCTGGCAGTTGAGTAGTATAAAGAGTGAGGCAGGGAGTGGAGTGATATAAAGAGTGATGCTGGCAGTTGAGTAGTATAAAGAGTGAGGCAGGGAGTGGAGTGATATAAAGAGTGATGCTGGCAGTTGAGTAGTATAAAGAGTGAGGCTGGGAGCGGAGTGGTATAAAACGTGAGGCTGGCAGCAGAGTGGTATAAAGAGTGAGGCTGGGAATGGAGTGGTATAAAGGCTGAGGCTGGGAGCGGAGTGGTATAAAGAGTGATGCTGTGAGTGGAGAGGTATAAAGAGTGAGGCTGGGAGTGGAGTGGTATAAAGAGTGAGGCTGGGAGTGGAGTTGTATAAACAGTGATGCTGGGAATGCAGTGATATAAAGAGTGAGGCTGGCAGTTGAGTAGTATAAAGAGTGAGGCTGGGAGCGGAGTGGTATAAAACGTGAGGCTGGGTGCGGAGTGGTATAAAGAGTGAGGCTGGGAATGGAGTGGTATCAAGAGTGAGGCTGGGAGCGGAGTGGTATAAAGAGTGATGCTGTGAGTGGAGAGGTATAAAGAGTGAGGCTGGGAGTGGAGTGGTATAAAGAGTGAGGCTGGGAGTGGAGTTGTATAAAGAGTGAGGCTGGGAGCGGAGTTGTTTAAAGAGTGAGGCAGGGAGTGGAGTGTTATAAAGAGTGATGCTGGGTGCGGAGTGGTATAAAGAGTGAGGCTGGGAGCGGAGTGATATCAAGAGTGAGGCTGGGAGCGGAGTGGTATAAAGAGTGAGGCTGGGAGCGGAGTGATATAAAGACTGATGCTGGGTGAAGAGTGGTATAAAGAGTGAGGCTGGGAGCGGAGTGATATAAAAAGTGAGGCTGGGAGCGGAGTGGTATAAAGAGTGAGGCTGGGAGTGGAGTTGTATAAAGAGTGAGGCTGGGAGTGGAGAGGTATAAAGAGTGAGGCTGGGAGCGGAATGGTATAAAGAGTCAGGCTGGGAGCGGAGTGATTAAAAGACTGATGCTGGGTGCGGAGTGGTATAAAGGGTGAGGCTGGAAGCGGAATGGGATAAAGAGTCAGGCTGGGAGCGGAGTGATATAAAGAGTGAGTTTGGGAGCGGAGTGGTATAAAGAGTGAGGCTGGGAGTGGAGTTGTATAAAGAGTGAGGCTGGGAGCGGAATGGTATAAAGAGTGAAGCTGGGAGCGGAATGGTATAAAGAGTCAGGCTGGGAGCGGAGTGATGAAAAGACTGATGCTGGGTGCGGAGTGGTATATAGAGTGAGGCTGTGAGTGGAGAGGTATAAAGAGTGAGGCTGGGAGCGGAATGGTATAAAGAGTCAGGCCGGGAGCGGAGTGATGAAAAGACTGATGCTGGGTGCGGAGTGGTATAAAGGGTGAGGCTGGAAGCGGAATGGTATGAAGAGTCAGGCTGGGAGCGGAGTGATATAAAGAGTGAGTTTGGGAGTGGAGTGGCATAAAGAGTGAGGCTTCGAGTGGAGTGGAATAAAGAGTGAGGCTGGGAGTGGAGTGGTATAAAGAGTGAGGCTGGGAGCGGAGTGATATAAAGACTGATGCTCTGTGCGGAGTGGTATAAAGAGTGAGGCTGGGAGCAGAGTGATGTAAAGAGTGAGTTTGGGAGCGGAGTGGTATAAAGAGTGAGGCTGGGGCTGGAGTAATGTAAAGAGTGAGTCTAGGAGTGGAGTGATATAAAGACTGATGCTGGGTGCGGAGTGGTATAAAGAGTGCGGCTGGGACTTGAGTGATATAAAGAGTGAGGTTGGGAGCAGAGTGGTATAAAGAGTGAGGCTGGGAGTGGAGTGGAATAAAGAGTGAAGCTGGGAGTGGAGTGGGATAAAGAGTGAGGCTGGGAACGGAGTGATTTAAAGACTGATGCTGGGTGGGGAGTGGTATAAAGAGTGAGGCTGGGAGTGGAGTGGTATAAAGAGTGTTGCTGGGTGTGGAGTGGTATAAAGAGTGAATTTGGGAGCGGCGTGGTACAAAGAGTGAGTTTGGGAGTGGAGTGGTATAAAGAGTGAGTTTGGGAGTGGAGTGTTAAAAGAGTTTGGCTGGGTGTGTAGTGGTATAAAGAGTGAGTTTGGGAGTGGAGTGGTATTAGGAGTAAGTTTGGGAGTGGAGTGGTAGAAGAGGGAGGCTGGGAGTGAAGTGGGATAAAGAGTCAGTTTGGGAGTGGAGTGATATAAAGAGTGCGTTTGGGAGTGGACTGGTATAAGGAGTGAGTTTGGGAGCGGGGTTGTATAAAGAGTGAGGCTGGGAGTGGAGTGGTATAAAGAGTGAGGCTGGGAGCGGAGTGGTATGAGGAGTAAGTTTGGGAGTGGAGCGGTTGAAAGAGTGAGGCTGGGAGTGAAGTGGGATAAAGAGTCAGTTTGGGAGCGGAGTGATATGAAGAGTGAGTTTGGGAGTGGACTGGTATAAAGAGTGAGGCTGGGAGTGGAGTGGTATAAAGAGTGAGATTGGGAGCGGATTGGCATAAAGAGTGAGGGAGAGAGTGGACTGGTATAATGAGTGAGGCTGGGAGTGGAGTGATATAAAGAGTGAGGCTGGGAGTGCAGTGGTATAAAGAGAGAGGCTGGGAGTGGACTGGTATAAAGAGTGAGGCTGGGAGTGGAGTGATATAAAGAGTGAGGCTGGGAGTGCAGTGGTATAAAGAGAGAGGCTGGGAGTGGACTGGTATAAAGAGTGAGGCTGGGAGTGGAGTGATATAAAGAGTGAGTTTGGGAGCGGAGTGGTATAAAGAGTGAGGCTGGGGTGGAGAGGTACAATGAGTGAGTTTGGGAGCGAAATGGTATAAAGACTGATGCGGGGAGTATAGTGGTATAAAGAGTGAGGCTGGGAGCGGAGTGGTATAAAGAGTGAGTTTGGGAGCGGAGTGGTATAAAGAGTGAGGCTCGGAGTGCAGTGGTATAAAGATTGATGCTGGGGGTGGAGTGATATAAAGAGTGAGTTTGGGAGCGGAGTGGTATAAAGAGTGAGGCCAGGAGTGGAGTGGTATAAAGAAAGAGTTTGGGAGTGGAGTGGTACAAAGAGTGATGCTGGGAGTGGAGTGGTATAAAGAGTGAGTTTGGGAGTGGAGTGGTATAAAGAGTGATGCTGGGAGTGGTGTGGTATAAAGAGTGCGGCTGGGACTGGAGTGATATAAAGAGTGAGGTTGGGAGCAGAGTGTTGTAAAGAATAAGGCTGGCAGTGGAGTGGAATAATGAGTGAGGCTGGGAGTGGAGTGGTATAAAGAGTCAGGCTGGGAGAGGAGTGATGAAAATACTGATGCTGGGTGCGGAGTGGTATAAAGAGTGAGGCTGGGAACGGAGTGATTTAAAGACTGATGCTGGGTGGGGAGTGGTATAAAGAGTGAGGCTGGGAGTGGAGTGGTATAAAGAGTGATGCTGGGTGTGGAGTGGTATAAAGAGTGAATTTGGGAGTGGAGTGGTATAAAGAGTGCATTTGGGAGTGGTGTGGTATTAGGAGTAAGTTTGGGAGTGGAGCGGTAGAAAGAGTGAGGCTGGGAGTGAAGTGGGATAAAGAGTCAGTTTGGGAGTGGAATGATATAAAGAGTGTGTTTGGGAGTGGACTGGTAAAAGGAGTGAGTTTGGGAGCGGGGTCGTATAAAGAGTGAGGCTGGGAGCGGAGCGGTATTAGGAGTAAGTTTGGGAGTGGAGCGGTTGAAAGAGTGAGGCTGGGAGTGAAATGGGATAAAGAGTCAGTTTGGGAGCGGAGTGATATAAAGAGTGAGTTTGGAAGTGGACTGGTATAAAGAGTGAGTTTGGGAACGGAGTCGTATAAAGAGTGAGGCTCGGAGTGGAGTGGCATAAAGAGTGAGATTGGGAGCGGATTGGCATAAAGAGTGAGGGAGGGAGTGGACTGGTGTAATGAGTGAGTTTGGGAGCGGAGTCGTATAAAGAGTGATGCTGGGAGCAGAGTGGTATAAAGAGTGAGGCTGGGAGTGGAGTGTAATAAAGAGTGAGGCTGGGAGTGGAGTGGTATAAAGAGTGAGGCTGGGAGTGCAGTGGTATAAAGAGAGAGGCTGGGAGTGGACTGCTATAAAGAGTGAGGCTGGGAGTGGAGTGATATAAACAGTGAGTTTGGGAGCGGAGTGGTATAAAGAGTGAGGCTGGGAGTGGAGAGGTACAATGAGTGAGTTTGGGAGCGAAATGGTATAAAGAGTGATGCTGGGAGTATAGTGGTATAAAGAGTGAGGCTGGGAGCGGAGTGGTATAAAGAGTAAGTTTGGGAGCAGAGTGGTATAAAGAGTGAGGCTCGGAGTGCAGTGGTATAAAGAGTGATGCTGGGGGTGGAGTGATATAAAGAGTGAGTTTGGGAGCGGAGTGGTATAAAGAGTGAGGCCAGGAGTGGAGTGGGATAAAGAAAGAGTTTGGGAGCGGAGTGGGATGAGGAGTAAGTTTGGGAGTGGAGCGGTTGAAAGAGTGAGGCTGGGAGTGAAGTGGGATAAAGAGTCAGTTTGGGAGCGGAGTGATATAAAGAGTGAGGCTGGGAGTGGATTGGTATAAAGAGTGAGATTGGGAGCGGATTGGCATAAAGAGTGAGGGAGGGAGTGGACTGGTATAATGAGTGAGTTTGGGAGCGGAGTCGTATAAAGAGTGAGGCTGGGAGCGGAGTGGTATAAAGAGTGAGGCTGGGAGCAGAGTGGTATAAAGAGTGAGGCTGGGAGTGGAGTGTAACAAAGAGTGAGGCTGGGAGTGGAGTGGTATAAAGAGTGATGCTGGGAGTGGAGTGGTATAAAGAGTGAGTTTGGGAGTGGAGTGGTATAAAGAGTGAGGCTGGGAGCAGAGTGGTATCAAGAGTCAGGCAGGGAGTGGAGTGTTATAAAGAGTGATGCTGGGAATGCAGTGATATAAAGAGTGAGGCTGGGAGTGGAGTGGTATAAAGAGTGAGGCTGGGAGCAGAGTGGTATAAAGAGTGAGGCTGGGAGTGGAGTGGTATAAAGAGTGAGGCTGGGAGTGGAGTGGTAGAAAGAGTGAGGCTGGGAGTGGAGTGGTATAAAGAGTGAGGCTGGGAGTGGAGTGGTATAAAGAGTGAGGCTGGGAGCAGAGTGGTATAAAGAGTGAGGCTGGGAGTGGAGTGGCATAAAGAGTGAGGCTGCGAGTGGAGTGGAATAAAGAGTGAGGCTGGGAATGGAGTGGTATAAAGTGTTATGCTGGGAGTGGAGCGGTATAAAGAGTGAGCCTGGGAGCGGAGTGGTATAAAGAGTGAGTTTGGGAGCGGAGTGATATAAAGAGTGAGTTTGGGTGCGGAGTGGTAGAAAGAGTGAGGCTGGCACTGGAGTGATATAAAGAGTGAGTCGAGGAGTGGAGTGATATAACGACTGATGCTGGGTGCGGAGTTGTATAAAGAGTGCGGCTGGGACTGGAGTGATATAAATAGTGGGGTTGGGAGCAGAGTGGATTAAGAGTCAGGCTGGGAGAGGAGTGATGAAAATACTGATGCTGGGTGCGGAGTGGTATAAAGAGTGAGGCTGGGAACGGAGTGATTTAAAGACTGATGCTGGGTGGGGAGTGGTATAAAGAGTGAGGCTGGGAGTGGAGTGGTATAAAGAGTGATACTGGGTGTGGAGTGGTATAAAGAGTGAATTTGGGAGTGGAGTGGTATAAAGAGTGCGTTTGGGAGTGGTGTGGTATAAAGAGTGAGTTTGGGAGTGGAGTGGCATAAAGAGTTTGGCTGGGTGTGTAGTGGTATAAAGAGTGAGTTTGGGAGCGGAGTGGTATTAGGAGTAAGTTTGGGAGTGGAGCGGTTGAAAGAGTGAGGCTGGGAGTGAAGTGGGATAAAGAGTGAGTTTGGGAGCGGAGTGATATAAAGAGTGAGTTTGGGAGTGGACTGGTATAAAGAGTGAGTTTGGGAGCGGAGTCGTATAAAGAGTGAGGCTGGGAGTGAAGTGGGATAAAGAGTCAGTTTGGGAGCGGAGTGATATAAAGAGTGAGTTTGGGAGTGGACTGGTATAAAGAGTGAGTTTGGGAGCGGAGTCGTATAAAGAGTGAGGCTGGGAGTGGAGTGATATAAAGAGTGAGATTGGGAGCGGATTGGCATAAAGAGTGAGGGAGGGAGTGGACTGGTATAATGAGTGTGTTTGGGAGCGGAGTCGTATAAAGAGTGATGCTGGGAGTATAGTGGTATAAAGAGTGAGGCTGGGAGCGGAGTGGTATCAAGAGTGAGTTTGGGAGTGGAGAGGGATAAAGAGTGAGGCTGGGAGTGGAGTGGTATAAAGAGTGAGATTGGGAGCGGATTGGCATAAAGAGTGAGAGAGCTGTGGACTGGTATAATGATTGAGTTTGGGAGCGGAGTCGTATAAAGAGTGATGCTGGGAGCGGAGTGGTATAAAGAGTGAGCCTGGGAGCAGAGTGGTATAAAGAGTGAGGCTGGGAGTGGAGTGTAATAAAGAGAGAGGCTGGGAGTGGAGTGGTATAAAGAGTGAGGCTGGGAGTGGAGTGGTATAAAGAGTGAGGCTGGGAGTGCAGTGGTATAAAGATAGAGGCTGGGAGTGGACTGGTATAAAGAGTGAGGCTGGGAGTGGAGTGATATAAAGAGTGAGTTTGGGAGCGGAGTGGTATAAAGAGTGAGGCTGGGAGTGGAGAGGTACAATGAGTGAGTTTGGGAGCGAAATGGTATAAAGAGTGATGCTGGGAGTATAGTGGTATAAAGAGTGAGGCTGGGAGCGGAGTGGTATAAAGAGTGAGTTTGGGAGCGGAGTGGTATAAAGACTAAGGCCAGGAGTGGAGTGGAATAAAGAAAGAGTTTGGGAGTGGAGTGGTATAAAGAGTGATGCTGGGAGTGGAGTGGCATAAAGAGTGAGTTTGGGAGTGGAGTGGTATAAAGAGTGATGCTGGGAGTGGTGTGGTATAAAGAGTGAGTTTGGGAGTGGAGTGGTATAAAGAGTGATGCTGGGAGTATAGTGGTATAAAGAGTGAGGCTGGGAGCGGAGTGGTACCAAGAGTGAGTTTGGGAGTGGAGTGGTATAAAGAGTGAGGCTGGGAGTGGAGTGGTATAAGGAGTGAGGCTGGGAGCAGAGTGGTATCAAGAGTGAGGCAGGGAGTGGAGTGTTATAAAGAGTGATGCTGGGAATGCAGTGATATAAAGAGTGAGGCTGGCAGTTGAGTGGTATAAAGAGTGAGGCTGGGAATGGAGTGATATAAAGAGTGAGGCTGGGAGCGGAGTGGTATAAAGAGTGAGGCTGGGAATGGAGTGGTATAAAGAGTGAGGCTGGGAGTGGAGTGGTATAAAGAGTGAGGCTGGGAGCAGAGTGGTATAAAGAGTGAGGCTGGGAGTGGAGTGGTATAAAGAGTGAGGCTGGGAGCAGAATGGTATAAAGAGTGAGGCTGGGAGTGGAGTGTAATAAAGAGTGAGGCTGGGAGTGGAGTGGTATAATGAGTGAGGCTGGGAGTGCAGTGGTATAAAGAGAGAGGCTGGGAGTGGACTGGTATAAAGAGTGAGGCTGGGAGTGGAGTGATATAAAGAGTGAGTTTGGGAGCAGAGTGGTATAAAGAGTGAGGCTGGGAGTGGAGAGGTACAATGAGTGAGTTTGGGAGCGAAATGGTATAAAGAGTGATGCTGGGAGTATAGTGGTATAAAGAGTGAGGCTGGGAGCGGAGTGGCAGAAAGAGTGAGTTTGGGAGTGGAGTGGTATAAAGAGTGAGGCTCGGAGTGCAGTGGTATAAAGAGTGATGCTGGGAGTGGAGAGGTACAATGAGTGAGTTTGGGAGCGAAATGGTATAAAGAGTGATGCTGGGAGTATAGTGGTATAAAGAGTGAGGCTGGGAGCGGAGTGGTATAAAGAGTGAGTTTGGGAGCGGAGTGGTATAAAGACTAAGGCCAGGAGTGGAGTGGAATAAAGAAAGAGTTTGGGAGTGGAGTGGTATAAAGAGTGATGCTGGGAGTGGAGTGGCATAAAGAGTGAGTTTGGGAGTGGAGTGGTATAAAGAGTGAGGCTGGGAGCAGAGTGGTATCAAGAGTGAGGCAGGGAGTGGAGTGTTATAAAGAGTGATGCTGGGAATGCAGTGATATAAAGAGTGAGGCTGGCAGTTGAGTGGTATAAAGAGTGAGGCTGGGAATGGAGTGATATAAAGAGTGAGGCTGGGAGCGGAGTGGTATAAAGAGTGAGGCTGGGAATGGAGTGGTATAAAGAGTGAGGCTGGGAGTGGAGTGGTATAAAGAGTGAGGCTGGGAGCAGAGTGGTATAAAGAGTGAGGCTGGGAGTGGAGTGGTATAAAGAGTGAGGCTGGGAGCAGAATGGTATAAAGAGTGAGGCTGGGAGTGGAGTGTAATAAAGAGTGAGGCTGGGAGTGGAGTGGTATAATGAGTGAGGCTGGGAGTGCAGTGGTATAAAGAGAGAGGCTGGGAGTGGACTGGTATAAAGAGTGAGGCTGGGAGTGGAGTGATATAAAGAGTGAGTTTGGGAGCAGAGTGGTATAAAGAGTGAGGCTGGGAGTGGAGAGGTACAATGAGTGAGTTTGGGAGCGAAATGGTATAAAGAGTGATGCTGGGAGTATAGTGGTTTAAAGAGTGAGGCTGGGAGCGGAGTGGCAGAAAGAGTGAGTTTGGGAGTGGAGTGGTATAAAGAGTGAGGCTCGGAGTGCAGTGGTATAAAGAGTGATGCTGGGAGTGGAGTGGGATAAAGAAAGAGTTTGGGAGCGGAGTGGTATGAGGAGTAAGTTTGGGAGTGGAGCGGTTGAAAGAGTGAGGCTGGGAGTGAAGTGGGATAAAGAGTCAGTTTGGGAGCGGAGTGATATAAAGAGTGAGTTTCGGAGTGGACTGGTATAAAGAGTGAGTTTGGGAGCGGAGTCGTATAAAGAGTGAGGCTGGGAGTGGAGTGGTATAAAGAGTGAGATTGGGAGCGGATTGGCATAAAGAGTGTGGGAGGGAGTGGACTGGTATAATGAATGAGTTTGGGAGCGGAGTCGTATAAAGAGTGAGGCTGGGAACAGAGTGGTATAAAGAGTGAGGCTGGGAGTGGAGTGTAATAAAGAGTGAGGCTGGGAGTGGAGTGGTACAAAGAGTGATGCTGGGAGTGGAGTGGTATAAAGAGTGAGGCTGGGAGTGCAGTGGTATAAAGAGAGAGGCTGGGAGTGGACTGGTATAAAGAGTGAGGCTGGGAGTGGAGAGGTACAATGAGTGAGTTTGGGAGCGAAATGGTATAAAGAGTGATGCTGGGAGTATAGTGGTATAAAGAGTGAGGCTGGGAGCGGAGTGGTATAAAGAGTGAGGCTTGGAGTGCAGTGGTATAAAGAGTGATGCTGGGGGTGGAGTGATATAAAGAGTGAGTTTGGGAGCGGAGTGGTATAAAGAGTGAGGCCAGGAGTGGAGTGGTATAAAGAAAGAGTTTGGGAGTGGAGTGGTATAAAGAGTGATGCTGGGAGTGGAGTGGTATAAAGAGTGAGTTTGGGAGTGGAGTGGTATAAAGAGTGATGCTGGGAGTGGTGTGGCATAAAGAGTGAGTTTGGGAGTGGAGTGGTATAAAGAGTGATGCTGGGAGTATAGTGGTATAAAGAGTGAGGCTGGGAGCGGAGTGGTATCAAGAGTGAGTTTGGGAGTGGAGAGGGATAAAGAGGGAGGCTGGGAGTGGAGTGGTATAAAGAGTGAGATTGGGAGCGGATTGGCATAAAGAGTGAGAGAGCTGTGGACTGGTATAATGATTGAGTTTGGGAGCGGAGTCGTATAAAGAGTGATGCTGGGAGCGGAGTGGTATAAAGAGTGAGGCTGGGAGCAGAGTGGTATAAAGAGTGAGGCTGGGAGTGGAGTGTAATAAAGAGTGAGGCTGGGAGTGGAGTGGTATAAAGAGTGAGGCTGGGAGTGGAGTGGTATAAGGATTGAGGCTGGGAGTGCAGTGGTATAAAGAGAGAGGCTGGGAGTGGACTGGTATAAAGAGTGAGGCTGGGAGTGGAGTGATATAAAGAGTGAGTTTGGGAGCGGAGTGGTATAAAGAGTGAGGCTGGGAGTGGAGAGGTACAATGAGTGAGTTTGGGAGCGAAATGGTATAAAGAGTGATGTTGGGAGTATAGTGGTATAAAGAGTGAGGCTGGGAGCGGAGTGGTATAAATAGTGAGTTTGGGAGCGGATGGTATAAAGAGTGAGGCTCGGAGTGCAGTGGTATAAAGACTGAGGCCAGGAGTGGAGTGGAATAAAGAAAGAGTTTGGGAGTGGAATGGTATAAAGAGTGATGCTGGGAGTGGAGTGGCATAAAGAGTGAGTTTGGGAGTGGAGTGGTATAAAGAGTGATGCTGGGAGTGGTGTGGTATAAAGAGTGAGTATGGGAGTGGAGTGGTATAAAGAGTGATGCTGGGAGTATAGTGGTGTAAAGAGTGAGGCTGGGAGCGGAGTGGTATCAAGAGTGAGTTTGGGAGTGGAGTGGTATAAAGAGTGAGGCTGGGAGTGGAGTGGTATAAAGAGTGATACTGGGAGTGGAGTGGTATAAAGAGTGAGTTTGGAAGTGGAGTGGTATAAGGAGTGAGGCTGGGAGCAGAGTGGTATCAAGAGTGAGGCAGGGAGTGGAGTGTTATAAACAGTGATGCTGGGAATGCAGTGGTATAAAGAGTGAGGCTGGGAATGGAGTGATATGAAGAGTGAGGCTGAGAGCGGAGTGGTAAAAAGAGTGAGGCTGGGAATGGAGTGGTATAAAGAGTGAGGCTGGGAGTGGAGTGGTATATAGAGTGAGGCTGGGAGCAGAGTGGTATAAAGAGTGAGGCTGGGAGTGGAGTGGTAGAAAGAGTGAGGCTGGGAGCGGAGTGGTATAAAGAGTGAGTTTGGGAGCGGAGTGGTATAAAGAGTGAGGCTCGGAGTGCAGTGGTACAAAGAGTGATGCTGGGGGTGGAGTGATATAAAGAGCGAGTTTGGGAGCGGAGAGGTATAAAGAGTGAGGCCAGGAGTGGAGTGGTATAAAGAGTGAGTTTGGGAGCGGAGTGGTATAAAGAGTGAGGCTCGGAGTGCAGTGGTACAAAGAGTGATGCTGGGGGTGGAGTGATATAAAGAGTGAGTTTGGGAGCGGAGAGGTATAAAGAGTGAGGCCAGGAGTGGAGTGGTATAAAGAGTGAGTTTGGGAGCGGAGTGGTATAAAGAGTGAGGCTCGGAGTGCAGTGGTACAAAGAGTGATGCTGGGGGTGGAGTGATATAAAGAGTGAGTTTGGGAGTGGAGTGGTATAAAGAGCGATGCTGGGTGTATAGTGGTATAAAGAGTGAAGCTGGGAGCGGAGTAGTATAAAGAGTGAGTTTGGGAGTGGAGTGGTATAAGGAGTGAGGCTGGGCGCGGAGTGGTATCAAGAGTGAGACAGGGAGTGGAGTGTTATAAAGAGTGATGCTGGGAATGCAGTGATATAAAGAGAGAGGCTGGCAGTTGAGTGGTATAAAGAGTGAGGCTGGGATTGGAGTGATATAAAGAGTGAGGCTGGGAGCGGAGTGGTATAAAGAGTGAGGCTGGGAATGGAGTGGTATAAAGAGTGAGGCTGGGAGTGGAGTGGTATAAAGAGTGAGGCTGGGAGTGGAGTGGTATAAAGAGTGAGGCTGGGAGTGGAGTGGTATAAAGTGTGAGGCTGGGTGCAGAGTGGTATAAAGAGTGAGGCTGGGAGTGGAGTGGTAGAAAGAGTGTGGCTGGGATTGGAGTGGTATAAAAACTGAGGCTGGGAGCAGAGTGGTATAAAGAGTGAGGCAGGGATTGGAGTGATATAAAGAGTGAGGCTGGCATGTGAGTGGTATAAAGAGTGAGGCTGGGAATGTAGTGATATAAAGAGTGAGGCTGGGAGCGGAGTGGTATAAAGAGTGAGGCTGGGAATGGAGTGGTATAAAACGTGAGGCTGGGTGCGGAATGGTATAAAGAGTGAGGCTGGGAATGGAGAGGTAAAAAGAGTGAGGATGGGAGCGGAGTGATATAAAGAGTGATGCTCGGTGCGGAGTGGTATAAAGAGTGAGGCAGGGAGCGGAGTGGTATAAAGAGTGATGCTGTGAGTGGAGAGGTACAAAGAGTGAGGCTGGTAGTGGAGTGGTATAAAGAGTGATGTTGGGAGTGGAGAGGTATAAAGAGTGACGCTGGGTGTGGAGTGTTACAAAGAATGCGTTTGGGAGCAGAGTGGTATCAAGAGTGAGGCTGGGAGTGGAGTGATATAAAGAGTGAGGCTGGGAGCGGAGTGGTATAAAGACAGAGGCTGGGAGCGGACTGGTATAGAGAGTGAGGCTGGGAGTGGAGTGGTATAAAGAGTGAGGCTGGGAGTGAAGTGGGATAAAGAGTGAGGCTGGGAGTGGAGTGGTATAAAGAGTGAGGCTGGGAGCGGAGTGGTATAAAGAGTGAGGCTGGGAGCAGAGTGGTGTAAAGAGTGAGGCTGGGAGCAAAGTGGTATAAAGAGTGAGGCTGGAAGTGGAGTGGTATAAAGAGTGAGGCTGGGAGCAGAGTGGTATAAAGAGTGAGGCTGGGAGTGGAGTGGAGTAAAGAGTGAGGCTGTGAGTGGAGTGGTATAAAGAGTGAGGCTGGGAGCGGAGTGGTATAAAGAGTGAGGCTGGGAGTGGAGTGGTATAAAGAGTGAGGCTGGGAGCGGAGTGGTATAAAGAGTGAGGCTGGGAGTGGACTGGTACAAAGAATGAGTTTGGGAGCAGAGTGGTATAAAGAGAGATACTGGGAGCGGAATGATATAAAGAGTGAGGCTGGGAGCGGAGTGGTATAAAGAGTGAGGCTGGGAGCGGAGTGGCATAAAGAGTGTGGCTGGGAGCGGAGTGGTATAAAGAGTGAGCCTGGGAGCAGAGTGGTATAAAGAGTGAGGCAGGAAGCGGAGTGGTACAAAGAGTGAGGCTGGGAGCAGAGTGGTATAAAGAGTGAGGCTGGGAGTGGAGTGGTATAAAGAGTGAGGCTGGGAGTGGAGTGATATAAAGAGTGTGGCTGGGAGCGGGGTGGTATAAAGAGTGATGCTGGGAGCAGAGCGGTAGAAAGAGTGAGACTGGGAGTGGAGTGTTATAAAGAGTGAGGCTGGGAGTGGAGCGTTATAAAGAGTGAGCCTGGGAGCGGAGTTGTATAAAGAGTGTGGCTGGGAGCGGAGTGGTATAATGAGTGAGGCTGGGAGCAGAGTGGTATAAAGAGTCAGGCTGGGAGTGGAGTGGCATAAAGAGTGAGGCTTCGAGTGGAGTGGTATAAAGAGTGAGGCTGGGAGTGGAGTGGTATAAAGTGTTATGCTGGGAGTGGAGTGGCATAAAGAGTGAGGCTTCGAGTGGAGTGGTATAAAGAGTGAGGCTTCGAGTGGAGTGGTATAAAGAGTGAGCCTGGGAGCGGAGTGGTATAAAGAGTGAGTTTGGGAGAGGAGTGGTATAAAGAGTGAGGCTCAGTGCGGAGTGGTATAAAGAGTGAGGCTGGGACTGGAATGATATAACGAGTGAGGCAAGCGGTGGAGTGATATAAAGACTGATGCTGGGTGCGGAGTGGTATAAAGAGTGAGGCCTGGAGTGGAGTGGTATGAAGAGTGTGTTTGGGAGCGGATTGGTATAAAGAGTGAGTTTGGGAGCGGATTGGTATCAAGAGTGAGGCTGGGAGTGGTGTGGTATAATGAGTGAGGCTGGGAGCAGAGTGGTATAAAGAGTCAGGCTGGGAGTGGAGTGGCATAAAGAGTGAGGCTTCGAGTGGAGTGGTATAAAGAGTGAGGCTGGGAGTGGAGTGGTATAAAGTGTTATGCTGGGAGCGGAGTGGCATAAAGAGTGAGGCTTCGAGTGGAGTGGTATAAAGAGTGAGGCTTCGAGTGGAGTGGTATAAAGAGTGAGCCTGGGAGCGGAGTGGTATAAAGAGTGAGTTTGGGAGAGGAGTGCTATAAAGAGTGAGGCTGGGACTGGAATGATATAACGAGTGAGGCAAGCGGTGGAGTGATATAAAGACTGATGCTGGGTGCGGAGTGGTATAAAGAGTGAGGCCTGGAGTGGAGTGGTATGAAGAGTGTGTTTGGGAGCGGATTGGTATAAAGAGTGAGTTTGGGAGCGGATTGGTATCAAGAGTGAGGCTGGGAGTGGAGTGGTATAAAGAGTGAGGCTGGGAGTGGAGTGGTAGAAAGAGTGAGGCTGGGAGTGGAGTGGTATAAAGAGTGTGGCTGGGAGCAGAGTGGTATAAAGTGTGAGGCTGGGAGTGGAGTGGTATAAAGAGTGAGGCTGGGAGTAGAGTAGTATAAAGAGAGAGTTTGGGAGCGGATTGGCATAAAGAGTGAGGCTGGGAGTGGAGTGGTATAAAGAGTGAGTTTGGGAGTGGAGTGGAATAAAGAGTGAGGCTGGGAGTGGAGTAGGATAAAGAGTGTGGCTGGGAGTGGAGTGGTATAATGAGTGAGTTTGCGAGCGGAGTCGTATAAAGAGTGATGCTGGGAGTGGAGTGGTATAAAGAGTGATGCTGGGAGCGGAGTGGTATAAAGAGTGAGGCTGGGAGTGGAGTGGAATAAAGAGTGAGGCTGGGAGTGGAGTGGTATAAAGAGTGAGTTTGGGAGCGAAATGGTATAAAGAGTGATGCTGGGAGTATAGTGGTATAAAGAGTGAGGCTGAGAGCGGAGTGGTATAAAGAGTGAGTTTGGGAGCGGAGTGGTATAAAGAGTGAGGCTCGGAGTGCAGTGGTACAAAGAGTGATGCTGGGGGTGGAGTGATATAAAGAGTGAGTTTGGGAGCGGAGAGGGATAAAGAGTGAGGCCAGGTGAGGAGTGGTATAAGGAAAGAGTTTGGGAGTGGAGTGGTATAAAGAGCAATGCAGGGAGTGGAGTGGGAAAGAGTGAGTTTGGGAGCGGAGTGGTATAAAGAGTGATGCTGGGAGTGGTGTGGGATAAAGAGTGAGTTTGGGAGTGGAGTGGTATAAAGAGTGATGCTGGGTGTATGGTGGTATAAAGAGTGAGGCTGGGAGCGGAGTGGTATAAAGAGTGAGGCTGGGAGTGGAGTGGTATAAAGAGTGAGGCTGGGAGCGGAGTGGTATCAAGAGTGAGGCTGGGAGTGGAGTGATATAAAGAGTGAGGCTGGGAGTGGAGTGGTATAAAGAGTGAGGCTGGGAGCGGAGTGGTACAAAGTGTCAGGCTGGGAGTGGAGTGGTATAAAGAGTGAGGCTGGGAGCAGAGTGGTATCAAGAGTGAGGCTGGGAGTGGAGTGATATAAAGAGTGAGGCTGGGAGTGGAGTGGTATAAAGAGTGAGTGTGGGAGCAGATTGGTCTCAAGAGTGAGGCTGGGAGTGGAGTGATATAAAGACTGAGTTTGGGAGTGGATTGGTATAAAGAGTGAGGCTGGGAGTCGAGTGGTATAAAGAATGAGGCTGGGAGTGGAGTGAGAAAGAGTGAGGCTGGGAGTGGAGTGGTTGCAAGAGTGAGCCTGGGAGTGGAGTGGTACAAAGTGTCAGGCTGGGAGTGGAGTGATATAAAGACTGAGTTTGGGAGCGGATTGGTAAAAAGAGTGCAGCTGGGAGTGGAGTGGTATAAAGAGTGAGGCTGGGAGTGGAGTGGTATAAAGAGTGAGTGTGGGAGCAGATTGGTATTAAGAGTGAGGCTGGGAGTGGAGTGGGATAAAGAGTGAGGCTGGGAGTGGATTGGTATAAAGAGTGTGTTTGGGAGCGGATTGATATAAAGAGTGAGGCTGGATGTGGAGTGGTATAAAGAGTGAGGCTGGGAGTGGAGTGATATAAAGAGTGAGTGTGGGAGCAGATTGGTAAAAAGAGTGAGGCTGGGAGAGGAGTGGTAGAAAGAGTGAGGCTGGGAGTGGAGTGGTAAAAATAGTGAGGCTGGGAGTGGAGTGGTATGAAGAGTGAGGCTGGGATTTGAGTGGTATAAAGAGTGAGGCTGGGAGCGGAGTGGTATAAAGCGTGAGGCTGGGAATGGAGTGGTACCAAGAGTGAGTTTGGGAGCGGATTGGTACAAAGAGTGAGGCTGGGAGTGGAGTGGTATAAAAAGAGAGGCTGTGAGCGGAGTGGTATAAAGAGTGAGACTGGGAGTGGAGTGGTATGAAGACTGAGGCTGGGAGTTGAGTGGTATAAAGAGTGAGGCTGGGACCGGATTGGTATAAAGCAAGAGGCTGGGAATGGAGTGGTACAAAGAGTGAGTTTGGTAGCGGATTGGTACAAAGAGTAAGGCTGGGAGTGGAGTGGTATGAAGAGTGAGGCTGTGAGCGGATTGGTATAAAGAGTGAGACTGGGAGTGGAGTGGTATAAAGAGTGAGTTTGGGAGCGGATTGATACAAAGAGTGAGGCTGGGAGTGGAGTGGTAGAAAGAGTGAGTGTGGGAATGGAGTGGTACCAAGAGTGAGTTTGGGAGCGGATTGGTACAAAGAGTGAGGCTGGGAGTGGAGTGGTATGAAGAGTGAGGCTGGGAGTGGAGTGGTATAAAGAGTGAGGCAGGGAGTGGAGTAGTATAAAGAGTGAGTTTGGGAGCGGATTGATATAAAGAGTGAGGCAGGGAGTGGAGTGGTGTAAAGAGTGAGGCTGTGAGCGGAGTGGTATAAAGAGTGAGAATGGGAGAGGAGTGGTATGAAGACTGAGGCTGGGAGTTGAGTGGTATAAAGAGTGAGGCTGGGACCGGATTGGTATAAAGCAAGAGGCTGGGAATGGAGTGGTACAAAGAGTGAGTTTGGGAGCGGATTGGTACAAAGAGTAAGGCTGGGAGTGGAGTGGTATGAAGAGTGAGGCTGTGAACGGAGTGGTATAAAGAGTGAGACTGGGAGTGGAGTGGTATAAAGAGTGAGTTTGGGAGCGGATTGATACAAAGAGTGAGGCTGGGAGTGGATTGGTATAAAGAGTGAGGCAGTGAGCGGAGTGGTATAAAGAGTGAGACTGGGAGGGGAGTGGTATAAAGAGTGAGGCTGGGAGTGGAGTGGTATAAAGAGTGAGGCTGGGAGCGGAGTGGTATCAAGTGTGAGGCTGGGAGTGGAGTGATATAAAGAGTGAGGCTGGGAGTGGAGTGGTAGAAAGAGTGAGTGTGGGAGCGGATTGGTATAAAGAGTGAGGCTGGGAGCGGAGTGGTATAAAGAGTGAGGCTGGGAGTGGAGTGGTATAAAGAGTGAGGCTGGGAGCGGAGTGGTATCAAGAGTGAGGCTGGGAGTGGAGTGATATAAAGAGTGAGGCTGGGAGTGGAGTGGTATAAAGAGTGAGGCTGGGAGCGGAGTGGTACAAAGTGTCAGACTGGGAGTGGAGTGGTATAAAGAGTGAGGCTGGGAGCAGAGTGGTATCAAGACTGAGGCTGGGAGTGGAGTGATATAAAGAGTGAGGCTGGGAGTGGAATGGTATAAAGAGTGAGTGTGGGAGCAGATTGGTCTCAAGAGTGAGGCTGGGAGTGGAGTGATATAAAGAGTGAGTTTGGGAGTGGATTGGTATAAAGAGTGAGGCTGGGAGTCGAGTGGTATAAAGAATGAGGCTGGGAGTGGAGTGAGAAAGAGTGAGGCTGGGAGTGGAGTGGTTGCAAGAGTGAGCCTGGGAGTGGAGTCGTACAAAGTGTCAGGCTGGGAGTGGAGTGATATAAAGACTGAGTTTGGGAGCGGATTGGTAAAAAGAGTGCGGATGGGAGTGGAGTGGTATAAAGAGTGAGGCTGGGAGTGGAGTGGTATAAAGAGTGAGTGTGGGAGCAGATTGGTATTAAGAGTGAGGCTGGGAGTGGAGTGGGATAAAGAGTGAGGCTGGGAGTGGATTGGTATAAAGAGTGTGTTTGGGAGCGGATTGATATAAAGAGTGAGGCTGGATGTGGAGTGGTATAAAGAGTGAGGCTGGGAGTGGAGTGGTATAAAGAGTGAGGCTGGGAGCGGAGTGGTATCTAGTGTGAGGCTGGGAGTGGAGTGATATAAAGAGTGAGGCTGGGAGTGGAGTGGTAGAAAGAGTGAGTGTGGGAGCGGATTGGTATAAAGAGTGAGGCTGGGAGCGGAGTGGTATAAAGAGTGAGGCTGGGAGTGGAGTGGTATAAAGAGTGAGGCTGGGAGCGGAGTGGTATCAAGAGTGAGGCTGGGAGTGGAGTGATATAAAGAGTGAGGCTGGGAGTGGAGTGGTATAAAGAGTGAGGCTGGGAGCGGAGTGGTACAAAGTGTCAGGCTGGGAGTGGAGTGGTATAAAGAGTGAGGCTGGGAGCAGAGTGGTATCAAGAGTGAGGCTGGGAGTGGAGTGATATAAAGAGTGAGGCTGGGAGTGGAGTGGTATAAAGAGTGAGTGTGGGAGCAGATTGGTCTCAAGAGTGAGGCTGGGAGTGGAGTGATATAAAGACTGAGTTTGGGAGTGGATTGGTATAAAGAGTGAGGCTGGGAGTCGAGTGGTATAAAGAATGAGGCTGGGAGTGGAGTGAGAAAGAGTGAGGCTGGGAGTGGAGTGGTTGCAAGAGTGAGCCTGGGAGTGGAGTCGTACAAAGTGTCAGGCTGGGAGTGGAGTGATATAAAGACTGAGTTTGGGAGCGGATTGGTAAAAAGAGTGCGGATGGGAGTGGAGTGGTATAAAGAGTGAGGCTGGGAGTGGAGTGGTATAAAGAGTGAGTGTGGGAGCAGATTGGTATTAAGAGTGAGGCTGGGAGTGGAGTGGGATAAAGAGTGAGGCTGGGAGTGGATTGGTATAAAGAGTGTTTGGGAGCGGATTGATATAAAGAGTGAGGCTGGATGTGGAGTGGTATAAAGAGTGAGGCTGGGAGTGGAGTGGTATAAAGAGTGAGTGTGGGAGCAGATTGGTAAAAAGAGTGAGGCTGGGAGAGGAGTGGTAGAAAGAGTGAGGCTGGGAGTGGAGTGGTAAAAATAGTGAGGCTGGGAGTGGAGTGGTATGAAGAGTGAGGCTGGGATTTGAGTGGTATAAAGAGTGAGGCTGGGAGCGGAGTGGTATAAAGCGTGAGGCTGGGAATGGAGTGGTACCAAGAGTGAGTTTGGGAGCGGATTGGTACAAAGAGTGAGGCTGGGAGTGGAGTGGTATAAAAAGTGAGGCTGTGAGCGGAGTGGTATAAAGAGTGAGACTGGGAGTGGAGTGGTATGAAGACTGAGGCTGGGAGTTGAGTGGTATAAAGAGTGAGGCTGGGACCGGATTGGTATAAAGCAAGAGGCTGGGAATGGAGTGGTACAAAGAGTGAGTTTGGTAGCGGATTGGTACAAAGAGTAAGGCTGGGAGTGGAGTGGTATGAAGAGTGAGGCTGTGAGCGGATTGGTATAAAGAGTGAGACTGGGAGTGGAGTGGTATAAAGAGTGAGTTTGGGAGCGGATTGATACAAAGAGTGAGGCTGGGAGTGGAGTGGTAGAAAGAGTGAGTGTGGGAATGGAGTGGTACCAAGAGTGAGTTTGGGAGCGGATTGGTACAAAGAGTGAGGCTGGGAGTGGAGTGGTATGAAGAGTGAGGCTGGGAGTGGAGTGGTATAAAGAGTGAGGCAGGGAGTGGAGTAGTATAAAGAGTGAGTTTGGGAGCGGATTGATATAAAGAGTGAGGCAGGGAGTGGAGTGGTGTAAAGAGTGAGGCTGTGAGCGGAGTGGTATAAAGAGTGAGAATGGGAGAGGAGTGGTATGAAGACTGAGGCTGGGAGTTGAGTGGTATAAAGAGTGAGGCTGGGACCGGATTGGTATAAAGCAAGAGGCTGGGAATGGAGTGGTACAAAGAGTGAGTTTGGGAGCGGATTGGTACAAAGAGTAAGGCTGGGAGTGGAGTGGTATGAAGAGTGAGGCTGTGAACGGAGTGGTATAAAGAGTGAGACTGGGAGTGGAGTGGTATAAAGAGTGAGTTTGGGAGCGGATTGATACAAAGAGTGAGGCTGGGAGTGGATTGGTATAAAGAGTGAGGCTGTGAGCGGAGTGGTATAAAGAGTGAGACTGGGAGGGGAGTGGTATAAAGAGTGAGGCTGGGAGTGGAGTGGTATAAAGAGTGAGGCTGGGAGCGGAGTGGTATCAAGTGTGAGGCTGGGAGTGGAGTGATATAAAGAGTGAGGCTGGGAGTGGAGTGGTAGAAAGAGTGAGTGTGGGAGCGGATTGGTATAAAGAGTGAGGCTGGGACTGGAGTGGTATAAAGAGTGAGGCTGGGAGTGGAGTGGTATAAAGAGTGAGGCTGTGAGCGGATTGGTATAAAGAGTAAGGCTGGGAGTGGAGTGGTATAAAGAGTGAGGCTGGGAGTGGAGTGATACAAAGAGTGAGGCTGTGAGCGGAGTGGTATAAAGAGTGAGACTGGGATCGGAGTGGTATAAAGAGTGAGACTGGGATCGGAGTGGTATAAAGAGTGAGGCTGGGAGTGGAGTGGTAAAAAGAGTGAGGCTGGGATCGGAGTGGTATCAAGAGTGAGGCTGGGATTGGAGTGATATAAAGAGTGAGGCTGGGAGTGGAGTGGTATAAAGAGTGAGTGTGGGAGCAGATTGGTATTAAGAGTGAGGCTGGGAGTGGAGTGGGATAAAGAGTGAGGCTGGGAGTGGACTGGTATAAAGAGTGTGTTTGGGAGCGGATTGATATAAAGAGTGAGGCTGGATGTGGAGTGGTATAAAGAGTGAGGCTGGGAGTGGAGTGGTATAAAGAGTGAGTGTGGGAGCAGATTGGTAAAAAGAGTGAGGCTGGGAGAGGAGTGGTAGAAAGAGTGAGGCTGGGAGTGGAGTGGTAAAAATAGTGAGGCTGGGAGTGGAGTGGTATGAAGAGTGAGGCTGGGATTTGAGTGGTATAAAGAGTGAGGCTGGGAGCGGAGTGGTATAAAGCGTGAGGCTGGGAATGGAGTGGTACCAAGAGTGAGTTTGGGAGCGGATTGGTACAAAGAGTGAGGCTGGAGTGGAGTGGTATAAAAAGTGAGGCTGTGAGCGGAGTGGTATAAAGAGTGAGACTGGGAGTGGAGTGGTATGAAGACTGAGGCTGGGAGTTGAGTGGTATAAAGAGTGAGGCTGGGACCGGATTGGTATAAAGCAAGAGGCTGGGAATGGAGTGGTACAAAGAGTGAGTTTGGTAGCGGATTGGTACAAAGAGTAAGGCTGGGAGTGGAGTGGTATGAAGAGTGAGGCTGTGAGCGGAGTGGTATAAAGAGTGAGACTGGGAGTGGAGTGGTATAAAGAGTGAGTTTGGGAGCGGATTGATACAAAGAGTGAGGCTGGGAGTGGAGTGGTATAAAGAGTGAGGCTGTGAGCGGAGTGGTATAAAGAGTGAGGCTGGGAGCGGAGTGGTATCAAGAGTGAGGCTGGGAGTGGAGTGATATAAAGAGTGAGGCTGGGAGTGGAGTGGTAGAAAGAGTGAGTGTGGGAATGGAGTGGTACCAAGAGTGAGTTTGGGAGCGGATTGGTACAAAGAGTGAGGCTGGGAGTGGAGTGGTATGAAGAGTGAGGCTGGGAGTGGAGTGGTATAAAGAGTGAGGCAGGGAGTGGAGTAGTATAAAGAGTGAGTTTGGGAGCGGATTGATATAAAGAGTGAGGCAGGGAGTGGAGTGGTGTAAAGAGTGAGGCTGTGAGCGGAGTGGTATAAAGAGTGAGACTGGGAGAGGAGTGGTATGAAGACTGAGGCTGGGAGTTGAGTGGTATAAAGAGTGAGGCTGGGACCGGATTGGTATAAAGCAAGAGGCTGGGAATGGAGTGGTACAAAGAGTGAGTTTGGGAGCGGATTGGTACAAAGAGTAAGGCTGGGAGTGGAGTGGTATGAAGAGTGAGGCTGTGAACGGAGTGGTATAAAGAGTGAGACTGGGAGTGGAGTGGTATAAAGAGTGAGTTTGGGAGCGGATTGATACAAAGAGTGAGGCTGGGAGTGGATTGGTATAAAGAGTGAGGCTGTGAGCGGAGTGGTATAAAGAGTGAGACTGGGAGGGGAGTGGTATAAAGAGTGAGGCTGGGAGTGGAGTGGTATAAAGAGTGAGGCTGGGAGCGGAGTGGTATCAAGTGTGAGGCTGGGAGTGGAGTGATATAAAGAGTGAGGCTGGGAGTGGAGTGGTAGAAAGAGTGAGTGTGGGAGCGGATTGGTATAAAGAGTGAGGCAGGGACTGGAGTGGTATAAAGAGTGAGGCTGGGAGTGGAGTGGTATAAAGAGTGAGGCTGTGAGCGGATTGGTATAAAGAGTGAGGCTGGGAGTGGAGTGGTATAAAGAGTGAGGCTGTGAGCGGAGTGGTATAAAGAGTGAGACTGGGATCGGAGTGGTATAAAGAGTGAGGCTGGGAGTGGAGTGGTAAAAAGAGTGAGGCTGGGATCGGAGTGGTATCAAGAGTGAGGCTGGGATTGGAGTGATATAAAGAGTGAGGCTGGGAGTGGAGTGGTATAAAGAGTGAGTGTGGGAGCAGATTGGTATAAAGAGTGAGGCTGGGAGTGGAGTGGGATAAAGAGTGAGGCTGGGAGTGGATTGGTATAAAGAGTGTGTTTGGGAGCGGATTGATATAAAGAGTGAGGCTGGATGTGGAGTGGTATAAAGAGTGAGGCTGGGAGTGGAGTGGTATAAAGAGTGAGTGTGGGAGCAGATTGGTAAAAAGAGTGAGGCTGGGAGAGGAGTGGTAGAAAGAGTGAGGCTGGGAGTGGAGTGGTAAAAATAGTGAGGCTGGGAGTGGAGTGGTATGAAGAGTGAGGCTGGGATTTGAGTGGTATAAAGAGTGAGGCTGGGAGCGGAGTGGTATAAAGCGTGAGGCTGGGAATGGAGTGGTACCAAGAGTGAGTTTGGGAGCGGATTGGTACAAAGAGTGAGGCTGGAGTGGAGTGGTATAAAAAGTGAGGCTGTGAGCGGAGTGGTATAAAGAGTGAGACTGGGAGTGGAGTGGTATGAAGACTGAGGCTGGGAGTTGAGTGGTATAAAGAGTGAGGCTGGGACCGGATTGGTATAAAGCAAGAGGCTGGGAATGGAGTGGTACAAAGAGTGAGTTTGGTAGCGGATTGGTACAAAGAGTAAGGCTGGGAGTGGAGTGGTATGAAGAGTGAGGCTGTGAGCGGAGTGGTATAAAGAGTGAGACTGGGAGTGGAGTGGTATAAAGAGTGAGTTTGGGAGCGGATTGATACAAAGAGTGAGGCTGGGAGTGGAGTGGTATAAAGAGTGAGGCTGTGAGCGGAGTGGTATAAAGAGTGAGGCTGGGAGCGGAGTGGTATCAAGAGTGAGGCTGGGAGTGGAGTGATATAAAGAGTGAGTTTGGGAGTGGATTGGTATAAAGAGTGAGGCTGGGAGTCGAGTGGTATAAAGAATGAGGCTGGGAGTGGAGTGAGAAAGAGTGAGGCTGGGAGTGGAGTGGTTGCAAGAGTGAGCCTGGGAGTGGAGTGGTACAAAGTGTCAGGCTGGGAGTGGAGTGATATAAAGACTGAGTTTGGGAGCGGATTGGTAAAAAGAGTGCGGCTGGGAGTGGAGTGGTATAAAGAGTGAGGCTGGGAGTGGAGTGGTATAAAGAGTGAGTGTGGGAGCAGATTGGTATTAAGAGTGAGGCTGGGAGTGGAGTGGGATAAAGAGTGAGGCTGGGAGTGGATTGGTATAAAGAGTGAGTTTGGGAGCGGATTGATATAAAGAGTGAGGCTGGATGTGGAGTGGTATAAAGAGTGAGGCTGGGAGTGGAGTGGTATAAAGAGTGAGTGTGGGAGCAGATTGGTAAAAAGAGTGAGGCTGGGAGAGGAGTGGTAGAAAGAGTGAGGCTGGGAGTGGAGTGGTAAAAATAGTGAGGCTGGGAGTGGAGTGGTATGAAGAGTGAGGCTGGGATTTGAGTGGTATAAAGAGTGAGGCTGGGAGCGGAGTGGTATAAAGCGTGAGGCTGGGAATGGAGTGGTACCAAGAGTGAGTTTGGGAGCGGATTGGTACAAAGAGTGAGGCTGGGAGTGGAGTGGTATAAAAAGTGAGGCTGTGAGCGGAGTGGTATAAAGAGTGAGACTGGGAGTGGAGTGGTATGAAGACTGAGGCTGGGAGTTGAGTGGTATAAAGAGTGAGGCTGGGACCGGATTGGTATAAAGCAAGAGGCTGGGAATGGAGTGGTACAAAGAGTGAGTTTGGTAGCGGATTGGTACAAAGAGTAAGGCTGGGAGTGGAGTGGTATGAAGAGTGAGGCTGTGAGCGGATTGGTATAAAGAGTGAGACTGGGAGTGGAGTGGTATAAAGAGTGAGTTTGGGAGCGGATTGATACAAAGAGTGAGGCTGGGAGTGGAGAGGTAGAAAGAGTGAGTGTGGGAATGGAGTGGTACCAAGAGTGAGTTTGGGAGCGGATTGGTACAAAGAGTGAGGCTGGGAGTGGAGTGGTATGAAGAGTGAGGCTGGGAGTGGAGTGGTATAAAGAGTGAGGCAGGGAGTGGAGTAGTATAAAGAGTGAGTTTGGGAGCGGATTGATATAAAGAGTGAGGCAGGGAGTGGAGTGGTGTAAAGAGTGAGGCTGTGAGCGGAGTGGTATAAAGAGTGAGAATGGGAGAGGAGTGGTATGAAGACTGAGGCTGGGAGTTGAGTGGTATAAAGAGTGAGGCTGGGACCGGATTGGTATAAAGCAAGAGGCTGGGAATGGAGTGGTACAAAGAGTGAGTTTGGGAGCGGATTGGTACAAAGAGTAAGGCTGGGAGTGGAGTGGTATGAAGAGTGAGGCTGTGAACGGAGTGGTATAAAGAGTGAGACTGGGAGTGGAGTGGTATAAAGAGTGAGTTTGGGAGCGGATTGATACAAAGAGTGAGGCTGGGAGTGGATTGGTATAAAGAGTGAGGCTGTGAGCGGAGTGGTATAAAGAGTGAGACTGGGAGGGGAGTGGTATAAAGAGTGAGGCTGGGAGTGGAGTGGTATAAAGAGTGAGGCTGGGAGCGGAGTGGTATCAAGTGTGAGGCTGGGAGTGGAGTGATATAAAGAGTGAGGCTGGGAGTGGAGTGGTAGAAAGAGTGAGTGTGGGAGCGGATTGGTATAAAGAGTGAGGCTGGGACTGGAGTGGTATAAAGAGTGAGGCTGGGAGTGGAGTGGTATAAAGAGTGAGGCTGTGAGCGGATTGGTATAAAGAGTAAGGCTGGGAGTGGAGTGGTATAAAGAGTGAGGCTGGGAGTGGAGTGGTACAAAGAGTGAGGCTGTGAGCGGAGTGGTATAAAGAGTGAGACTGGGATTGGAGTGATATAAAGAGTGAGGCTGGGAGTGGAGTGGTATAAAGAGTGAGTGTGGGAGCAGATTGGTATTAAGAGTGAGGCTGGGAGTGGAGTGGGATAAAGAGTGAGGCTGGGAGTGGACTGGTATAAAGAGTGTGTTTGGGAGCGGATTGATATAAAGAGTGAGGCTGGATGTGGAGTGGTATAAAGAGTGAGGCTGGGAGTGGAGTGGTATAAAGAGTGAGTGTGGGAGCAGATTGGTAAAAAGAGTGAGGCTGGGAGAGGAGTGGTAGAAAGAGTGAGGCTGGGAGTGGAGTGGTAAAAATAGTGAGGCTGGGAGTGGAGTGGTATGAAGAGTGAGGCTGGGATTTGAGTGGTATAAAGAGTGAGGCTGGGAGCGGAGTGGTATAAAGCGTGAGGCTGGGAATGGAGTGGTACCAAGAGTGAGTTTGGGAGCGGATTGGTACAAAGAGTGAGGCTGGAGTGGAGTGGTATAAAAAGTGAGGCTGTGAGCGGAGTGGTATAAAGAGTGAGACTGGGAGTGGAGTGGTATGAAGACTGAGGCTGGGAGTTGAGTGGTATAAAGAGTGAGGCTGGGACCGGATTGGTATAAAGCAAGAGGCTGGGAATGGAGTGGTACAAAGAGTGAGTTTGGTAGCGGATTGGTACAAAGAGTAAGGCTGGGAGTGGAGTGGTATGAAGAGTGAGGCTGTGAGCGGAGTGGTATAAAGAGTGAGACTGGGAGTGGAGTGGTATAAAGAGTGAGTTTGGGAGCGGATTGATACAAAGAGTGAGGCTGGGAGTGGAGTGGTATAAAGAGTGAGGCTGTGAGCGGAGTGGTATAAAGAGTGAGGCTGGGAGCGGAGTGGTATCAAGAGTGAGGCTGGGAGTGGAGTGATATAAAGAGTGAGGCTGGGAGTGGAGTGGTAGAAAGAGTGAGTGTGGGAATGGAGTGGTACCAAGAGTGAGTTTGGGAGCGGATTGGTACAAAGAGTGAGGCTGGGAGTGGAGTGGTATGAAGAGTGAGGCTGGGAGTGGAGTGGTATAAAGAGTGAGGCAGGGAGTGGAGTAGTATAAAGAGTGAGTTTGGGAGCGGATTGATATAAAGAATGAGGCAGGGAGTGGAGTGGTGTAAAGAGTGAGGCTGTGAGCGGAGTGGTATAAAGAGTGAGACTGGGAGAGGAGTGGTATGAAGACTGAGGCTGGGAGTTGAGTGGTATAAAGAGTGAGGCTGGGACCGGATTGGTATAAAGCAAGAGGCTGGGAATGGAGTGGTACAAAGAGTGAGTTTGGGAGCGGATTGGTACAAAGAGTAAGGCTGGGAGTGGAGTGGTATGAAGAGTGAGGCTGTGAACGGAGTGGTATAAAGAGTGAGACTGGGAGTGGAGTGGTATAAAGAGTGAGTTTGGGAGCGGATTGATACAAAGAGTGAGGCTGGGAGTGGATTGGTATAAAGAGTGAGGCTGTGAGCGGAGTGGTATAAAGAGTGAGACTGGGAGGGGAGTGGTATAAAGAGTGAGGCTGGGAGTGGAGTGGTATAAAGAGTGAGGCTGGGAGCGGAGTGGTATCAAGTGTGAGGCTGGGAGTGGAGTGATATAAAGAGTGAGGCTGGGAGTGGAGTGGTAGAAAGAGTGAGTGTGGGAGCGGATTGGTATAAAGAGTGAGGCAGGGACTGGAGTGGTATAAAGAGTGAGGCTGGGAGTGGAGTGGTATAAAGAGTGAGGCTGTGAGCGGATTGGTATAAAGAGTAAGGCTGGGAGTGGAGTGGTATAAAGAGTGAGGCTGTAAGCGGAGTGGTATAAAGAGTGAGACTGGGATCGGAGTGGTATAAAGAGTGAGGCTGGGAGTGGAGTGGTAAAAAGAGTGAGGCTGGGATCGGAGTGGTATCAAGAGTGAGGCTGGGATTGGAGTGATATAAAGAGTGAGGCTGGGAGTGGAGTGGTATAAAGAGTGAGTGTGGGAGCAGATTGGTATAAAGAGTGAGGCTGGGAGTGGAGTGGGATAAAGAGTGAGGCTGGGAGTGGATTGGTATAAAGAGTGTGTTTGAGAGCGGATTGATATAAAGAGTGAGGCTGGATGTGGAGTGGTATAAAGAGTGAGGCTGGGAGTGGAGTGGTATAAAGAGTGAGTGTGGGAGCAGATTGGTAAAAAGAGTGAGGCTGGGAGAGGAGTGGTAGAAAGAGTGAGGCTGGGAGTGGAGTGGTAAAAATAGTGAGGCTGGGAGTGGAGTGGTATGAAGAGTGAGGCTGGGATTTGAGTGGTATAAAGAGTGAGGCTGGGAGCGGAGTGGTATAAAGCGTGAGGCTGGGAATGGAGTGGTACCAAGAGTGAGTTTGGGAGCGGATTGGTACAAAGAGTGAGGCTGGAGTGGAGTGGTATAAAAAGTGAGGCTGTGAGCGGAGTGGTATAAAGAGTGAGACTGGGAGTGGAGTGGTATGAAGACTGAGGCTGGGAGTTGAGTGGTATAAAGAGTGAGGCTGGGACCGGATTGGTATAAAGCAAGAGGCTGGGAATGGAGTGGTACAAAGAGTGAGTTTGGTAGCGGATTGGTACAAAGAGTAAGGCTGGGAGTGGAGTGGTATGAAGAGTGAGGCTGTGAACGGAGTGGTATAAAGAGTGAGACTGGGAGTGGAGTGGTATAAAGAGTGAGTTTGGGAGCGGATTGATACAAAGAGTGAGGCTGGGAGTGGATTGGTATAAAGAGTGAGGCTGTGAGCGGAGTGGTATAAAGAGTGAGACTGGGAGGGGAGTGGTATAAAGAGTGAGGCTGGGAGTGGAGTGGTATAAAGAGTGAGGCTGGGAGCGGAGTGGTATCAAGTGTGAGGCTGGGAGTGGAGTGATATAAAGAGTGAGGCTGGGAGTGGAGTGGTAGAAAGAGTGAGTGTGGGAGCGGATTGGTATAAAGAGTGAGGCAGGGACTGGAGTGGTATAAAGAGTGAGGCTGGGAGTGGAGTGGTATAAAGAGTGAGGCTGTGAGCGGATTGGTATAAAGAGTAAGGCTGGGAGTGGAGTGGTATAAAGAGTGAGGCTGTAAGCGGAGTGGTATAAAGAGTGAGACTGGGATCGGAGTGGTATAAAGAGTGAGGCTGGGAGTGGAGTGGTAAAAAGAGTGAGGCTGGGATCGGAGTGGTATCAAGAGTGAGGCTGGGATTGGAGTGATATAAAGAGTGAGGCTGGGAGTGGAGTGGTATAAAGAGTGAGTGTGGGAGCAGATTGGTATAAAGAGTGAGGCTGGGAGTGGAGTGGGATAAAGAGTGAGGCTGGGAGTGGATTGGTATAAAGAGTGTGTTTGAGAGCGGATTGATATAAAGAGTGAGGCTGGATGTGGAGTGGTATAAAGAGTGAGGCTGGGAGTGGAGTGGTATAAAGAGTGAGTGTGGGAGCAGATTGGTAAAAAGAGTGAGGCTGGGAGAGGAGTGGTAGAAAGAGTGAGGCTGGGAGTGGAGTGGTAAAAATAGTGAGGCTGGGAGTGGAGTGGTATGAAGAGTGAGGCTGGGATTTGAGTGGTATAAAGAGTGAGGCTGGGAGCGGAGTGGTATAAAGCGTGAGGCTGGGAATGGAGTGGTACCAAGAGTGAGTTTGGGAGCGGATTGGTACAAAGAGTGAGGCTGGAGTGGAGTGGTATAAAAAGTGAGGCTGTGAGCGGAGTGGTATAAAGAGTGAGACTGGGAGTGGAGTGGTATGAAGACTGAGGCTGGGAGTTGAGTGGTATAAAGAGTGAGGCTGGGACCGGATTGGTATAAAGCAAGAGGCTGGGAATGGAGTGGTACAAAGAGTGAGTTTGGTAGCGGATTGGTACAAAGAGTAAGGCTGGGAGTGGAGTGGTATGAAGAGTGAGGCTGTGAGCGGAGTGGTATAAAGAGTGAGACTGGGAGTGGAGTGGTATAAAGAGTGAGTTTGGGAGCGGATTGATACAAAGAGTGAGGCTGGGAGTGGAGTGGTATAAAGAGTGAGGCTGTGAGCGGAGTGGTATAAAGAGTGAGGCTGGGAGCGGAGTGGTATCAAGAGTGAGGCTGGGAGTGGAGTGATATAAAGAGTGAGGCTGGGAGTAGAGTGGTAGAAAGAGTGAGTGTGGGAATGGAGTGGTACCAAGAGTGAGTTTGGGAGCGGATTGGTACAAAGAGTGAGGCTGGGAGTGGAGTGGTATGAAGAGTGAGGCTGGGAGTGGAGTGGTATAAAGAGTGAGGCAGGGAGTGGAGTAGTATAAAGAGTGAGTTTGGGAGCGGATTGATATAAAGAGTGAGGCAGGGAGTGGAGTGGTGTAAAGAGTGAGGCTGTGAGCGGAGTGGTATAAAGAGTGAGACTGGGAGAGGAGTGGTATGAAGACTGAGGCTGGGAGTTGAGTGGTATAAAGAGTGAGGCTGGGACCGGATTGGTATAAAGCAAGAGGCTGGGAATGGAGTGGTACAAAGAGTGAGTTTGGGAGCGGATTGGTACAAAGAGTAAGGCTGGGAGTGGAGTGGTATGAAGAGTGAGGCTGTGAACGGAGTGGTATAAAGAGTGAGACTGGGAGTGGAGTGGTATAAAGAGTGAGTTTGGGAGCGGATTGATACAAAGAGTGAGGCTGGGAGTGGATTGGTATAAAGAGTGAGGCTGTGAGCGGAGTGGTATAAAGAGTGAGACTGGGAGGGGAGTGGTATAAAGAGTGAGGCTGGGAGTGGAGTGGTATAAAGAGTGAGGCTGGGAGCGGAGTGGTATCAAGTGTGAGGCTGGGAGTGGAGTGATATAAAGAGTGAGGCTGGGAGTGGAGTGGTAGAAAGAGTGAGTGTGGGAGCGGATTGGTATAAAGAGTGAGGCAGGGACTGGAGTGGTATAAAGAGTGAGGCTGGGAGTGGAGTGGTATAAAGAGTGAGGCTGTGAGCGGATTGGTATAAAGAGTGAGGCTGGGAGTGGAGTGGTATAAAGAGTGAGGCTGTGAGCGGAGTGGTATAAAGAGTGAGACTGGGATCGGAGTGGTATAAAGAGTGAGGCTGGGAGTGGAGTGGTAAAAAGAGTGAGGCTGGGATCGGAGTGGTATCAAGAGTGAGGCTGGGATTGGAGTGATATAAAGAGTGAGGCTGGGAGTGGAGTGGTATAAAGAGTGAGTGTGGGAGCAGATTGGTATAAAGAGTGAGGCTGGGAGTGGAGTGGGATAAAGAGTGAGGCTGGGAGTGGATTGGTATAAAGAGTGTGTTTGGGAGCGGATTGATATAAAGAGTGAGGCTGGATGTGGAGTGGTATAAAGAGTGAGGCTGGGAGTGGAGTGGTATAAAGAGTGAGTGTGGGAGCAGATTGGTAAAAAGAGTGAGGCTGGGAGAGGAGTGGTAGAAAGAGTGAGGCTGGGAGTGGAGTGGTAAAAATAGTGAGGCTGGGAGTGGAGTGGTATGAAGAGTGAGGCTGGGATTTGAGTGGTATAAAGAGTGAGGCTGGGAGCGGAGTGGTATAAAGCGTGAGGCTGGGAATGGAGTGGTACCAAGAGTGAGTTTGGGAGCGGATTGGTACAAAGAGTGAGGCTGGAGTGGAGTGGTATAAAAAGTGAGGCTGTGAGCGGAGTGGTATAAAGAGTGAGACTGGGAGTGGAGTGGTATGAAGACTGAGGCTGGGAGTTGAGTGGTATAAAGAGTGAGGCTGGGACCGGATTGGTATAAAGCAAGAGGCTGGGAATGGAGTGGTACAAAGAGTGAGTTTGGTAGCGGATTGGTACAAAGAGTAAGGCTGGGAGTGGAGTGGTATGAAGAGTGAGGCTGTGAGCGGAGTGGTATAAAGAGTGAGACTGGGAGTGGAGTGGTATAAAGAGTGAGTTTGGGAGCGGATTGATACAAAGAGTGAGGCTGGGAGTGGAGTGGTATAAAGAGTGAGGCTGTGAGCGGAGTGGTATAAAGAGTGAGGCTGGGAGTGGAGTGGTATCAAGAGTGAGGCTGGGAGTGGAGTGATATAAAGAGTGAGGCTGGGAGTGGAGTGGTAGAAAGAGTGAGTGTGGGAATGGAGTGGTACCAAGAGTGAGTTTGGGAGCGGATTGGTACAAAGAGTGAGGCTGGGAGTGGAGTGGTATGAAGAGTGAGGCTGGGAGTGGAGTGGTATAAAGAGTGAGGCAGGGAGTGGAGTAGTATAAAGAGTGAGTTTGGGAGCGGATTGATATAAAGAGTGAGGCAGGGAGTGGAGTGGTGTAAAGAGTGAGGCTGTGAGCGGAGTGGTATAAAGAGTGAGACTGGGAGAGGAGTGGTATGAAGACTGAGGCTGGGAGTTGAGTGGTATAAAGAGTGAGGCTGGGACCGGATTGGTATAAAGCAAGAGGCTGGGAATGGAGTGGTACAAAGAGTGAGTTTGGGAGCGGATTGGTACAAAGAGTAAGGCTGGGAGTGGAGTGGTATGAAGAGTGAGGCTGTGAACGGAGTGGTATAAAGAGTGAGACTGGGAGTGGAGTGGTAGAAAGAGTGAGTTTGGGAGCGGATTGATACAAAGAGTGAGGCTGGGAGTGGATTGGTATAAAGAGTGAGGCTGTGAGCGGAGTGGTATAAAGAGTGAGACTGGGAGTGGAGTGGTATCAAGTGTGAGGCTGGGAGTGGAGTGATATAAAGAGTGAGGCTGGGAGGGGAGTGGTAGAAAGAGTGAGTGTGGGAGCGGATTGGTATAAAGAGTGAGGCTGGGACTGGAGTGGTATAAAGAGTGAGGCTGGGAGTGGAGTGGTATAAAGAGTGAGGCTGTGAGCGGATTGGTATAAAGAGTAAGGCTGGGAGTGGAGTGGTATAAAGAGTGAGGCTGGGAGTGGAGTGGTACAAAGAGTGAGGCTGTGAGCGGAGTGGTATAAAGAGTGAGACTGGGATCGGAGTGGTATAAAGAGTGAGGCTGGGAGTGGAGTGGTAAAAAGAGTGAGGCTGGGATCGGAGTGGTATCAAGAGTGAGGCTGGGATTGGAGTGATATAAAGAGTGAGGCTGAGAGTGGAGTGGTATAAAGAGTCAGTGTGGGAGCGGATTGGTATAAAGAGTGAGGCTGGGAGTGGAGTGGTATAAAGAGTGAGTTTGGGAGCGGATTGATACAAAGAGTGAGGCTGGGAGTGGAGTGGTAGAAAGAGTGAGTGTGGGAATGGAGTGGTACCAAGAGTGAGTTTGGGAGCGGATTGGTACAAAGAGTGAGGCTGGGAGTGGAGTGGTATGAAGAGTGAGGCTGGGAGTGGAGTGGTATAAAGAGTGAGGCAGGGAGTGGAGTAGTATAAAGAGTGAGTTTGGGAGCGGATTGATATAAAGAGTGAGGCAGGGAGTGGAGTGGTGTAAAGAGTGAGGCTGTGAGCGGAGTGGTATAAAGAGTGAGAATGGGAGAGGAGTGGTATGAAGACTGAGGCTGGGAGTTGAGTGGTATAAAGAGTGAGGCTGGGACCGGATTAGAACATAGAACATAGAACATACAGCACAGAACAGGCCCTTCGGCCCACAATGTTGTGCCGATCCTTTGTCCTCTGTCAAGGACAATTTAATCTATACCCCATCATTCTCCTTTATCCATATACCTATCCAAAAGCCTTTTGAAAGTCCCTAAAGTTTCTGACTCAACAACTTCCCCGGGCAAGGCATTCCATGCCTCGACCACTCTCTGGGTAAAGAACCTTCCCCTGACATCCCCCTTATATCTCCCACCCTTCACCTTAAATTTATGACCCCTTGTAACGCTTTGCTCCACCCGGGGAAAAAGTTTCTGACTGTCTACCCTATCTATTCCCCTGATCATCTTATAAACCTCTATCATGTCACCCCTCATCCTTCTCCTTTCTAATGAGAAGAGGCCTAGAATGTTCAGCCTTTCCTCGTAAGACTTATTCTCCATTCCAGGCAACATCCTGGTAAATCTCCTCTGCACCCTCTCCAAGGCTTCCACATCCTTCCTAAAATGAGGCGACCAGAACTGCACACAGTACTCCAAATGAGGCCTTACCAAGGTCCTGTACAGCTGCATCATCACCTCACGGCTCTTAAATTCAATCCCTCTGCTAATGAACGCTAACACCCCATATGCCTTCTTCACAGCCCTATCCACTTGAGTTGCAACTTTCAATGATCTATGCACATAGACCCCAAGGTCTCTCTGCTCCTCCACATGCCCAAGAACCCTACCGTTAACCCAGTATTTTGCATTCATGTTTGTCCTTCCAAAATGGACGACCTCACACTTTTCAGGGTTAAACTCCATCTGCCACTTTTCAGCCCAGCACTGCAACCTATCCAAGTCCCTTTGCAGATGACAATAGCCCTCCTCGGTATCCACAACTCCACCAACCTTTGTATCATCTGCAAATTTACTGACCCACCCTTCGACTTCCTCATCCAAGTCGTTAATAAAAATCACAAACAGGAGAGGACCCAGAACTGATCCCTGCGGCATGCCACTGGTAACTGGGCTCCAGGCTGAGTATTTACCATCTAAGACCACTCTCTGCCTTCTATCAGTTAGCCAATTCTTAATCCAACTGGCCACATTCCCCACTATCCCATGCCTCCTGACTTTCTCCATAAGTCTACCATGGGGGACCTTATCAAATGCCTTACTAAAATCCATGTACACCACATCCACTGGTTTACCCTCATCCACTTGCTTGGTCACCTGCTCAAAGAATTCAATCAGGCTTGTGAGGCAAGACCTACCCCTCACAAAACCGTGCTGACTGTCCCGAATCAAGCAGTGTCTTTCCAGATGCTCAGAAATCCTATCCCTCAGCACCTTTTCCATCAACTTGCCTACCACCGAAGTAAGACTAACTGGCCTGTAATTCCCAGGGTTGTTCCTATTCCCTTTCTTGAACAGGGGCACAACATTTGCCACCCTCCAATCACCTGGTACCACCCCCGTCAGCAGAGAAGATGAAAAGATCATTGCCAGCGGCTCTGCAATTTCATCCCTTGCTTCCCATAACATCCTTGGATATACCCCGTCAGGCCCGGGAGACTTGTCTATCTTCAAGTTATTCAAAAACCCCAACACATCTTCCCTCCTAACGAGCACTTCCTCGAGCTTACCAGTCTGTTTCACACCGTCCTCTTCAGTAATACACCCCTTCTCATTCGTAAATACCGAAGAGAAGTACTCATTCAAAACCTCACTTATCTCTTCCGGCTCAACACACAGTCTCCCGCTATTGTCCTTGACCGGACCTATGGTCCCCCTGGTCATCCTCATATTTCTGACATACGCGTAAAAGGCCTTGGGGTTTTCTTTTATCCTACCCGCCAAGCATTTTTCATGCCCTCTCTTAGCTCTCCTAATCCCTTTCTTCAGATCCTTCCTGGCCATCTTGTATCCCTCCAGAGCTATGCCTGTGCCCTTTTTCCTCAACTTTATATACGCATCCTTCTTCTTCCTAACAAGACTCTCAACCTCTCTTGTCAACCACGGTTCCCTCACATGACCATCCCTTCCCTGTCTGACAGGGACATGCTTATCAATGGCCCCTACTATCTGCTCCTTGAAAAAGTTCCACATTTCGACCGTGCCCTTCCCTGCCAGCATATGCTCCCAACTTATGCTCCTCAGTTCCTGCCTGACAGCATCATATCTATTTAGATTGAGGCTTGGAGCGGAGTGGTATAAAGAGTGAGGCTGGGAGTGGAGTGATTTTAAGAGTGAGGCTGGGAGTGGAGTGGTCAGAAGAGTGAGGCTGGGAGCTGAGTGGTAAAAAGAGTTGGGCTGGGATTGGAGTGGTATAAAGAGTGAGGCTGGGAGTGGAGTGGTATAAAGAATGTGTGGGAGCAGATTGGTATAAAGAGTGAGGCTGGGAGTGGAGTGGTATAAAGAGTGAGGCTGGGAGCAGAGTGGTAAAAATAGTGATTTTGGGAGCGGATTGTTATAAAGAGTGAGGCTGGGAGCGGAGTCGTGTAAAGAGTGAGGCTGGGAGTGGAGTGGTATAAAGAGTGAGTTTGGGCGCGGATTGCGAGAAAGAGTGAGGCTGGGAGTGGAGTGGTAAAAGGAGTGAGGCTGGGAGTGGAGTGGTATGAAGAGTGAGGCTGGGAGTTGAGTGGTATAAAGAGTGAAGCAGGGAGCGGAGTGGTATAAAGCGTGAGGCTGGGAATGGAGTGGTAGAAAGAGTGAGTTTGGGAGCGGATTGGTACAAAGAGTGAGGCTGGGAGTGGAGTGGTATAAAGAGTGAGTTTGGGATCGGATTGGTATAAAGAGTGAGGCAGGGAGTGGAGTGGTATAAAGAGTGTGGCTGGGAGTAGAGTGGTATAAAGTGTGAGGCTGGGAGTGGAGTGGTATAAAGAGTGAGACTGGGAGTGGAGTGGTATAAAAAGTGAGGCTGGGAGCGGAGTGGTACAAAGTGTGAGGCTGGGAGCGAAGTGGAACAAAGTTTGAGGCTGGGAGTGGAGTGGTATCAAGAGTGAGGCTGGGAGTGGAGTGATATAAAGAGTGAGGCTGGGAGTGGAGTGGTATAAAGAGTGAGGCCGTGAGCGGAGTGGTATAAAGAGTGAGGCTGGGAGCGGAGTGGTACAAAGTGTCAGGCTGGGAGTGGAGTGGTATAAAGAGTGAGGCTGGGAGCAGAGTGGTATCAAGAGTGAGGCTGGGAGTGGAGTGATATAAAGAGTGAGGCTGGGAGTGGAGTGGTACAAAGAGTGAGTGTGGGAGCAGATTGGTCTCAAGAGTGAGGCTGGGAGTGGAGTGATATAAAGAATGAGTTTGGGAGTGGATTGGTATAAAGAGTGAGGCTGGGAGTGGAGTGGTATAAAGACTGAGGCTGGGAGTGGAGTGATATAAAGAGTGAGGCTGGGAGTGGAGTGGTCGCAAGAGTGAGCCTGGGAGTGGAGTGGTATAAAGAGTGAGTTTGGGAGCTGATTGGTAAAGAGAGTGCGGCTGGGAGTGGAGTAGTATAAAGAGTGAGGCTGGGAGTGGAGTGGTATAAAGAGTGAGGCTGGGAGCAGAGTGGTATAAAGCGTGAGGCTGGGAATGGAGTGGTACCAAGAGTGAGTTTGGCAGCGGATTGGTACAAAGAGTGAGGCTGGGAGTGGAGTGGTATGAAGAGTGAGGCTGGGAGTGGAGTGGTATAAAGAGTGAGGCTGGGAGTGGAGTAGTATAAAGAGTGAGTTTGGGAGCGGATTGATATAAATAGTGAGGCTGGGAGTGGAGTGGTATAAAAACTGAGGCTGTGAGTGGAGTGGTATAAAGAGTGAGGCTGGGAGTGGAGTGGTAGAAAGAGTGAGTGTGGGAATGGAGTGGTACCAAGAGTGAGTTTGGGAGCGGATTGGTACAACGAGTGAGGCTGGGAGTGGAGTGGTATGAAGAGTGAGGCTGGGAGTGGAGTGGTATAAAGAGTGAGGCTGGGAGTGGAGTAGTATAAAGAGTGAGTTTGGGAGCGGATTGATATAAAGAGTGAGGCTGGGAGTGGAGTGGTATAAAAAGTGAGGCCGTGAGCGGAGTGGCATAAAGAGTGAGACTGGGAGTGGAGTGGTATGAAGACTGAGGCTGGGAGTTGAGTGGTATAAAGACTGAGGCTGGGAGCGGATTGGTAGAAAGCAAGAGGCTGGGAATGGAGTGGTACAAAGAGTGAGTTTGGGAGCGGATTGGTACAAAGAGTAAGGCTGGGAGTGGAGTGGTATGAAGAGTGAGGCTGTGAGCGGAGTGGTATAAAGAGTGAGACTGGGAGTGGAGTGGTATAAAGAGTGAGTTTGGGAGCGGATTGATACAAAGAGTGAGGCCGGGAGTGGAGTGGTATAAAGAGTGAGGCTGTGAGCGGAGTGGTATAAAGAGTGAGACTGGGAGTGGAGTGGTATAAAGAGTGAGGCTGGGAGTGGAGTGGTATAAAGAGTGAGGCTGGGAGCGGAGTGGTATCAAGTGTGAGGCTGGGAGTGGAGTGATATAAAGAGTGAGGCTGGGAGTGGAGTGGTAGAAAGAGTGAGTGTGGGAGCGGATTGGTATAAAGAGTGAGGCTGGGACTGGAGTGGTATAAAGAGTGAGGCTGGGAGTGGAGTGGTATAAAGAGTGAGGCTGTGAGCGGATTGGTATAAAGAGTAAGGCTGGGAGTGGAGTGGTATAAAGAGTGAGGCTGGGAGTGGAGTGGTATAAAGAGTGAGGCTGTGAGCGGAGTGGTATAAAGAGTGAGACTGGGATCGGAGTGGCATAAAGAGTGAGGCTGGGAGTGGAGTGGTATAAAGAGTGAGGCTGGGATCGGAGTGGTATCAAGAGTGAGGCTGGGATTGGAGTGATATAAAGAGTGAGGCTGAGAGTGGAGTGGTATAAAGAGTGAGTGTGGGAGCGGATTGGTATGAAGAGTGAGGCTGGGAGTGGAGTGGTATATAGATTGAGGCTTGGAGCGGAGTGGTATCAAGAGTGAGGCTGGGAGTGGAGTGATTTTAAGAGTGAGGCTGGGAGTGGAGTGGTCAGAAGAGTGAGGCTGGGAGCTGAGTGGTAAAAAGAGTGAGGCTGGGATTGGAGTGGTATAAAGAGTGAGGCTGGGAGTGGAGTGGTATAAAGAATGTGTGGGAGCAGATTGGTATAAAGAGTGAGGCTGGGAGTGGAGTGGTATAAAGAGTGAGGCTGGGAGCAGAGTGGTAAAAATAGTGAGTTTGGGAGCGGATTGTTATAAAGAGTGAGGCTGGGAGCGGAGTCGTATAAAGAGTGAGGCTGGGAGTGGAGTGGTATAAAGAGTGAGTTTGGGCGCGGATTGCTATAAAGAGTGAGGCTGGGAGTGGAGTGGTGTAAAGAGTGAGGCTGGGAGTGGAGTGGTAAAAAGAGTGAGGCTGGGAGTGGAGTGGTATGAAGAGTGAGGCTGGGAGTTGAGTGGTATAAAGAGTGAAGCTGGGAGCGGAGTGGTATAAAGCGTGAGGCTGGGAATGGAGTGGTAGAAAGAGTGAGTTTGGGAGCGGATTGGTACAAAGAGTGAGGCTGGGAGTGGAGTGGTATAAAGAGTGAGTTTGGGAGCGGATTGGTAGGAACAGTGAGGCAGGGAGTGGAGTGGTATAAAGAGTGTGGCTGGGAGTAGAGTGGTATAAAGTGTGAGGCCGTGAGCGAAGTGGTATAAAGAGTGAGACTGGGAGTGGAGTGGTATAAAGAGTGAGGCTGGGAGCGGAGTGGTACAAAGTGTCAGGCTGGGAGTGGAGTGGTATAAAGAGTGAGGCTGGGAGCAGAGTGGTATCAAGAGTGAGGCTGGGAGTGGAGTGATATAAAGAGTGAGGCTGGGAGTGGAGTGGTATAAAGAGTGAGCGTGGGAGCAGATTGGTCTCAGGAGTGAGGCTGGGAGTGGTGTGATATAAAGAGTGAGTTTGGGAGTGGATTGGTATAAAGAGTGAGGCTGGGAGTCGAGTGGTATAAAGAGTGAGGCTGGGAGTGGAGTGATATAAAGAGTGAGGCTGGGAGTGGAGTGGTCGCAAGAGTGAGCCTGGGAGTGGAGTGGTATAAAGAGTGAGTTTGGGAGCGGATTGGTAAAAAGAGTGCGGCTGTGAGTGGAGTAGTATAAAGAGTGAGGCAGGGAGTGGAGTGGTATAAAGAGTGAGGCCGTGAGCGGAGTGGTATAAAGAGTGAGTGTGGGAGAAGATTGGTATAAAGAGTGAGGCTGGGAGTGGAGTGGGATAAAGAGTGAGGCTGGGAGTGGATTGGTATAAAGAGTGAGGCTGTGAGCGGAGTGGTATAAAGAGTGAGACTGGGAGTGGAGTGGTATCAAGAGTGAGGCTGGGAGTGGAGTGGTATAAAGAGTGAGGCTGGGAGCGGAGTGGTATCAAGTGTGAGGCTGGGAGTGGAGTGATATAAAGAGTGAGGCTGGGAGTGGAGTGGTAGAAAGAGTGAGTGTGGGAGCGGATTGGTATAAAGAATGAGGCTGGGACTGGAGTGGTATAAAGAGTGAGGCTGGGAGTGGAGTGGTATAAAGAGTGAGGCTGTGAGCGGATTGGTATAAAGAGTAAGGCTGGGAGTGGAGTGGTATAAAGAGTGAGGCTGGGAGTGGAGTGCTATGAAGAGTGAGGCTGTGAGCGGAGTGGTATAAAGAGTGAGACTGGGATCGGAGTGGAATAAAGAGTGAGGCTGGGAGTGGAGTGGTATCAAGAGTGAGGCTGGGATCGGAGTGGTATCAAGAGTGAGGCTGGGATTGGAGTGATATAAAGAGTGAGGCTGAGAGTGGAGTGGTATAAAGAGTGAGTGTGGGAGCGGATTGGTATAAAGAGTGAGGCTGGGAGTGGAGTGGTATATAGATTGAGGCTTGGAGCGGAGTGGTATCAAGAGTGAGGCTGGGAGTGGAGTGATTTTAAGAGTGAGGCTGGGAGTGGAGTGGTCAGAAGAGTGAGGCTGGGAGCTGAGTGGCAAAAAGAGTGAGGCTGTGATTGGAGTGGTATAAAGAGTGAGGCTGGGAGTGGAGTGGTATAAAGAATGTGTGGGAGCAGATTGGTATAAAGAGTGAGGCTGGGAGTGGAGTGGTATAAAGAGTGAGGCTGGGAGCAGAGTGGTAAAAATAGTGAGTTTGGGAGCGGATTGTTATAAAGAGTGAGGCTGGGAGCGGAGTCGTATAAAGAGTGAGGCTGGGAGTGGAGTGGTATAAAGAGTGAGGCTGGGAGTGGAGTGGTATAAAGTGTGAGTTTGGGCGCGGATTGCTATAAAGAGTGAGGCTGGGAGTGGAGTGGTGTAAAGAGTGAGGCTGGGAGTGGAGTGGTAAAAAGAGGGAGGCTGGGAGTGGAGTGGTATGAAGAGTGAGGCTGGGAGTTGAGTGGTATAAAGAGTGAAGCTGGGAGCGGAGTGGTATAAAGCGTGAGGCTGGGAATGGAGTGGTAGAAAGAGTGAGTTTGGGAGCGGATTGGTATAAAGGGTGAGGCTGGGAGTGGAGTGGTATAAAGATTGTGGCTGGGAGTAGAGTGGTATAAAGTGTGAGGCTGGGAGTGGAGTGGTATAAAGAGTGAGACTGGGAGTGGAGTGGTATGAAGAGTGAGTTTGGCTGCGGATTGGTATAAAGAGTGAGGCTGGGAGCGGAGAGGTATAAAGAGTGAGGCTGGGAGTGGAGTGGTATAAAGAGTGAGGCTGGGAGTGGAGTGTTATAAAGAGTGAGGCTGGGAGCAGAGTGGTATAACGTGTGAGGCTGGGAGCAGAGTGGTATAAGGTGTGAGGCTGGGAGTGGAGCGTTATGAAGAGTGAGTTTGGGAGCGGATTGGTATGAAGAATGAGGCTGGGAGTGGAGTGGTATAAAGAGTGAGTTTGGGAGCGGATTGGTATAAATAGTGAGGCTGGGAGTGGAGTGATATAAAGAGTGAGGCTGGGAGTGGAGTGGTATAAAGAGTGAGGCTGGGAGCAGAGTGGTATAAAGTGTGAGGCTGGGAGTGGAGCGTTATGAAGAGTGCGTTTGGGAGCGGATTGGTATAAAGAGTGAGGCTGGGAGTGGAGTGGTATAAAGAGTGAGGCTGGGAGTGGAGTGGTATAAAGAGTCAGGCTGGGAGCAGAGTGGTATAAAGTGTGAGGCTGGGAGTGGAGCGTTATGAAGAGTGCGTTTGGGAGCGGATTGGTATAAAGAGTGAGGCTGGGAGTGGAGTGGTATAAAGAGTGAGTTTGGGAGTGGAGTGGAATAAAGAGTGAGGCTGGGAGTGGAGTAGTATAAAGAGTGTGGCTGGGAGTGGAGTGGTATAATGAGTGAGTTTGGGAGCGGAGTCGTATAAAGAGTGATGCTGGGAGTGGAGTGGTATAAAGAGTGATGCTGGGAGCGGAGTGGTATAAAGAGTGAGGCTGGGAATGGAGTGGAATAAAGAGTGAGGCTGGGAGTGGAGTGGTATAAAGAGTGAGGCTGGGAGTGGAGTGGTATAAAGAGTGAGGCTGGGAGTGCAGTGGTATAAAGAGAGAGGTTGGGAGTGGACTGGTATAAAGAGTGAGGCTGGGAGTGGAGAGGTTTAATGAGTGAGTTTGGGAGCGAAATGGTATAAAGAGTGATGCTGGGAGTATAGTGGTATAAAGAGTGAGGCTGGGAGTGGAGTGGTATAAAGAGTAAGTTTGGGAGCGGAGTGGTATAAAGAGTGAGGCTCGGAGTGCAGTGGTACAAAGAGTGATGCTGGGGGTGGAGTGATATAAAGAGTGAGTTTGGGAGCGGAGAGGGATAAAGAGTGAGGCCAGGTGAGGAGTGGTATAAAGAAAGAGTTTGGGAGTGGGGTGGTATAAAGAGCAATGCAGGGAGTGGAGTGGGAAAGAGTGAGTTTGGGAGCGGAGTGGTATAAAGAGTGATGCTGGGAGTGGTGTGGTATAAAGAGTGAGTTTGGGAGTGGAGTGGTATAAAGAGTGATGCTGGGTGTATGGTGGTATAAAGAGTGAGGTTGGGAGCGGAGTGGTATAAAGAGTGAGGCTGGGAGTGGAGTGGTATAAAGAGTGAGGCTGGGAGCGGAGTGGTATCAAGAGTGAGGCTGGGAGTGGAGTGATATAAAGAGTGAGGCTGGGAGTGGAGTGGTATAAAGAGTGAGGCTGGGAGCGGAGTGGTACAAAGTGTCAGGCTGGGAGTGGAGTGGTATAAAGAGTGAGGCTGGGAGCAGAGTGGTATCAAGAGTGAGGCTGGGAGTGGAGTGATATAAAGAGTGAGGCTGGGAGTGGAGTGGTATAAAGAGTGAGTGTGGGAGCAGATTGGTCTCAAGAGTGAGGCTGGGAGTGGAGTGATATAAAGACTGAGTTTGGGAGTGGATTGGTATAAAGAGTGAGGCTGGGAGTCGAGTGGTATAAAGAATGAGGCTGGGAGTGGAGTGAGAAAGAGTGAGGCTGGGAGTGGAGTGGTCGCAAGAGTGAGCCTGGGAGTGGAGTGGTACAAAGTGTCAGGCTGGGAGTGGAGTGATATAAAGACTGAGTTTGGGAGCGGATTGGTAAAAAGAGTGCGGCTGGGAGTGGAGTGGTATAAAGAATGAGGCTGGGAGTGGAGTGGTATAAAGAGTGAGTGTGGGAGCAGATTGGTATTAAGAGTGAGGCTGGGAGTGGAGTGGTATAAAGAGTGTGGCTGGGAATGGAGTGGGAGAAAGAGTGAGTTTGGGAGCGGATTGGTATAAAGAGTGAGGCTGGGAGTGGAGTGGTATAAAGAGTGTGGCTGGGAGTAGAGTGGTATAAAGTGTGAGGCTGGGAGTGGAGTGGTATAAAGAGTGAGACTGGGAGTGGAGTGGTATAAAGAGTGAGGCTGGGAGCGGAGTGGTACAAAGTGTGAGGCTGGGAGCGAAGTGGTACAAAGTTTGAGGCTGGGAGTGGAGTGGTATAAAGAGTGAGGCTGGGAGCGGAGTGGTACAAAGTGTGAGGCTGGGAGTGGAGTGGTATAAAGAGTGAGGCCGTGAGCGGAGTGGTATAAAGAGTGAGACTGGGAGCGGAGTGGTACAAAGTGTCAGGCTGGGAGTGGAGTGGTATAAAGAGTGAGGCTGGGAGCAGAGTGGTATCAAGAGTGAGGCTGGGAGTGGAGTGATATAAAGAGTGAGGCTGGGAGTGGAGTGGTATAAAGAGTGAGTGTGGGAGCAGATTGGTCTCAAGAGTGAGGCTGGGAGTGGTGTGATATGAAGAGTGAGTTTGGGAGTGGATTGGTATAAAGAGTGAGGCTGGGAGTCGAGTGGTATAAAGAGTGAGGATGGGAGTGGAGTGATATAAAGAGTGAGGCTGGGAGTGGAGTGGTCGCAAGAGTGAGGCTGGGAGTGGATTGGTATAAAGAGTGTGTTTGGGAACGGATTGATATAAAGAGTGAGGCTGGATGTGGAGTGGTATAAAGAGTGAGGCTGGGAGTGGAGTGGTATAAAGAGTGAGTGTGGGAGCAGATTGGTAAAAAGAGTGAGGCTGGGAGAGGAGTGGTAGAAAGAGTGAGGCTGGGAGTGGAGTGGTAAAAATAGTGAGGCTGGGAGTGGAGTGGTATGAAGAGTGAGGCTGGGATTTGAGTGGTATAAAGAGTGAGGCTGGGAGCGGAGTGGTATAAAGCGTGAGGCTGGGAATGGAGTGGTACCAAGAGTGAGTTTGGGAGCGGATTGGTACAAAGAGTGAGGCTGGGAGTGGAGTGGTATGAAGAGTGAGGCTGGGAGTGGAGTGGTATAAAGAGTGAGGCTGGGAGAGGAGTAGTATAAAGAGTGAGTTTGGGAGCGGATTGATATAAAGAGTGAGGCTGGGAGTGGAGTGGTATAAAAAGTGAGGCTGTGAGAGGAGTGGTATAAAGAGTGAGACTGGGAGTGGAGTGGTATCAAGACTGAGGCTGGGAGTTGAGTGGTATAAAGAGTGAGGCTGGGAGCGGATTGGTAGAAAGCAAGAGGCTGGGAATGGAGTGGTACAAAGAGTGAGTTTGGTCGCGGATTGGTGCAAAGAGTAAGGCTGAGAGTGGAGTGGTATGAAGAGTGAGGCTGTGAGCGGAGTGGTATAAAGAGTGAGACTGGGAGTGGAGTGGTATAAAGAGTGAGTTTGGGAGCGGATTGATACAAAGAGTGAGGCTGGGAGTGGAGTGGTATAAAGAGTGAGGCTGTGAGCGGAGTGGTATAAAGAGTGTGGCTGGGAGCGGAGTGGTATCAAGAGTGAGGCTGGGAGTGGAGTGATATAAAGAGAGAGGCTGGGAGTGGAGTGGTAGAAAGAGTGAGTGTGGGAATGGAGTGGTACCAAGAGTGAGTTTGGGAGCGGATTGGTACAAAGAGTGAGGCTGGGAGTGGAGTGGTATGAAGAGTGAGGCTGGGAGTGGAGTGGTATAAAGAGTGAGGCAGGGAGTGGAGTAGTATAAAGAGTGAGTTTGGGAGCGGATTGATATAAAGAGTGAGGCAGGGAGTGGAGTGGTGTAAAGAGTGAGGCTGTGAGCGGAGTGGTATGAAGAGTGAGACTGGGAGAGGGTGGTATGAAGACTGAGGCTGGGAGTTGAGTGGTATAAAGAGTGAGGCTGGGACCGGATTGGTATAAAGCAAGAGGCTGGGAATGGAGTGGTACAAAGAGTGAGTTTGGGAGCGGATTGGTACAAAGAGTAAGGCTGGGAGTGGAGTGGTATGAAGAGTGAGGCTGGGAGTGGAGTGGTATAAAGAGTGAGGCTGGGAGCGGAGTGGTATCAAGTGTGAGGCTGGGAGTGGAGTGATATAAAGAGTGAGGCTGGGAGTGGAGTGGTAGAAAGAGTGAGTGTGGGAGCGGATTGGGATAAAGAGTGAGGCTGGGACTGGAGTGGTATAAAGAGTGAGGCTGGGAGTGGAGTGGTATAAAGAGTGAGGCTGTGAGCCGATTGGTATCAAGAGTAAGGCTGGGATTGGAGTGATATAAAGAGTGAGGCTGAGAGTGGAGTGGTATAAAGAGTGAGTGTGGGAGCGGAGTGGTATAAAGAGTGAGGCTGGGAGTGGAGTGGTATTTAGATTGAGGCTTGGAGCGGAGTGGTATAAAGAGTGAGGCTGGGAGTGGAGTGATTTTAAGAGTGAGGCTGGGAGTGGAGTGGTCAGAAGAGTGAGGCTGGGAGCTGAGTGGTAAAAAGAGTGAGGCTGGGATTGGAGTGGTATAAAGAGTGAGGCTGGGAGTGGGTGGTATAAAGAGTGAGGCTGGGAGCAGAGTGGTAAAAATAGTGAGTTTGGGAGCGGATTGTTATAAAGAGTGAGGCTGGGAGCGGAGTCGTGTAAAGAGTGAGGCTGGGAGAGGAGTGGTATAAAGAGTGAGTTTGGGCGCGGATTGCGAGAAAGAATGAGGCTGGGAGTGGAGTGGTGTAAAGAGTGAGGCTGGGAGTGGAGTGGTAAAAGGAGTGAGGCTGGGAGTGGAGTGGTATGAAGAGTGAAGCAGGGAGCGGAGTGGTATAAAGCGTGAGGCTGGGAATGGAGTGGTAGAAAGAGTGAGTTTGGGAGCGGATTGGTACAAAGAGTGAGGCTGGGAGTGGAGTGGTATAAAGAGTGAGTTTGGGATCGGATTGGTATAAAGAGTGAGGCAGGGAGTGGAGTGGTATAAAGAGTGTGGCTGGGAGTAGAGTGGTATAAAGTGTGAGGCTGGGAGTGGAGTGGTATAAAGAGTGAGACTGGGAGTGGAGTGGTATAAAAAGTGAGGCTGGGAGCGGAGTGGTACAAAGTGTGAGGCTGGGAGCGAAGTGGTACAAAGTTTGAGGTTGGGAGTGGAGTGGTATAAAGAGTGAGGCTGGGAGCGGAGTGGAACAAAGTGTGAGGCTGGGAGTGGAGTGGTATAAAGAGTGAGGCCGTGAGCGGAGTGGTATAAAGAGTGAGGCTGGGAGCGGAGTGGTACAAAGTGTCAGGCTGGGAGTGGAGTGGTATAAAGAGTGAGGCTGGGAGCAGAGTGGTATCAAGAGTGAGGCTGGGAGTGGAGTGATATAAAGAGTGAGGCTGGGAGTGGAGTGGTACAAAGAGTGAGTGTGGGAGCAGATTGGTCTCAAGAGTGAGGCTGGGAGTGGAGTGATATAAAGAGTGAGTTTGGGAGTGGATTGGTATAAAGAGTGAGGCTGGGAGTCGAGTGGTATAAAGACTGAGGCTGGGAGTGGAGTGATATAAAGAGTGAGGCTGGGAGTGGAGTGGTCGCAAGAGTGAGCCTGGGAGTGGAGTGGTATAAAGAGTGAGTTTGGGAGCTGATTGGTAAAAAGAGTGCGGCTGGGAGTGGAGTAGTATAAAGAGTGAGGTTGGGAGTGGAGTGGTATAAACAGTAAGGCTGGGAGTGGAGTAGTATAAAGAGTGAGTTTGGGAGCGGATTGATATAAATAGTGAGGCTGGGAGTGGAGTGGTATAAAAACTGAGGCTGTGAGCGGAGTGGTATAAAGAGTGAGGCTGGGAGTGGAGTGGTAGAAAGAGCGAGTGTGGGAATGGAGTGGTACCAAGAGTGAGTTTGGGAGCGGATTGGTACAACGAGTGAGGCTGGGAGTGGAGTGGTATGAAGAGTGAGGCTGGGAGTGGAGTGGTATAAAGAGTGAGGCTGGGAGTGGAGTAGTATAAAGAGTGAGTTTGGGAGCGGATTGATATAAAGAGTGAGGCTGGGAGTGGAGTGGTATAAAAAGTGAGGCCGTGAGCGGAGTGGCATAAAGAGTGAGACTGGGAGTGGAGTGGTATGAAGACTGAGGCTGGGAGTTGAGTGGTATAAAGACTGAGGCTGGGAGCGGATTGGTAGAAAGCAAGAGGCTGGGAATGGAGTGGTACAAAGAGTGAGTTTGGGAGCGGATTGGTACAAAGAGTAAGGCTGGGAGTGGAGTGGTATGAAGAGTGAGGCTGTGAGCGGAGTGGTACAAAGAGTGAGACTGGGAGTGGAGTGGTATAAAGAGTGAGTTTGGGAGCGGATTGATACAAAGAGTGAGGCTGGGAGTGGAGTGGTATAAAGAGTGAGGCTGGGAGTGGAGTGGTATAAAGAGTGAGGCTGGGAGCGGAGTGGTATCAACAGTGAGGCTGGGAGTGGAGTAGTATAAAGAGTGAGTTTGGGAGCGGATTGATATAAATAGTGAGGCTGGGAGTGGAGTGGTATAAAAACTGAGGCTGTGAGCGGAGTGGTATAAAGAGTGAGGCTGGGAGTGGAGTGGTAGAAAGAGCGAGTGTGGGAATGGAGTGGTACCAAGAGTGAGTTTGGGAGCGGATTGGTACAACGAGTGAGGCTGGGAGTGGAGTGGTATGAAGAGTGAGGCTGTGAGCGGAGTGGTATAAAGAGTGAGACTGGGAGTGGAGTGGTATAAAGAGTGAGGCTGTGAGCGGAGTGGTATAAAGAGTGAGACTGGGAGTGGAGTGGTATAAAGAGTGAGGCTGGGAGTGGAGTGGTATAAAGAGTGAGGCTGGGAGCGGAGTGGTATCAAGTGTGAGGCTGGGAGTGGAGTGATATAAAGAGTGAGGCTGTGAGCGGAGTGGTATAAAGAGTGAGACTGGGAGTGGAGTGGTATAAAGAGTGAGGCTGGGAGTGGAGTGGTATAAAGAGTGAGGCTGGGAGCGGAGTGGTATCAAGTGTGAGGCTGGGAGTGGAGTGATATAAAGAGTGAGGCTGGGAGTGGAGTGGTAGAAAGAGTGAGTGTGGGAGCGGATTGGTATAAAGAGTGAGGCTGGGACTGGAGTGGTATAAAGAGTGATGCTGGGAGTGGAGTGGTATAAAGAGTGAGGCTGTGAGCGGATTGGTATAAAGAGTAAGGCTGGGAGTGGAGTGGTATAAAGAGTGAGGCTGGGAGTGGAGTGGTATAAAGAGTGAGGCTGTGAGCGGAGTGGTATAAAGAGTGAGACTGGGATCGGAGTGGCATAAAGAGTGAGGCTGGGAGTGGAGTGGTATAAAGAGTGAGGCTGGGATCGGAGTGGTATCAAGAGTGAGGCTGGGATTGGAGTGATATAAAGAGTGAGGCTGAGAGTGGAGTGGTATAAAGAGTGAGTGTGGGAGCGGATTAGTACAAAGAGTGAGGCTGGGAGTGGAGTGGTATATAGATTGAGGCTTGGAGCGGAGTGGTATCAAGAGTGAGGCTGGGAGTGGAGTGATTTTAAGAGTGAGGCTGGGAGTGGAGTGGTCAGAAGAGTGAGGCTGGGATCTGAGTGGTAAAAAGAGTGAGGCTGGGATTGGAGTGGTATAAAGAGTGAGGCTGGGAGTGGAGTGGTATAAAGAATGTGTGGGAGCAGATTGGTATAAAGAGTGAGGCTGGGAGTGGAGTGGTATAAAGAGTGAGGCTGGGAGCAGAGTGGTAAAAATAGTGAGTTTGGGAGCGGATTGTTATAAAGAGTGAGGCTGGGAGCGGAGTCGTATAAAGAGTGAGGCTGGGAGTGGAGTGGTATAAAGAGTGAGTTTGGGCGCGGATTGCTATAAAGAGTGAGGCTGGGAGTGGAGTGGTATAAAGAGTGAGGCCGTGAGCGGAGTGGTATAAAGAGTGAGGCTGGGAGCGGAGTGGTACAAAGTGTCAGGCTGGGAGTGGAGTGGTATAAAGAGTGAGGCTGGGAGCAGAGTGGTATCAAGAGTGAGGCTGGGAGTGGAGTGATATAAAGAGTGAGGCTGGGAGTGGAGTGGTACAAAGAGTGAGTGTGGGAGCAGATTGGTCTCAAGAGTGAGGCTGGGAGTGGAGTGATATAAAGAGTGAGTTTGGGAGTGGATTGGTATAAAGAGTGAGGCTGGGAGTCGAGTGGTATAAAGACTGAGGCTGGGAGTGGAGTGATATAAAGAGTGAGGCTGGGAGTGGAGTGGTCGCAAGAGTGAGCCTGGGAGTGGAGTGGTATAAAGAGTGAGTTTGGGAGCTGATTGGTAAAAAGAGTGCGGCTGGGAGTGGAGTAGTATAAAGAGTGAGGTTGGGAGTGGAGTGGTATAAACAGTAAGGCTGGGAGTGGAGTAGTATAAAGAGTGAGTTTGGGAGCGGATTGATATAAATAGTGAGGCTGGGAGTGGAGTGGTATAAAAACTGAGGCTGTGAGCGGAGTGGTATAAAGAGTGAGGCTGGGAGTGGAGTGGTAGAAAGAGCGAGTGTGGGAATGGAGTGGTACCAAGAGTGAGTTTGGGAGCGGATTGGTACAACGAGTGAGGCTGGGAGTGGAGTGGTATGAAGAGTGAGGCTGGGAGTGGAGTGGTATAAAGAGTGAGGCTGGGAGTGGAGTAGTATAAAGAGTGAGTTTGGGAGCGGATTGATATAAAGAGTGAGGCTGGGAGTGGAGTGGTATAAAAAGTGAGGCCGTGAGCGGAGTGGCATAAAGAGTGAGACTGGGAGTGGAGTGGTATGAAGACTGAGGCTGGGAGTTGAGTGGTATAAAGACTGAGGCTGGGAGCGGATTGGTAGAAAGCAAGAGGCTGGGAATGGAGTGGTACAAAGAGTGAGTTTGGGAGCGGATTGGTACAAAGAGTAAGGCTGGGAGTGGAGTGGTATGAAGAGTGAGGCTGTGAGCGGAGTGGTACAAAGAGTGAGACTGGGAGTGGAGTGGTATAAAGAGTGAGTTTGGGAGCGGATTGATACAAAGAGTGAGGCTGGGAGTGGAGTGGTATAAAGAGTGAGGCTGGGAGTGGAGTGGTATAAAGAGTGAGGCTGGGAGCGGAGTGGTATCAACAGTGAGGCTGGGAGTGGAGTAGTATAAAGAGTGAGTTTGGGAGCGGATTGATATAAATAGTGAGGCTGGGAGTGGAGTGGTATAAAAACTGAGGCTGTGAGCGGAGTGGTATAAAGAGTGAGGCTGGGAGTGGAGTGGTAGAAAGAGCGAGTGTGGGAATGGAGTGGTACCAAGAGTGAGTTTGGGAGCGGATTGGTACAACGAGTGAGGCTGGGAGTGGAGTGGTATGAAGAGTGAGGCTGTGAGCGGAGTGGTATAAAGAGTGAGACTGGGAGTGGAGTGGTATAAAGAGTGAGGCTGTGAGCGGAGTGGTATAAAGAGTGAGACTGGGAGTGGAGTGGTATAAAGAGTGAGGCTGGGAGTGGAGTGGTATAAAGAGTGAGGCTGGGAGCGGAGTGGTATCAAGTGTGAGGCTGGGAGTGGAGTGATATAAAGAGTGAGGCTGTGAGCGGAGTGGTATAAAGAGTGAGACTGGGAGTGGAGTGGTATAAAGAGTGAGGCTGGGAGTGGAGTGGTATAAAGAGTGAGGCTGGGAGCGGAGTGGTATCAAGTGTGAGGCTGGGAGTGGAGTGATATAAAGAGTGAGGCTGGGAGTGGAGTGGTAGAAAGAGTGAGTGTGGGAGCGGATTGGTATAAAGAGTGAGGCTGGGACTGGAGTGGTATAAAGAGTGATGCTGGGAGTGGAGTGGTATAAAGAGTGAGGCTGTGAGCGGATTGGTATAAAGAGTAAGGCTGGGAGTGGAGTGGTATAAAGAGTGAGGCTGGGAGTGGAGTGGTATAAAGAGTGAGGCTGTGAGCGGAGTGGTATAAAGAGTGAGACTGGGATCGGAGTGGCATAAAGAGTGAGGCTGGGAGTGGAGTGGTATAAAGAGTGAGGCTGGGATCGGAGTGGTATCAAGAGTGAGGCTGGGATTGGAGTGATATAAAGAGTGAGGCTGAGAGTGGAGTGGTATAAAGAGTGAGTGTGGGAGCGGATTGGTACAAAGAGTGAGGCTGGGAGTGGAGTGGTATATAGATTGAGGCTTGGAGCGGAGTGGTATCAAGAGTGAGGCTGGGAGTGGAGTGATTTTAAGAGTGAGGCTGGGAGTGGAGTGGTCAGAAGAGTGAGGCTGGGATCTGAGTGGTAAAAAGAGTGAGGCTGGGATTGGAGTGGTATAAAGAGTGAGGCTGGGAGTGGAGTGGTATAAAGAATGTGTGGGAGCAGATTGGTATAAAGAGTGAGGCTGGGAGTGGAGTGGTATAAAGAGTGAGGCTGGGAGCAGAGTGGTAAAAATAGTGAGTTTGGGAGCGGATTGTTATAAAGAGTGAGGCTGGGAGCGGAGTCGTATAAAGAGTGAGGCTGGGAGTGGAGTGGTATAAAGAGTGAGTTTGGGCGCGGATTGCTATAAAGAGTGAGGCTGGGAGTGGAGTGGTGTAAAGAGTGAGGCTGGGAGTGGAGTGGTAAAAAGAGTGAGGCTGGGAGTGGAGTGGTATGAAGGGTGAGGCTGGGATTTGAGTGGTATAAAGAGTGAAGCTGGGAGCGGAGTGGTATAAAGCGTGAGGCTGGGAATGGAGTGGTAGAAAGAGTGAGTTTGGGAGCGGATTGGTACAAAGAGTGAGGCTGGGAGTGGAGTGGTATAAAGAGTGAGTTTGGGAGCGGATTGGTAGAAACAGTGAGGCAGGGAGTGGAGTGGTATAAAGAGTGTGGCTGGGAGTAGAGTGGTATAAAGTGTGAGGCTGTGAGTGGAGTGGTATAAAGAGTGAGGCTGGGAGTGGAGTGGTATAAAGAGTGAGGCTGGGAGTGGAGTGGTATAAAGAGTGAGGCTGGGAGCGGAGTGGTATCAACAGTGAGGCTGGGAGTGGAGTAGTATAAAGAGTGAGTTTGGGAGCGGATTGATATAAATAGTGAGGCTGGGAGTGGAGTGGTATAAAAACTGAGGCTGTGAGCGGAGTGGTATAAAGAGTGAGGCTGGGAGTGGAGTGGTAGAAAGAGCGAGTGTGGGAATGGAGTGGTACCAAGAGTGAGTTTGGGAGCGGATTGGTACAACGAGTGAGGCTGGGAGTGGAGTGGTATGAAGAGTGAGGCTGTGAGCGGAGTGGTACAAAGAGTGAGACTGGGAGTGGAGTGGTATAAAGAGTGAGTTTGGGCGCGGATTGCTATAAAGAGTGAGGCTGGGAGTGGAGTGGTGTAAAGAGTGAGGCTGGGAGTGGAGTGGTAAAAAGAGTGAGGCTGGGAGTGGAGTGGTATGAAGGGTGAGGCTGGGAGTTGAGTGGTATAAAGAGTGAAGCTGGGAGCGGAGTGGTATAAAGCGTGAGGCTGGGAATGGAGTGGTAGAAAGAGTGAGTTTGGGAGCGGATTGGTACAAAGAGTGAGGCTGGGAGTGGAGTGGTATAAAGAGTGAGTTTGGGAGCGGATTGGTAGAAACAGTGAGGCAGGGAGTGGAGTGGTATAAAGAGTGTGGCTGGGAGTAGAGTGGTATAAAGTGTGAGGCTGTGAGTGGAGTGGTATAAAGAGTGAGACTGGGAGTGGAGTGGTATAAAGAGTGAGGCTGGGAGCGGAGTGGTACAAAGTGTGAGGCTGGGAGCGAAGTGGTATAAAGAGTGAGGCCGTGAGCGGAGTGGTATAAAGAGTGAGACTGGGAGTGGAGTGGTATAAAGAGTGAGGCTGGGAGCAGAGTGGTATCAAGAGTGAGGCTGGGAGTGGAGTGATATAAAGAGTGAGGCTGGGAGTGGAGTGGTATAAAGAGTGAGTGTGGGAGCAGATTGGTCTCAAGAGTGAGGCTGGGAGTGGTGTGATATAAAGAGTCAGTTTGGGAGTGGATTGGTATAAAGAGTGAGGCTGGGAGTCGAGTGGTATAAAGAGTGAGGCTGGGAGTGGAGTGATATAAAGAGTGAGGCTGGGAGTGGAGTGGTCGCAAGAGTGAGCCTGGGAGTGGAGTGGTATAAAGATTGAGTTTGGGAGCGGATTGGTTAAAAGAGTGCGGCTGGGAGAGGAGTAGTATAAAGAGTGAGGCTGGGAGTGGAGTGGTATAAAGAGTGAGGCCGTGAGCGGAGTGGTATAAAGAGTGAGTGTGGGAGCAGATTGGTACAAAGAGTGAGGCTGGGAGTGGAGTGGGATAAAGAGTGAGGCTGGGAGTGGATTGGTAAAAAGAGTGAGGCTGTGAGCGGAGTGGTATAAAGAGTGAGACTGGGAGTGGAGTGGTATAAAGAGTGAGGCTGGGAGTGGAGTGGTATAAAGAGTGAGGCTGGGAGCGGAGTGGTATCAAGTGTGAGGCTGGGAGTGGAGTGATATAAAGAGTGAGGCTGGGAGTGGAGTGGTAGAAAGAGTGAGTGTGGGAGCGGATTGGTATAAAGAGTGAGGCTGGGACTGGAGTGGTATAAAGAGTGAGGCTGGGAGTGGAGTGGTATAAAGAGTGAGGCTGTGAGCGGATTGGTATAAAGAGTAAGGCTGGGAGTGGAGTGGTATAAAGAGTGAGGCTGGGAGTGGAGTGGTATGAAGAGTGAGGCTGTGAGCGGAGTGGTATAAAGAGTGAGACTGGGATCGGAGTGGTATAAAGAGTGAGGCTGGGAGTGGAGTGGTATCAAGAGTGAGGCTGGGATCGGAGTGGTATCAAGAGTGAGGCTGGGATTGGAGTGATATAAAGAGTGAGGCTGAGAGTGGAGTGGTATAAAGAGTGAGTGTGGGAGCGTATTGGTATAAAGAGTGAGGCTGGGAGTGGAGTGGTATATAGATTGAGGCTTGGAGCGGAGTGGTATCAAGAGTGAGGCTGGGAGTGGAGTGATTTTAAGAGTGAGGCTGGGAGTGGAGTGGTCAGAAGAGTGAGGCTGGGAGCTGAGTGGTAAAAAGAGTGAGGCTGGGATTGGAGTGGTATAAAGAGTGAGGCTGGGAGTGGAGTGGTATAAAGAATGTGTGGGAGCAGATTGGTATAAAGAGTGCGACTGGGAGTGGAGTGGTATGAAGAGTAAGGCTGTGAGCGGAGTGGTATCAAGAGTGAGGCTGGGAGTTGAGTGGTATAAAGAGTGAGGCTGGGAGCGGATTGGTATAAAGCAAGAGGCTGGGAATGGAGTGGTACAAAGAGTGAGTTTGGGAGAGGATTGGTACAAAGAGTGAGGCTGGGAGCAGAGTGGTATGTAGAGTGAGGCTGGGAGTGGAGTGGTATAAAGAGTGAGTGTGGGAGCAGTTTGGTAAAAAGAGTGAGACTGGAATGGAGTGGTATAAAGAGTGAGGCTGGGAGTGGAGTGGTATAAAGAGTGAGGCTGTGAGCGGAGTGGTATGAAGAGTGAGGCTGGGAGTTGAGTGGTATAAAGAGTGAGGCTGGGAGCGGATTGATATAAAGAGTGAGACTGGGAGTGGAGTGGTATAAAGGGTGAGGCTGTGAGCGGAGTGGTATAAAGAGTGAGACTGGGAGTGGAGTGGTATAAAGAGTGAGGCTGGGAGTGGAGTAGTATAAAGAGTGAGTTTGGGAGCGGATTGATATAAAGAGTGAGGCTGGGAGTGGAGTGGTATAAAGAGTGAGGCTGGGAGTTGAGTGGTATAAAGAGTGAGGCTGTGAGCGGAGTGGTATAAAGAGTGAGGCTGGGAGTGGAGTGGTATAAAGAGTGAAGCTGTGATTGGAGTGGTATAAAGAGTGAGTGTGGGAGCAGTTTGGTAAAAAGAGTGAGGCTGGGAGTGGAGTGGTATAAAGAGTGAGTGTGGGAGCGGATTGATATAAAGAGTGAGGCTGGGAGTGGAGTGGTATAAAGAGTGAGACTGGGGGTGGAGTGGTATAAAGAGTGAGGCTGGGAGCGGAGTGGTATAACGAGTGAGGCTGGGAGTGGAGTGGTATAAAGAGTGAGGCTGGGAGCGGTGTGGTTTCAAGAGTGAGGCTGGGAGTGGAGTGATATAAAGAGTGAGGCTGGGAGTGGAGTAGTATAAAGAGTGAGTGTGGGAGCAGATTGGTCTCAAGAGTGAGGCTGGGAGTGGAGTGATATAAAGAGTGAGTTTGGGAGCGGATTGGTATAAAGAGTGAGGCTTGGAGTCGAGTGCTATAAAGAGTGAGGCTGGGAGTGGAGTGATATAAAGAGTGAGGCTGGGAGTGGAGTGGTATAAAGAGTGAGGCTGGGAGTGGGGTAGTATAAAGAGTGAGTTTGGGAGCGGATTGATATCAAGAGTGAGGCTCGGAGTGCAGTGGTATAAAGAGTGAGGCTGGGAGTTGAGTGGTATAAAGAGTGAGGCTGTGAGCGGAGTGGTATAAAGAGTGAGGCTGGGAGTGGAGTAGTATAAAGAGTGCGACTGGGAGTGGAGTGGTATGAAGAGTAAGGCTGTGAGCGGAGTGGTATCAAGAGTGAGACTGGGAGTGGAGTGGTATAAAGAGTGAGGCTGTGAGCGGAGTGGTATAAAGAGTGAGACTGGGAGTGGAGTGGTATGAAGAGTGAGGTTGGGAGTTGAGTGGTATAAAGATTGAGGCTGGGAGCGGATTGGTATAAAGCAAGAGGCTGGGAATGGAGTGGTATGAAGAGTGAGTGTGGGAGCAGTTTGGTAAAAAGAGTGAGGCTGGAATGGAGTGGTATAAAGAGTGAGGCTGGGAGTGGAGGAGTATAAAGAGTGAGTTTGGGAGCGGATTGATATAAAGAGTGAGGCTGTGAGCGAAGTGGTATAAAGAGTGAGACTGGGAGTGGAGTGGTATAAAGAGTGAGGCTGGGATTGGAGTGGTATAAAGAGTGAGGCTGGGAGTGGAGTGGTATAAAGAGTGAGTGTGGGAGCAGATTGGTATAAAGAGTGAGGCTGGGAGTGGAGTGGTATAAAGAGTGAGCTGGGAGTGGAGTGGTATAAAGAGTGAGTTTGGGAGCGGATTGATATAAAGAGTGAGGCTCGGAGTGGTGTGGTATAAAGAATGAGGCTGTGAGCGGAGTGGTATAAAGAGTGAGACTGGGAGTGGAGTGGTATAAAGAGTGAGGCTGGGAGTGGAGTGGTAAAAAGAGTGAGTTTGGGAGCGGAGTGGTATCAAGAGTGAGGCTGGGAGTGGAGTGGTATAAAGAGTGAGTGTGGGAGCAGATTGGTATAAAGAGTGAGGCTGGGAGTGGAGTGGTATAAAGAGTGAGGCTGGGAGTGGCGTGGTATAAAGAGTGTGTTTGGGAGCGTATTGGTAGAAAGAGTGAGGCTGGGAGCGGTGTGGTATAAAGTGTGAGGCTGGGAGTGGAGTGATATTTAGAGTGAGGCTGGGAGTGGAGTGGGCAGAAGAGTGAGGCTGGGATTGGAGTGGTATAAAGAGTGAGGCTGGGAGCTGAGTGGTATAAAGAGTGAGGCTGGGAGTAGAGTGGTATAAAGAGTGAGGCTGGGAGTGGAGTGGTAAAAAGAGTGAGTTTGGGAGCGGATTGGTATAAAGAGTGAGGCTGGGAGAGGAGTGGTATGAAGAGTGAGGCTGGGAGAGGAGTGGTATGAAGAGTGAGGCTGGGAGTGGAGTGGTATAAAGAGTGAGTGTGGGAGCAGATTGGTAAAAAGAGTGAGGCTGGGAGTGGAGTGGTATAAAGAGTGTGGCTGGGAGTGGAGTGGTATAAAGAGTGAGTGTGCGAGCAGATTGGTAAAAAGAGTGAGGCAGGGAGAGGAGTGGTATAAAGAGTGAGACTGGGAGTGGAGTGGTATAAAGAGTGAGGCTGGGAGTGGAGTGGTATAAAGAGTGAGGCTGGGAGCGGAGTGGTATCAAGAGTGAGGCTGGGAGAGGAGTGGTATAAAGACTGTAGCTGACTGTGAGACTCTTCATGACGCGGACGATCCTCGCCATAATTCTTTAATTCTCCTTAATACAGGGGTGGTAATAGACAACTGTTGGATTGTAAAAGAAGGTTGCAAGGATAACCCCAGCAACTAAAGGCCGGTCAGGTTAACATCAGTGGTGGAACACATTTTGAAATAATAATCTGGCACAACGTTTGCAATTCCTTGTCGAAGTGTGAAATTAGGAAAGCCAGCATGGATTTTTTTAAAGGCCAATCATATTACACTAACTTGATTGGGTTTTTTGAAAACCTATCCAAGTGGGTTGATGAGGTTCATGCAGTTGATGTTGTGTACATGGACTTCAAAAAGACATTTGATCAAGTTCCACATCATAGGGTTTTTAACAAAGTTGGAGCCCATGGAATAAAATGGACAATGTCAGCAGGGTTATAAAATTGGCTGAGTGACAGGAAATAGAGAGTCATGGTGATGTGGTGAACAGTTGTTTTTGGGACTGGAGGGATGTATACAGGAGAATTCACCAAGGGTCGGTAATCGGACCACTGCTTTTTTTGATCTATATTAATGAGCGAGCCTTGGATGTACCAGGCACAATTACAAAGTTGGCAGATGATACTAAACTGAACTGTGAGGATCGGCTTCAAGAAAACATAAATAGGCTGGTGGATTAGGTGGACATGTGGCAGATGAAATTTAACGCAGAGAAGGGTGAAATGATAGATTTTGGTCGGAAGGACAAGGTAGGTAATATAAAATAAAGACGTGTCACACACATCAGAAGTGCAATGTTACAACATTCATGGAATAACTCTGAAGAGTTATGAAAAAATGGACTTTGACTTTCAAAAAAATTAACCTTTATTTTAAAAAGTGAACAATGGTCCCAAAATGGCCACTGAAGAAAAAAGGGATTAGCTTTTTGTGTATTGAAACAGTCTGATGAAGACAAAGGACAAATCTTCAAGGCCAAAAGATGTTAATGAAACTCATCTCACACCTATCCTAAAAACAAAAATGGCTCACCACTATGAATTAGTACATAAATCCCTAACTCTGAATAAATTTGAGTCCAGTAACTTGTACAAGCAAGGATCCAGAGGAAGCAGAAGTGGGCTCGAGAGAAAAGGAGAGCAGGGAAGGAAAACCTGACCAGTCTCCAACTTTTAAAAGAAGGAACCCAGGGGATAAACCAGTAGGGATCTGCCTGACATGTTTCCTCTGTGGCAAATCTGGGCACGTCCAGGCCAATTGTTGGTCTGCCAAAAAACCAGCAGGAGGTGCTGCAGTCAAGCCTGTGTCTTTCACTTTGAAAGTTATAAATCTATGTTCTAATATAACGCAAGAGCAGAGCACATATCAGAACTTATTGCACAAAAATGTCTCCTTTTGTTTCCCAAGCATCAGACAATGAGATAACCATCTTCAGGGATACAAGTTTTGTTCAAACCCTACTGGCAGCCAAACTGACAGAAATGCTACTGGAAAGCTGAACAAATACCACGGTATTAGTGAAAGGACTTACTGGCAAATGCTTGAAGGTTCTCTTAGTTAAAATTTACCTGCAGAGTAAGTTGGTTACTGGGGTACTGACAGTCAGAATCATTCTGAGCTTACCCTTGCAGGGGGTAGACCTATTGCTGGGTAATGACTTGGCAGGAAGCACAGTATTGTACCCAGAGGGTCCAGAGCAATCCACGGAGACTGGAGAAACTGAGGGAAGAAAACAAAACTCTGTACAGCTGCAGTGGCCTTTGGAAGTCCCAAAAATTCCACAGGGGGTGATGGAGCCAGAAGAATTTAAAAGGGTCCAGATAGAGCCAAAAAGATTTAAAGAAGCTACGAGAAAAGACAAAAAAACTAAAAGAAAAGCCATCGAGATATGGTTCGCTGAAACCTTTTTTAAAAAATTAAATAGGGAAGCAGAAAGTTCCCAAACAGGAAAGCCAAGAGTGAAGGAGATGCCTCACCTAGTTTGAGTGCCATAGGGGAGTGCAGTGAAAGCTGGACAGCCACCTGTGAGCAGTAATGTCCCAGAGGACATGGGGCAGATTAGGGAAACACCTATCTCTGAAATAAAAGGAAAAGGGACGGTAACATACGCTAAGGTGAACCACACTTGTGAAAATCACAAGAGAACTAAAAGTGAGGTCAGCATAGATCTCCCCACTGAAGAATCACACACACAGGTTCCAAATCCAAAACTAATCAAACCCAACAAGTTAGAGTCAGTACCCAGCCAGAACAAGGGGCAGGAAGTAATCCCAGACACCTTGGAGGAACTAAAAAACAATGTATCACCCGAGAAATAAGAACTATCAATGTGCCAGAACCTGAATGGTTCACGCCATGTATTGTGGAAGCAATAATCAAGGGGTTAAAGCTTGTACAAACAGTGAACCTTGCCCCAAGCAGTAACAGAAATTTGCATACGACAATTCTCACCAACGTATATCGCGGCAGCTCCACGGAGTAAAGCCCGCTCGTGCGGCTGCCATCTTTTACAGCCACCGCCAATTACAGCAGCGCCCAAATAAAATCCAGGTCTCTGCTTTTAAAACCTACAAGAAAACCTGTTGCTGTTTATTTGAAAAAACTTAAACCCCAAGGGGCTAAACTCTTAATACAAAATACACTTGCTGCGGTCAGGTGGGGAGTTGCACAATAGGGGAGCACCTACATCACACCATGTGGCCGTAAAAGAGGACATTTCAAAAGTGGGTGCAGCAACAGAGATACCTAGGGGTATATCTGCACAAATCATTGAAAGTAGAAGGGCAGGTTGAGAAAGTGGTTAAAATGGCAGATGGGATCCTGGGCTTTATGAATAGAGGCTTAAAGTACAAAAGCAAGGAAGTTATAAACCTTTATAAATCACATGTTGAGCCTCAACTAAAGTATTGAGTCCAATTTTGGGCACAGCACTTTAGGAAGGATTTGAAGGCTTTAGAGAAGATGCATAAAAGATTTATGAGAATGGTTCCAGATATGAAGGACTTCAGTTACATGGATAGATTGGAGAAGCTGGAGATTCTATCCTTAGAAAAGAGAAGGTTTAGAGAAGATCTGATAGAGGTGTTCAAAATCATGAAGGGTCTAGACAGAGTAGATAGAGTAGATAGAGAGAAGCTGTCCCCATTAGCTGAAGGATCGAGAACCAGAGGACACTGATTTAAGGTGATTGACAAAAGAACCAACAGTGACATGAGGAAAAACTTTTTTAAACAATGAGTGGTTAGGATCTGGGATGCACTACCCGAGAGTGTGGTGGAAGCAGATTCAATCGTGGCTTTCAAAAGGGAATTGGGTAAGCATCTGAAGAGAAACAATTTGCAGGGCTACAGGGAAAGGGTGGGGGAGTGGGACTAACTGAATTTTTCTTGCAGAGAGCCAGTGTGGACACAATGGGTGAATGGCTTCCTTCTTAGAACATTAGAACATTACAGCGCAGTACAGGCCCTTCGGCCCTCGATGTTGCGCCGATCATCTGACCTACACTATTCCATTTTCATCCATATGTCTATCCAATGACCACTTAAATGCCCTTAAAGTTGGCGAGTCTACTACTGTTGCAGGCAGGGCGTTCCACGCCCCTACTACTCTCTGCGTAAAGAAACTACCTCTGACATCTGTCCTATATCTTTCACCCCTCAACTTAAAGCTATGTCCCCTCGTGTTTGCCATCATCATCCAAGGAAAAAGACTCTCACTATCCACCCTATCTAACCCTCTGATTATCTTGTATGTCTCTATTAAGTCACCTCTCCTCCTCCTTCTCTCTAACGAAAACAACCCCAAGTCCCTCAGCCTTTCCTCGTAAGACCTTCCTTCCATACGAGGCAACATCCTAGTAAATCTCCTCTGCACCCTTTCCAAAGCTTCCACATCCTTCCTATAATGCGGTGACCAGAACTGCACGCAATACTCAAGGTGCGGCCTCACCAGAGTTTTGTACAGCTGCATCATGACCTCGTGGCTCCGTGCTGTACTGTGCTGTAACCATTCTATGATTCTATTCTATGGGTTGGATTTTATCCTGCTCTTGGATAACAGAAGCAGGGGGCACATAAAATGGCATGGGGTGGCTTCGGGAAGCATGCACAACATTGACCTGCCCCATGCCATTTTGTCTGCAGTGGGAAAGTTGGAGGACAGCTGTCCTGCTCAAGATCAATTGAACCACTTAAATGGCCAATTAAAGGCCACTTAAGGGCAGATTCCTGCCTCCGCTCCCATTTAACTAACGTCAAAGAAGGCTGCCACCACGTGGAGACACCTCCAGGTGAGACCTGGTGGCCTCCTAGCGGTCTTGAGGGGTGGGGTCCCTCCTCTGGGGATAATCCATAGCCCCCCATCACCCTCACCATCCTCCAACCCACCCCCCACCAGCCCCTCGCCAATCCCTGTCAGGCAGGCCCTGATGACGTTAACTCCATTTACCTCCAATTGGCCGGCAGCTCTGGAGCTGGGAGTTTGTCCCTGAAAGCGATGATGTCCCCACTGTAGAGCAGTTAATTGGTATCAATATCTTCAGCTGCAAGAATCAGATCAAGTGGTGGTGCATCTTTAGTAGTACTGTCATACTCTCCTCCACTAGCTGAGGGACAGCGACATTTTCAGTAGTTAAAATGAAAGAGATTGAGGGACAAGGTTAGATTGTAGTGTAAGGACAGCAGAGAAAAAAAAGTGGGTGTTAAAAGCATCCACAGCTTATCATGCAGAATGTGTGGGTGAGGGAGAAGTCCTGTATGGCATCTCCTCCATCTTGGCCAGTGGCCATGACCTCTGCTGTGGCCCTTCCCACGGTGCCCAGCACACTCACTTCAAGTGTGGAGAGGGTGTGTTGATGGGCATTTCCTCTTCTGAAAGCAGCCTGTTGTCTTGTATTGAGTGCCACCTTATCCTGCAAGAAAGAGGGAAATGTGTTAAATGCGAGTCTTGTAACTTGTTTGGAGAATATTGCTGTCATAATAGAACAGCTGTTTGTCTGCATGTGAGATGTGAGTTTTGGGAAAGCGAAGGTTGTTATAATGGTGAGTATGTGAGTGTGAGGAGAAGATTTATTGAAGTGTGGTGTATTAATTGTAGGACAGAGCAAGTAGTGGGGAGGACAGCGTTGTTAATGCTGTAGGTGTTGTAAATAATGAGTCTGTGAGTGGTGCAGTTGTCATTAGTATTTTAGCAATCTTCTTATCTGGATAACTCCAAATAAGTCATTGGATTTTTTTTCCTGTATTACAGCCATGCTCTTGGTGCGATTCTCCTGGTCTTGACATACTCAGCTATTTCTTCCTACTGCCTTATGGATAGACAGCTGAAGGGCTTCCAGCCCCGGAAGGAGGAGGGACATCCTCCCCACTGCCTGGACCAAGGTCTCCAATGCAGCATCATAGAAACTTGGTACCGCCTCACTGCTTTCTTCACCTATATCTTCTTCAAGTTATTCTACAGTCTCTGCAGCCAGAATGCATCACCCCTTAAGAGGTGCTGGCTGTCTTGAAGTCTCATCCTAGACTCCTGAAATTGCCCTTTCCTCCCAGACAGGTGTGCAACTAATTAGCATGGGTAGCACTGGAAACATGCACAAAGTGATTGGAATTAGCAGCAGCACATATATTGTATACTGCCTGCATTTATAACAACTGGCATGAATAATCCACTCCCTGAGCTAATGTTTTGGCTGTTGTATCTGATCGCTGTTAGATTGCCTGTTTCCTGAATAGATTCACTTGACACATGCATGGTTATATTTGGACTAGAGTTTGTTCAATTTCACTTCCCCATATTCTCAAAAAAAAACTCTCGTACATCCAAGAGACATGCTTAAACATCTGCTTGTATTTGGCTTCTATAATCTGTAAATTCTGTGACTTCTCTTTGCCTCTCCCATTTACTCAAAACCTTTGCCCCACCTTTCCTCTGATTTCTATATCCATGTTCTCCTGCTATATAAAATACTATCTTTTATACCTTTGATTCTCAAACAAACGGGCTGAATTTAATTATTACCCAAGCTGAGTCATACTTACAAGAACTTGAAGGGGAGAAATTCAATTCCCGGCTGCCATAAAACCTTAGAATTTTGCATTGTAAATCTTTGTGCTCAAACTACACTAGAATTGCATCAGATGCCATTAGTGGTTTGAGCAACTTTTAGTACTTCAGGCATTAGTCCTTAAATATGCAAATAAGGTTCCTACACTGGACTATAGGATCCTGAATGTGAAATTCAGGTACAAATGGTTGAGCTTGCTCCGTTCACACTCTATCCATTTGTATCAACCATTCATCAGTCTAACTAAGGACTTTTAAATGCTGAAGGCTGCTCAAAAACCTACTGAAGAAATTTTCTGGAGAGCAGTTTGGTGCAGATCAGTGATGTGCTCTAAGGTAACATGTCAGTCATCCTATTTAATGTGGCAGACAAGTTGGCATCCAGAGTCCATAGCCATGATCAAGGCCTGTATGGACTGATTTGATTGCCGCACTCAGTTGTCCAATGGATCCATGGAAGAAGTCATCCTTGCAATGCCTTGCAACACCAACCTGCCCATGCTTGTACTGGTGCCTCCATTCTCTCTGCAATTATGGACAGGATGTGTGAAAGGCTTGTCAGTATGTAACAGCCTCTGAGGTAGAGCATCTGTGTCCAGCTGAGCAGAGTTTGGAGATGGCTGTGCCCTCCAAACAAATTGTGGTACAGTCAGCCATGCTCATTTCCGAATCCACAGACGATGAAGCACAGAGGGTGCCCTCAGTCCCTGTTATCACTGACTGCTTTTGCTCAATTGTGAACGGTAATTCACCAGGTGAAACCCCAACCAGCTGCCTAACCGGATCCACTGAAGTGTGATCACCAGAGCTGGTGCATGGTCTGAATGAGTCCTGTGATGCTGCTTTCTCAGAACCAATGAACTCCTCTGGGGATTCATCATCAACAAGGTCCAGCGACTGCTGTTGCATGTGTCATAATGATCATTATGAAGATGATCATATTTCACTCGCTGCTGAAATCATGTCAAACATGGCTGAACGTTGTACGAAATATGAATTCATGTTATTTAATTCCATCAACAGGTAGTTGGGAGGCCCCCATCTCCACATCTGCAATGGCCATCAATGTCAAGACGCCACTGATCTCCAGCATGTCCTTCTAATATACTCGAACAAATTAGCATTGAAAGGGAGGAGGTTTTCACGGTTTTAGCGGTCTTAAAAGTGGATAAATCCCCAGGCCCAAATGAGATGTATCCCAGGCTATTATGTGAAGCAAGGGAGGAGATAACAGGGGCTCTGACACAAATTTTCAAAACTTCTCTGGCCACAGGAGACGTGCCAGAGGACTGGAGGACAGCAAATGTGGTACCATTATTCAAGAAGGGTAGCAGGGATAAACCAAGTAATTACAGCCCAGTGAATCTAACATCAGTGATAGGGAAACTATTGGAAAAAGTTCTGAGGGACAGGATTAATCTCCACTTGGAGAGGCAGGGATTAATCAAGGATAGTCAGCATGGCTTTGTCAGGGGGAGATCATGTCTAACAAACTTGATTGAATTTTTCGAGGAGGTGACTAGATGTGTAGATGAGGGTAAAGCAGTTGATGTAGTCTACATGGACTTCAGTAAGGCTTTTGATAAGGTCCCGCATGGGAGATTGGTTAAGAAGTTAAGAGCCCATGGGATCCAGGGCAATTTGGCAAATTGGATCCAAAATTGGATTAGTGGCAGGAGGCAGAAGGTGAAGGTTGAGGGTTGTCTTCCCGATTGGAAGCCTGTGACCTGTGGTGTACTACAGGGATCGGTGCTGGGACCCTTGCTGTTTGTAGTGTACATTAATGATTTAGATGTGAATATAGGAGCTATGAACAGTAAGTTCGCAGATGACACGAAGATTGGTGGTGTCATAGGTATTGAGGATGAAAGCCTTAGATTACAGGATGATCTCCCCCTGACAAAGCCATGCTGACTATCCTTGATTAATCCCTGCCTCTCCAAGTGGAGATTAATCCTGTCCCTCAGAACGTTTTCTAATAGTTTCCCTATCACTGATGTTAGATTCACTGGGCTGTAATTATTTGGTTTATCCCTGCTACCCTTCCTGAACACCTTACTGAGTCAGCGGCGTTTGAGATGGCTTGGCCATGTGAGCCGCATGGAAGATGGCAGGATCCCCAAAGACATATTGTACAGCGAGCTCGCCACTGGCATCAGACCCACCGGCCGTCCATGTCTCCGCTTTAAAGACGTCTGCAAACGCGACATGAAATCCTGTGACATTGATCACAAGTCGTGGGAGTCAGTTGCCAGCGTTCGCCAGAGCTGGCTGGCAGCCATAAAGACAGGGCTAAAATGTGGCGAGTCGAAGAGACTTAGTAGTTGGCAGGAAAAAAGACAGATGCGCAAGGGGAGAGCCAACTGTGCAACAGCCCCGACAAACAAATTTCTCTGCAGCACCTGTGGAAGAGCCTGTCACTCTAGAATTGGCCTTTATAGCCACTCCAGGCGCTGCTTCACAAACCACTGACCACCTCCAGGCGCGTATCCATTGTCTCTCGAGATAAGGAGGCCCAAAAGAAAAGAAACAGGATGATATAGATGGGCTGGTAAGATGGGCAGAGCAGTGCCAAATGGAATTTAATCCTGAGAAGTCTGAGGTGATGCATTTTCGGAGGACTACAATGCAAGGGAATATACAATGGATGGTATGACCTTAGGAAGTTCAGAAGGTCCTTGGTGTACTTGTCCATAGATTACTGAAGGCAGCAATACAGGTAGATAAGGTGGTTAGAAAGTCATACGGAATACTTGCCTTTATTAGCCGAGGCTTAGAATATAAGAGCAGGGAGGTTATGTTATAGCTGTATAAAACACTAGTTAGGCCACAGCTGGAGTACAGTGTACAGTTCTGGTCACCACACTATAGGAAGGATGTGATTGTACTGGAGAGGGTGCAGAGTTGATTGACCAGGATGTTGCCTGGGCTGGAGCATTTCAGCTATGAAGAGAGACTGGATAGGCTAGGGTTGTTTTCCTTAGAGCAGAGGAGACTGAGGGGGGAACCTGATTGAAGTAAACAAAGTTATGAGGGGCATAGATAGGAGAGATAGGAAGAAACTTTTTCCCTTAGCAGAGGTGTCAATAACCAGGGGACATAGATTTAAGGTAAGGGACAGGAGGTTTAGAGGGGATTTGAGGAAAAATATTTCACCCAGAGGGTGGTTGAAATCTGGAACACACTGCCTGAAGGAGTGATAGAAGCAGGAACCCTCACAACATTTAAGAAGTATTTAGATGAGCACTTGAAACTCCATGGCATAAAAGGCTATGGGCCAAGTGCTGGAAAATGGGATTAGAATAGATAGGTGCTTGATGGCCAGCACGGATCCGATTGGCCGAAGGTCATGTTTCTGTGCTGTATAACTCTATGACTCTATGACTTCTCTACAGTTGTTAACTTGAAATCTGTGGAGGACCACCTCCAGTTCTCTGCTGTCCATAGTGTTCTTTGATTTCTTTTCCTATGAAGGGGGAAAGAACAGACTTATGACTGACTATGATATCGGAAGATAGAAACAGGAGTAGGCCATTCAGCCCCTCGAGCCTGTCCCGCCATTCAATGAGATCATGGCTGATCCACGGCCTAACTCCATATATCTGCCTTTGGCCCATATCCCTTAATATCTTTGCTTAACAAAAATCTATCTCAAATTTAAAATTAACAACTGTTCTAGCTTCAAGTGCTGTTTGCGGGAGAGAGTTCCAAACCTCTACCATCCCTTGCATGCAGAAGTGCTTCCTAATATTTCTCCTGAACAGTCAGGCCCTAATTTTTAGATTATGCCGCCTGGTTTTAGAATCTCCAACCAGTGGAAATAGTTTATCGTTATCTAGCCTGTCTTTTCCTGTTACTATCTTGAAGATTTCAATCAGATCACCCCTTAACCTTCTCAATTCTAGTGAAATCAGGCCTAATTTGTGTAATCTCTCCTCGTAACTTAACCCCTGTAGTCCAGGTATCATTCTGTGAACCTACATTGCACTCCCTCCAAGACCAACATATCCTTCCTAAGGTGTGGTGCCCAGAACTGCTCACAGTCCTCCAAGTGGGGTCTAACCTGGGTTTTGTATAGCTGCAGCATAACCTCTATGTCTTTATACTCCAATCCTCTAGATATAAAGGCTAGCATTCCATTAGCCTTTTTGATTATTTTCTGCACTTGCTCATGGCATTTTAATGGCACATTGGATGCAGTGCATTTGGTTAGGTAACTATCAGGGAGAGGCATCAAATTGTACAAGAATGAGGGTGAGTGGCAATGGTGGATGAGCACTGTCACCACAGGGACTTCAGCAGTTCAAGGAGAAGGCCCACTACCACCTTCTCAGCAAAATCAGTGAGGGGCAATAAATGTGACTTTGCCAGCATTGGCCGAATCCCAAGAACAATTTTTTAAAAGTCACAGGCTTCATCCATCAAATCTCTGACAGACTTGCTAGGCTTGGACAGATTTCCTCTTCTGCCACACTGCCTTGGCTTGGACACATTCTTGGTGACAGGCTGACCTTTGTGAAGGCCAATGGCTGTAGGATACCTAATTGCCATTATTGTTTTGCATGAGTGGCAGTACAGGAAAGCTCAAATGTACATTTCTGATTTAAATTGAACGTTGAGAAAACATTTGCAAAAAGTGGAACATTCAGGTAACAATACACGCTCTGTGATAATCAACAACTATTTTTTAAAAATCAACATTATTGATTCTCAATATCACCCAAGTTTCTAACTGTAGTGGTAAGGGTGGATTTCACTGTATATGACTGTGATGTGTGCAAGCTCGACACCTCCAAATGGTTTCACTGCAGCTAAACTTGACCTGAGTTAAACTGAGTCTAAATTTGTGAGAATGAGATTGTATGCTTGAGGGGGTATGTTGGAGTCCGGTTTACTGTGGAAATCGCACTTTGTTTATGGATAAAGCTGTTGTTTTATAAACTATTAATACCTGGGAGCCATTGACTTATTTCCCATCGGTAATAGCAAAGATCTTGTTCTTGTGAAATGCAATTAACCCATTTAAGGCCAATTAAGAAGCAGACCTAGAATATGCCCAGAGTGTTTCAGCTCAGTACTCACATAAGCTACTAATGAAGCATTAATTGAGTATCGGAGCAAAAGGTTCTAAACCAAGGCTTGCAGCGAACTGAGCAGCAGTCATTTGGTTACTGAATAGGCAAGCCTCATTGTGCTCTTTGCAAGTACCTCATCTTATGCATGGCTCATCTCAAACTGCCCAGAGGTTTGCTGAAGGCTAAATGGCTCCATTAATCAGTGAACACCCAGAACAAGGTTTTTTTTCCCCACAGCTCCAGGATATGATTTAACAAGCAAGGCTTAGTCTTATGAAGGAAAAATCACTGATGAGTGGACGCTAGATCTTAAATATCACTAAAGTGGGTGCTGGCTGCATTCTATTTATCTCCTTTGGTCACAGTAGAGATAAAAAAGATATATTATCAGATATCAAAATATCAAAGGAACATAAACAGCTCAGTTTTCAATTGCTTCTGCATGATTGTGCAGGTACTACTGTAGTCACCCATGTAATCCATTAGGGTTTCTTTTTGCTCTTTCAGTTCATTTGTGCACTGCTGTAGGCTACATGATTTAGACAAATCAAAATCAATTTTCTCTTTATGTTTCTGTACAGAAACCACTCTTCCTCTTAATTGGTAGTTTCAAATGACTCCAATAAGAAATAATGAGCCCATAGGACTTGAGCAATTATTGAATAAATGTTTTCAACTGGTTCACAGAGTGTACCAGTATTTACCTTACTAATTATCTTTTAAAAACATGAATAATGTTGAATTTTGAGTTTAACATATACTGCAATCAGCACTATGCTGATATGTAATAGGCCAATTATACTGCACAGTTGAGGTGATGTAAATCAGGTTTGGAATCGTGTGAATACAAAACTACTCAGTACTTTGGGTACAAAGTCATCCAAAGCCCACTTAGCATTGTGAAAATAATCTTTCACCACTTGGGTATAACTGCAGCCAGTGCAAAGACATGTGCTAAAAGTTCCCTGTGGTCCATTGGATCTTTCATAAGTTTAGCCTGGAAATTCTTGGGGCACCGAGTACAGCAAGGTGGGAATAATCAGAGGAGTGGGGGGCGGGGGCAACCCTCTCAGATATCCTGGAGTTAGGAAATTTTAATAATGCTAGGGGATCAAGGGTGAGAGGCCAAAATATTTGGCAAATGGCAAAGCAAAGCACATCTTCTCAATTTAAAAAGCTGTGTGCAGTTAAAAGGTGAGCAGATTCTTGGGGGAGGGACTGAAAAGTCTGCTGCTATAGAAGGGGAAGGTGAGCAGCTCAATTTTCTGAGGCTGAAGTATAAATGTTGCTAGCTCAAACTAGAGAAAGGAAGGGTGCAATAACTGGAGTAATAGACAAAAGGTCATCACATGAAGCAGCAGGGGCCATGTGGAAAGAGATAGCTGTGGCTGTAAATGGGACCTCCATAACTGCAACAGGGAGTTTAATGATCTCACTAGGTAGCAACGGTAAGAGTGTTTTCAGAAAGCAGATAACTAAATCACACTGAAGCGCATTGGTATCCCCTAACATACTGGTCAAGCATTGCCTGTTGGAGTATCACATGGCACTATGGGGAAGAGCATGGATAAGACCTGAAAATGGACACAGAGAGCATGGTGTGCGATTGACACTTGCCCATTCATTGCATTGCAAGCAGTATGTTAAATTTGTGCCTCTAAAAGGGGAGGTGCACAGTGGCTACAACAAATGGTGGGATTTTTTCAAAGCTGAATCAGTGCTGTGACACTTTGAGCAATGGTTGAGTATGTGAGAGAGCATGAATCGAGGTTTTCTGACAAGACACTGGAGGCCTTGGTGGTACAGGTGGAAAGGAAGAAAAATGCCTTGTACCCACAGTGGGGCAGAAGGCTTTCCAGACACATGCTCAGGAAACAGTGGGAAGAAATAGTACAGGAATTTAATGCCAGGAGTGTTGCTCATCGAACATCGATGCAGTGCAGGAAGAAGTTCAATGATCTCACATAAGTTGCCAAGGTGAGTGTCTTACTTTCAAAATATCCTACCAACTGCACCAACAGCCTCAGCCACTGCTTAATTCACTACTTCCCATCACTCACCTACCAATAATCTCTATCAATCACACTCAACGCTATCATTCAGACTCTTTACTTCACCCTCACATACTTAGAAAGCCTGACACCCAAAACTCATAGCTTGCACATACTGGAAAGTGTTCAATCATGACAGCCACATCACCCAAACATATTGCATCACACACACTGCCACACTGCCACACTGCCACACTGCTCTCTTTCTTGTCGGAGATAATGGTGCATAACAGCAGGCAGCAGGAAAGAGTTGGAGGAGGACAAGTAAGCATGAATGTTTTAACCATCATGGAGGAGACAGTGTTGGCTATCATGAGATGGGGCATCAGTGAGACCATGCCATTGGTGGGGCTGAAACGATTGATGATGAGGGTATCCGTATACCTAATCCTCCTTCTCTCACTCCACTTCTCTCTCATCCCTCAATCTCTTCTAAATGAGAGGCAGCAGAGAATGTAATCATGCACTTCTCATTTTCTCCTCTCCCCTCACCACAACCCAAACCTTATTTTTTAGATTTAGAGATACAGCACTGAAACAGGCCCTTCGGCCCACCGAGTCTCTGCCGAACATCAACCACCCATTTATACTAATCCTACACTAATCCCATATTCCTACCAAACATCCCCACCTGTCCCTATATTTCCCTACCACCTACCTATACTAGTGACAATTTATAATGGCCAATTTACCTATCAACACCTGCAGGTCTTTTGGCTTGTGGGAGGAAACTGGAGCACCAGGAGAAAACCCACGCAGACACAGGGAGAACTTGCAAACTCCACACAGGCAGTACCCGGAATCGAACCGGGTCCCTGGAGCTGTGAGGCTGCAGTGCTAACCACTGCACCACTGTGCCGCCCAGACAACTCTCTCCCTCTCGGGCCTCAGACTAAAATTGCTGTTTGGGTCCCAATGTTAATCTCCTCTTTTGGGTAGGTGAGTGAGAGACTGTTTTTCTCCTTAATAGAGCAGGCTAACATCGGGACATGGCAGGAGGCAACAGTAGTGACTGGGCTCATTTTAACTGTCCCCTCCACCTGGTTTCTGCCAAGTGTTTGGGGGCTTGGGGGTTGTACAATTTGTGCCCACAGTCCTTGCTGCAATAATTTTTGCTAATATTTTTAATAAAATGTTTTATCACAATTTTTGTAATCATGTCTGGTACATTTGAGCAAAAGGAAAAACCATTGTTTTCAGTTTAAAATTTCAGTCCATTCTGGAAAACAACTCTCAAAAATGAAAGTTGATGCGAATTATCTCATCCAGAGCCTGAGACAAGAGTATTTTTCTTACCCCCTGGTTGCAAGAAATTTTTCTTTAAAACTTCAAATGGCCCTGAAATTATTCATAGAGAACTTACTGTACAAATGTTTAACATGTTTGAAATTCCTCTTGCTTTGTTCTTGAGGCACTATCTAATTAAAAATAACTCCAGTAAGGTAGCAGAGAGGGGAAGTTCAGATGAATGTGTCAGAGCTGATGAAAGGTCATTTACCTAAAATATCAACTCAGTTTCTCTCTACAAATGCTGCCTGACCTGCTGAGAGGTTCCAGCATTTTCTGTTTTTATTTCATTTTGAAACTTTTTAAAAACTACTTGCAGTCTTTTAAGTACCTCCTTACAAGTAGCATCCCTAACTGCCCAATCCGTCTCTCTTGGTGACCTTCCCATCCAGTGGGCTGGAATTTATGGGCCCCCCTGAGATGGGGTCGGAGGCGGTGGGGCCCATAGATTTCCGATGGGAGGTGGGGGGTGGAGGGCCCATCGTTGCCCCATCACCAAGTGATTTTGCCAGGGGCGGAATAGGTTGATGATGGCCTTCTGCCGAGAGGCCAATTGAGGCCCATAAGTGGCCAGTTAACAGCCAGTTACGGGCCTCTTCCACCACCCACCCCCCACCCCCACCCCCACCCCCACCCGCTAAGATTTAACCAGCAGTGAGAGGTGCCTCTCCACCTTGTAATACGAGGTACCCTCCCTGTCGTCTTGGAGGGGGTGGTCCCTCTGTGGGCAATCTGTGGCCTACAGAGGACCTCCGCTGGCAAAAACAGCACTTCCCTGGACCCCCCATCCCCCTGCACTACACACCCATCCCCCCCACCCCTCCTCGTCAGGGTCTTCCAGATTGGCCACAGGGTCTTCACCTCACTTACCTGAGGTCTGGAGTTCCTGTGCTGCGCCTGGGTCCAAGGCCTCTGCAGTACCGACAGTGGCCACCACTCCCGATGGAGCTGCCAATACTGCTGAGCTGCTGGCCCTGTTATTGGCTGTCAGCTCTTGGAGGCAGGATCTCCGTCTTCAAAGAGATGGAGCTCCCAGCATCAGAAACTTAGCTTCTGGAACAATAGAGGATCACTCTGGGGGGGTGGGGTTTGGGAGGCTCAAAAAGTCTGAGGCAGTGTTCCCCCTACATGTACGGCCTGGCGTTGGAGCCCCACTGGCTGCACAAAATCCAGACAAAACCCACCATGATGTAGCATCCAATGGCCGATTTCACAGTTTGCATTGCAGCACAAGTAGCTTCGATCAATGGTCTGAATTCTGCAGTGGAATCTCAGACTGCTGCCATCATGGCTCTGGATACCAATGTTCAAAAGGACTTCTAGAGCAGTCCAACAATCCTTTGTCCAACAGATTACTATAACTGCTGAGATGCTGGCCCAGGAAAGTGCCAGTGGTTCCATGGAATAAAATGCTGCTGACCCTCTCAGGGAGACAGCATTCATACTCCCACCTCATCACTCTACCAGTGTTAAATGTATATTAATTGTGTTTAATTGTATGTGGGTGGTGGGCATTAACTGGGCATTCACTTGTGCTCCTATAAATAGGAACAGGCTGAAACTGGGGTCATTGGATTAGGAAGGGCATGTTTTGTAAAGTGTTTCTTTGTAATTAAAAGCTTATAAAAATGTGTAAAATGCTGGTTCCAGTTCTATCCTTCACCACAGGGCTTTCTGGAATAGAACATGGTACCAGAGAATGGTTGCCTAAAGGTATAGTTTGGAAAATAACAAAAAAAATTTCAAACATAAAACTAAAAAACTAGTTGCCATTGTGGAAAATGGGAGAAAGAAAATGTAAATTGTCAGGTTATGATTACCCATTGATGTTCCTGGAGGCTGAACCATATGATCAGTAGAAGAATGAAGTGGATATATGGACACAGGTTACACCTGTACTTTATATACCCACCTGTTACACACCTGCACTTTATGTTGCCGCCTGTTCCACATCTGCCCTTTATATACCCACCTGTTACACATCTGCCCTTTATATACCCACCTGTTACACATCTGCCCTTTATATACCCACCTGTTATCCACTTGCCCTTTATACACTCGCCTGTTATACACCTGCTCTTTATATATCTACCTGTTACACACCCGCCCTTTATATACCTACCTGTTATTCACCTGTCCTTTATATACTCACCTGTTATACACCCGCCCTTTATAAACCCACCTGTTACACAGCCACCCTTTATACACTCGCCTGTTACACACCTGCCCTTTATACACTCACCTATTACACACCCGCTCTTTATATATCCACCTGTTACACACCCGCCCTTTAGATACCCACCTGATATACACCCACCCTTTATATACCCACCTGTTACACACCTGTCCTATATATACTTGCCTGTTACACAGCACCCTTTGTATATCTGTCTGTTAGACACCTGCCCTTTATATACCCGCCTGTTACACACCTGCCCTTTATATACCCGCCTGTTACACACCCGCCCTTTATATGCCCGCCTGTTACACACCCGCCCTTTATATGCCCGCCTGTTACACACCCACCCTTTATATACCTACTTGTGAAAGAGAAAACAAGGTATGGCCTTGGCGTGGTCGCTTCCTACAAGAAGTAAAACCAGGTTGAGTGAGTGGGCAAAAACTTGTCAGGTGGAGTTTAATATAGGAAAGTGTGAGGTCATGCACTTTGGTAGGAAAAATCAAAAGGCAGACTATTATTTAAATGGAGAGAGACTCCAAAAAAGTGCAGCACAGAGGAATCTGGGTGTTCTTGTGCATGAAACACAAAAAGTTAGCATGCAGGTGCAGCAAGTAATTAAGAAGGCAAACAGGGTAGATGTTGAGAAGATGTTTCCACTTTGGCGGCACAGTGGCGCAGTGGTTAGCACCGCAGCCTCACAGCTCCAGCAACCCGGGTTCAATTCCGGGTACTGCCTGTGTGGAGTTTGCAAGTTCTCCCTGTGTCTGCGTGGGTTTCCTCCGGGTGCTCCGGCTTCCTCCCACATGCCAAAGACTTGCAGGTTGATAGGTTAATTGGCCATTATAAATTGCCCCTAGTATAGGTAGGTGGTAGAGAAATATAGGGACAGGTGGGGATGTGGTAGGAATATGGAATTAGTGTAGGATTACTATAAATGTGTGGTTGATGGTCGGCACAGACTCGGTGGGCCGAAGGGCCTGTTTCAGTGCTGTATCTCTGAACTAAACTAAACTAAACTAGTGGGGGAGTCTTGAACTAGGGCACAGTTACAGTCGGTTACAGAATAAGGGGACACTTGTTTAAAACTGAGATGCAAAGGAATTTCTTCTCTCAGAGGGTAGTGAATGTCTAGAATTCTCTACCCCAGAGAGTTGTGGAGGCTAGATCACTGAAAGTATTTAAAGAGGAGGTATATTGATTTTTGAAATATCGGGGAATTAAGGGCTATGAGGAGCTGGCACGAAAGAGGAGTTGTTGAGGTCTGGGGCTGATCAGCCATGATCTTACTGAGAGGCCAAATGGCCTACTCCTGCTCCTATTTCTTATGTTCTTATATTCTTATGTAGAAGTAAAATATTTTGTGAGCTGAATGCCCATCAGTTGGATAATGATGAAGGTTGGATTTTCCATTAGATTTCCTGAAATCTACAAGGAAGACGATCTGTTAAATGCCTATGAGGTATGGTCAGAATTTGATAGATACTGCAAAACAGATGATCATTCCATGGAAGAATATATCATGGACTTTAACAGATTGTATAGAAGATTGACAAAGTTCAATTTGGGGATCCCTGGATCGGTATTAATGTTTAAATTACTGGATTGTACCACTGTGTCTCATATGGATAGGCAAGCTGTTTTAACTGGTGTTCGGTTCTTGGAGAAGGAGAATCTGTTGGATCAGATGTCTGCTGCCTTAATAAAATTCCTGGTCAATCATTTCCTTTAGCCTTCATGGAACAAATGAGACACAAAGAATAGAAGACGCAATGGTTACTATATTTCTAAATATTCCAGATACTGGACACAGGCGTCAATACAACAGAAGGATTAAAGACAGGCAGAATGAGGATGAAAGCACCTTTAGTAGATCTGGCTATTGCAGCAGAAGAAAACATTTGAACAACAATAATAGTTGAATAAATCATGGCAATGCCCAAGGGATAGTTAATAGGTGTTTCAGGTGTGACTCGAAGTGTCATTATGCAATCAATTGTCCAAAGCAAAAAGGCAGGGTCCTCGAAATGACACATGACAAAGAGGATGTAGAAAATTATGAATCTGAACAAATCATTCAGGTCACCAAGAATTTTGGTCCTGTGATGAATGTTAATCGTGGACTTCCTTAACTGTGATACTAGAAAATGCTTGTACTTCAACAGTATGTTGGACAGATTGGTTAAAATATTATCTTGATTCACTAAGTAGTGAGGATCATTGCAAGGTTAAGGAATATAAAAACACTACTTGTTTTAGGTTTGACAATGGCAACACATTAAAGTCACTAAAGAGAGTTGTAATTCCATGTAAAATAGCTGGAATAAGCCATTTTATAAGTACTGATGTAGACTCTAGTGAGATACTTTGAGTAAACCTATAAAAAAGGCACAAATAAAACTTGACATGAAGCATGATAAAGCAATTATTTTTGAAAAGTCAGTTGATCCACAATTACCCAGTCAGGACATTATTGTATCCCATTAACAAAATGTAGTGTTTCTCATTAGAGCTTTAGACAAATATTAATAGTATGAGGTGGTAAGAATCAGAGAGAACAGATACAAATTATCTTATTGTTACATAAACAATTTGCTCACGCTACTTGTCAAAGGTTAAAAATCCTGTTAAAAGATGTTGGTGTAGTTGATGAAGTATATACAAGGCTAATAGAAGAGAGCAGTGAGAATTGTGAAATCTGTAAAATGTATCGGAGGATGCCACCGTGTCCTATTTTAAGCATTCCATCGGCATGTGATTTTACCGAGAAAGCTGCCATGGATCTAAAGGATGGGATAAAGACAGAAATATTTTCATCCTACATTTTATCGGCCTGGTGACCAGATTTAGTCTTTCTACAACAGTACATAGTAAGGACAAAAGGTTTATCATAGATGAAATCATGGAGAAATGGATAGGGACCGGACTTGGGGCACCAGCAAAGTTTCTGACTGATAATGGAAGGGAATTTGCCAATCACGAGTTCAGAGAGATAGGTGAAAATGTGAACATTATGGCCATGAAATCCAGAGCTGAAAGTCCTTTTAGCAAAGGACTCTGTGAAAGGAATCATGTTGTGATCGATAAATGCTACATAAAATTTTAGTTGATCAACCAGAAATCGCTCTGGATTTAGCAGTTCATGCAGAGAATTCACTCCAGCTGGTTGGATGATATAGCCTCTAACAATTAGTCTACAGGAAAAGTCCCAAATTGCCTTGTGTACTGCGCGATAGTCCTCCTGCTCTAGAAGGTACTACAAGTAGTTCCTTTTTTTCTGCACACTTAAGTGTTTTACGTGCAGGAAGATGGACTTTCATCAAGACTGAGATCTCGGAGAAAATTTGGAGAGCACAGAGGCATTGTATAAGACCATCAGAGACAGAGTGCAATTCAGGAGACTTAGTATACTAAAGAGAATATAGACCCCCAAGAAGAAATAGACAACCAAACATTGTCATTGAGGGAACTGAGCTGAATGTCGTCAAGCAATTTACCTATTTGGGGAGCGTCATCATGTTTGATGCCACCATAGAAAAGGAAATGAACAATAGGCTTTCAAAATCAAACAGCGTATTCGGCAGACTCTACAAATAAGTGTGGAGTAACCACAGCCTCAAAGCACAGACCAAACTCAAAGTATACAAAGCCGTAGTCCTCACCACCCTTCTGTATGGCGCTGAGTCATGGGTGCTATACCACCTTCTAACCCTAACCCTAACCCTAACGTGTAAGCCTTCTAGAGCCCAATCTTATGAATTGCATATTTCACAAATTGCACAGTACCACAGCATAATAAACCATCAACATGCATCATGAAGATGCCTGAAAATTTTCCATTATGATACCAATAAAATATTATAGGATATGCTTTTAGTTGAACACAAGCTATTAACAGCAAAACAGATCTCTCCAAAAAATACCACATCCTGGAAGCATCATTCAGGCAATAGACACATTTGTTTAGTTTCCATGGTTTTCCTTCTTCTGCCTCTTTGGGCAGTTACATAAGAGCATAAGAAATAGAAGCAAGAGTAGGCCAATTGTCTCCATTGACTCCTTTGTCAATCAAAAATCTGTTTAACACAATCTTGAATATTTTCAATGACCCAGCTTCCACTGCTAACTGGGGAAGAGAATTCCAAACACTAACGGTCCGCTGAGAAGAAATTTCTCCTCCTCTCCATCTTAAATGGGAGACCCCTTAATTTAAAACTGTGTCCCCTAGTTCTAGATTCCCATTTCCCCCCTCCCCCCACCCCCACAAGGGTTACTTCATTCCATATTAGGTTATATTCCAACTTAACTCTTTCAATTGGTGAGGTATGACCTCAACTTCCATACATTGTCTCTGCAGATGGTTTGGTGGCCTAAGTCATTGTCACACTATGGGGAATGTTTGATATCACCATCAACATTGCAGTCATGAATGGTCTCTGAATACTTTTATTTACATTTTCATCCTCATGAGAGCTGCAAGTCTATCACTTATTGTTACTCAGAGTTTGTCTTCATTGAAATGGAGAGGCAGTCAACAGACATCCCGTTTTATCTCAAAAGCCACTTCTACTATTGTTGCTGAAGTCTTTCACCGTCTTTCCAGCACAGCATACAAATGTATATTTCACATAACAACATGATTCCAAACACAAGGTACATGAGTTAATCCTAATATAATGCATTGATACACAAACAAAGTATAACTATTCTTGAGCACAACCACAATATTTCTTAAAAGCATTCTACTTTAAAAAATATAGCATGTCATGTAAACTGCAGCAGGCCATAACCTGCACAGGTTCATTCAAGTGATATAGTAACAGCAGATTAAACATGGCAATTGTTAATCCCTTAGTTCCTATACCTCCATTACTTTCCCTGGGAGCTGATGTGGGAATGTGCCATGTAGGAAACCCCCGCAGGGGACAAGGGAACTGTTCTCTCGTTCTTCCTGCAAAGTCTTACTATCTCTCTCTTTCCACTTGCAGGCCAGCTGGCCCCATAACAGCAGGAAGACCTCAAGGACTGGTGGAGAAATTCTAGATATCTGGCCTCTATGGATGGTTGAGGAGGAGGCACTAGAGTTAGCGGGGTCCCAAGGCAGCCCCTCAACACTGGATGGTGTGACGGGAGTCTCCGTGGAAGAGAGTGAGGATTGTCTTCAATCGACATCCAATACATATCTGGAGATCCACACCATGCATGGCTGGCACGACAAGATCTGCAATGTCTAACCCACACATGTTTGTGTTCTCCCATGCAGTTCGGCATCTGCAGGAGACTCAAGCAGAAGGGGGACAACTGTCAGCCTCTAAGGAGCAGCTGCCAGAGGATGCACTGTCACATGACTCTCCTGCATCATCCATCAGCACAGATACGTTCACCTTAGTGTGTTTGCATTCAGTCTTAGAAGTAGGGTCACAAGCTGTTGAGAGCACCGCACATGCACCCAAGCAGCTGGCTGAGACTGAGACAGCCGAAGCCTCCGACAATCAGAAGACTGTGGGTAGCTAGGCCCATGCTGAGCCCCAGGCTGATGATGAGCTTCTGGTGTTGACGATACAGGGCATGCTGGAACTGCAGGGAGAGATAAGACAACATCTTGCAGAGCCGCCAGAGGTCATGCGCAGCCATGAGTGGACGATGGAGGATTCAATCCATGCCATGAGTGCTGCTATGTTTCAAATATGTGACTGCATGGCTTCCTCCATCAAGAGGTTGGCAACTCTTATAGAGAGCCAGATACCACAAATGCACGCAGCCCTGAGCACCATCATCTTGGCCATGAACTCAACACAGCAGTGGCAAGACGAGAGAGAATGGGGGCGCATGGAGTCTTCTCCAGGGTCTCGTCCTCCTCTGGTGAGCAGGGACGTTCAAGGGAGCCTTGAAAGGGAGGAGGAGAGGCTGACCTCCACATCTGGGGGCTCCCTCAGGGAGCTCTGAGTGTGGACACCGGCTCCTCAGCCCCTCTGCCAGTGAGCCCAGCTCCAGAAGCCATGATGCATGAAGAGACTTCTGCACTTGTGCAGAATACCCTCAGGCAGCTGGGGCCCTGCAGGCCTCAGGCAGCCAGAGGACAGCTGCCAAAGTCATCACAGGCCAAGGAGCAGCCTGATCAGCTGCCTGCCTCCAGCCCAGCGGCTATTGCCGGGGTCGCACCTCATGAAAATGTATACACTTGGGGTTTCACCGGTGTCTGACATTTGCCATTTGTCTTGTGTTATAAAGTTTTATTGTTATTGAAGTTCACATTCATTGCGGAAAATTCTTATTCTTTCATGCCTTAATCGTGAGATGCTGACTTCACCCTTCTCCCTCATTGGGCTACCAGTGTAGGCACAGCCCTCCTTTGGTAAGTGTCTCAGATGTGCCAGAGCACATGGTTAAGCTGAGCACTAGGCATGGAACCCAAATAGAAAGGAGGCAACAGACTGAATGCATTGAGGTGAGTCTTTATTGAGTTCACTTTGAGAGGCCATCATGGTGGCTGGAAATGGGTAATTATGCATCACGCCACTGGAGTCCACAAGGGCAGGGTGTATGAGACCCATTCCAGGTGATCAGTAAACCTCCAGAGCGTTGTCCTTGTAGAGACAAAGTTGCCTTGTCATCTTTGCCTTTGCTACTGCTCTCAGCTTACGCAATAATGGCCTTCAGTGCCCACGCTTGCTGAAAGCCAACCCTCTCACCTGATAGTATGGTCACCCATGCAGATCACCCAGCAGTATGGCCACCCATGCAGAACAGCTGAAACCAAGCCCACCTGGTACCGCCACCTGAGACCAAGCCGACCCATGCAGAGTGCACAACCCTGCAGGCCGAAAATGGCCTCTGCTCCCTTTTGTTCCCCTATCCAGTGCTAGTCATGGCTGCCTTCCCGTCACATTACTGAGGCCTCGCCTCCATGCCGCCACCTCTCAATGGCCGGGAATCCATCGTCCATTTAATTCCAAGCTCCCCATTGAATCACTATCAATTGCATGCAAATGTAATATAACTAACTGTTTTACAATTTAAGTTCCAGTCCCATCATGTCAGGACGGCAATACCACCTTGCAGCTTCCCCGCTGCTGGCTAGATCTAGAACCGACGTCATGACGTTGGATTTCCAGGCAGACAAGTCTGAAACTATTCTCCAGACCCCCACACCTCCATTCCCGCTCCAAAGTAAGGAGCATGGGACTGTTGGTAAATGGGGAGTTGCGGTTGAGGTTAATGGTATCATTCATGAATTATTTCATCAAGTACAGTCCAGGCAGAAAGGGGCTGTCTACATTGCATCCTCCCTACTTTTCTTGTTCCTCACTTCCTGTTACATTTGCTGCTCTTCCACTTCCTCCTTCTTCTCCTGATCTTCATGCTCGCTCTGCTTGCTTGTCTCTGGCAAGGGGCAATGAGATAAAGCGGTCTCTTTTTTGTATAGAGAGCCTCAATGATGTCCCTTATGCAGGACTGTACTGAAAACTCTGAGATATTGCTTTTATCTCTAGCAGCAACCTGGAGAGAGCCATAAAACTTAAGAACCATAGCCACCTTGACAGCCCAGGTAATGCTCTGTCCTTGCCCTGCTTTGAGTTGCAGTTTTGGCTGCAGCAGTTGACAGATTTCAATCATAATCTCTTTAATCAAGCAAAGGCATCTCATGCATAGGCCCTCGCTGAAATTGAGGTAAGAGAATAGCTCCTAAAAGACCCTGGATGGATATGACATCCAGCTGATAGCTGTTACAACCAAGATGGGAGGAGTGCACTGTCCTTTCTAGTTCCACTTCTCCACAGGTCACAACATCTATTTAAATGTTTACCCAGTTACCAATACAGCCAATCATATACTCTATTTTTTATCCCAGAATAAAATCACCAACCATGTTTCTTTAATAAACAACAAAATTATCTGTTTATTATGAATCAAGACTTAACCAGTAATGAAGCAAAGCATTAACACACAGATTGAAATATGTAAGTTCCCTTTTTAAATTCCCCAATTACACTCACACACAGTGGAAAAAAAATAGAGAAATTCTGCAGAGGTCTATTACAAAAAAAGACAAAGAAGACTACTTTGGCCAAATACATGCTAATTCTTGATGAAAAAAAGAGAAGATATGGAAGGATGTCAGTTGTCCTTTTTTTGGTCTGGCATCCGGGTATATGGAGACGGGTCACTAGGATCGTTTCAGAAGCAGTCCGTTCTGGAAAGTTGGGAATTATCCTAGTAGGCTTTCTAGGAGAAATGTGGCATCAGGGTTTTCCGCCAGCACACACTTGAATTGCAGGATTTTTTTTTTAGCATCTCAGGAGCTATGCAGCACAAGGGATTTTAGCTCTCCCACACTGGATCTTTGCAGGATTTCTTCTAAGAGGTAGAGAAAGGGGTGAGCTGGGTGATTTCTTTTTTCCTTGGCAGGAAAAACACCAACTGTCTTCAAACAGTTCACACCCAACTAACTGAAAACAAATATCCAAACCCCAAACAGAGAGTCAACCTCCTGATCACCATAAACCTTGACATGTGGCTTCTCTGTAACCATTTTTCCCTAGGCCACCAAGGGTTCTGTTGTTTAATGAGCCCAAGGCACCTGATTTCCAGCACAGGTGGCTTTCAAACAACGGCTGGAATTTTATGCCATCCCAACGAGCGGGATGGTGGCGGGGGGGTGGCGTAAAATGGAGCGGGAGGCTCCCGGAGGATTTCCCAACCCACTCCCGCCTCCGCCACCCTCTATGTAGGGCCGGGGTGGGGGGGTGGTCGGGCGCGAGAAACGGCCTGCTCGCCCCAGGCCAATCAAGGCCCTTAAGTGGCCACTTAAGGGCCTTCAGCCACCACCAAGCGGATTTTACGCATGGCAAGCGGGTGTCCTGGAGCCGAGAAAAGCCGCCTGGGAAAATCAGGCGGCTGCTGATCATCCTGGTGGGGAGGCCCTGCTCATCGGGCACAGGGTTCCCGATGGAGGGCTACCCCCGCTACCCCAACCACCCCCAGCATCAACACATCCCCCCTCCCCCCAACCGACCACCCTTACTTTGCCAGGGCCCGACCGATTACCCTCAGTGAGGCAACCAAAACTTACCTTTCTTCCCAGCTCCACATATTCGTCTATCTACGGCTGGGCTGCAGTCCCAGCAGTGGCCACTGCTCCCGGTGGCGCTGCTGGAACTAAGCTGCCAGCCCGCTGATTGGCTGGCATCTCAATGAGGCGGGACTTCCTCCTTCAAGCGGGTGGAAGTCCCACCTCGGAACAATTAAAGCCTGGGGACCCGTAAAATATGGAACGGATCCCCAAACGAGGTGGAAGCGGGTTCGCCACCGACTTTTACGTTGGAGGCCGGCTCCCGTCCGCCCACCGTAAAATTCCAGCCAACATCTCAAGTGTCCTTTCAGTGAACTTGGTAAAAAAAAATACATCCATGGAATCTTTTCAGTTTTAACATAAGTCCTAAAAAATTTTTTTCAAAAGGAAGCACTTTCGTAATACAGCCCATCTCCCCCTCCTCCCACTTCCTCTTCTAGCCACTTGTTCGGCTCTGCATGGTCTTTCTCCCAGTCATAAAGGGAACACCACCAGGCCACCTATGTCCGGAAGCAAATTGTTTCAGCACAAGCCTTTAAACCACCAAAAAAGTATTTCAGTACCAGCCTGACTATTCCCTGTACACTATTGACAATTTAGACAAGTAGAGGATAGCTCCAAAAATGTGTAGAATTGCACCAGCAGCCAGAAGAAATTATCTCGTATCTAACCTGTAAATAGTTCATGATCTCTTTAAGTAATGCTGGTGCTAAGTACTTTATGCTGTTTAAGGTCTTGTTTAACTGTGAGAAGTTAAGACAGGGTGTCGGCTGGAGCATAGCATTTGAATATGACAATGCTGGCATCAAATCAGCATTGCACACTGAGTGGCACCATAATCTACCTACTCTACATAATGCTGGCAGATGTTAGGTTCCCATACGCAAATTACCATATCAAGATGGCATCCGGTGCACATCTTGTTGAAAGTGTGTGCATGCATTTAGGCATGATTTTCAACCCTTACAGGACTGATTAGTGCCTAAAAAATGTGTGCTGCAGAGCGCAGTTTCTCTCCCTATGACCCTTAACCCAGAAACACCTATAAACCTTTCTCTGCTTCATGAAGAATCATGTCGGTCAACTTAATATGGAAGTATTGAAGAAATACTACTGGTTTTTGGGGACCATCTTGAAAGACTGATGTCAACCATATTGCAAAGTATACATGATGACATCATCTTAGAGGATCCAGTAGATATGAAGTTGACCTTCTCCAAGATTTAGAATCTTTCTTATTCCTTGCCATCTGTTCTCCCAGTGATTACTGTTAACCAGAACCCAGTTCCTGGTCTTAGTAGAGAATCTGTTGTGTGTACCACAGAGGCCTGCGTCCCTCAAAACAGTCTTCACCAAATCCCTAAAATTCTTTGCAAACAAGGCTGCCAAGGTGCCCATAACAAAGTGTCAGCCTGAACCTTGTGCCTCTTAGGACTTGGAGGTTATGAGCAGGTTTCAGCCGAGGATAGGATTGGTCTTGCCTTTGAGGCTCTGATGATAGGATAGCTTGCTGAAACATACTGTCATGGCTTCCTTAAGAATAAGGGTGACTAACGTGAGGCTTCAGATGGTGCCCAGAACCAATGGTAGGGAATTAATGCCTCAGGAAAGGAAGGGAAGAGAAAGAAATTGGCAAGGAAGGAAGTGAACAAGGACAAATTTCACCTTTACTCACTAGACCTCTCCAGCTATCTGTTTAGAGTGCCAAAAGAGAAATTCTCTTGAAAATAGTTGAGGACGTTTATAGAAAAATCAGAACAGATCACCAAAATCATTATAATGTTAACTCATGCAGAGATCCCTTTCTTTATTTTTGAATAAATCATCTTTAAATACTGAACAACATAGTAAAACATTTGCAAGCAATTTACTGTGACTAGACAAAGCACATTTGGGTTTTGGAATTCCCATAGGTTTCTATAAAGAAGCTCTGGACTCTCTGAGGCAGGAGGGGGTTACCAAGAGTGCAATTTCTGTTACATTCAGCCAAATTCTGGTTGGGAAATGGATGACAGCATTATTGCTAAATTTAACATCTGAGTGCCCAGATTTGGTAATGGGAAATTCCAGAGATCTGCTTCTTTGTTTGCGACCCAAGATTTGTTTTTTAGAAAAATCTGCACATTATTACCATTAAAAAAAATTTTTTTTACAGCATCTCCTAACATTAGAGCACATGGTTATTAATTTTCATTCTTTTGACCTACTTGTCCTGAACTCAAAAAAAGTCTTGCATTTATATAGCACTTTTCACAACCACCGGACGTCGCAAAGTGCTTAAAAGCCAATGAAGTACTCTTTGAAGTGTAGTCACTGTTGTAATGGCAGAGACAGGAGCAGTTTACTTCCTAATGATTTAAAAAGTTTGCAAAGGAAGTAAATTGTATTCTTTGCAGACACTTTCCATGATTGCTTTTGATCATAATTATGCAAAGCTTGAGATGTAAATTTGGACATGTGCAAGGAGCAAACTGCGCACTGACTATCATGGATGCCATTACAAAGCAAATTTGCTTCATTTCAAGTGATATTAATAAGTGTCCTTGGATTATTATTGATCAGAAGGCTAATTGGAGCAGGGCAGCTCTGGAGTCATAGAGTCATAGAATTATACAGCACAGAAACAGTGCTTATCTAAATACTTCTTAAATGTTGTGAGGATTCCTGCCTCTACCATCTCTTCAGGCAGTGCATTGCAGATTCCAACCACCCTCTGGGTGAAATTTTTTTCCTCAAATCCCCTCTAAACCTCCTGCCCCTTACCTTAAATCTATGCCCCCTGGTTATTGACACCTCCGTGAAGGGAAAAAGTTTCTTCCTATCAAACCTATCAATGACCCTCATAATTTTGTATACCTCAATCATGTCCCTCCTCAGCCTTCTCTGCTCTAAGGAAAACAACCCTAGCCTTTTTAGTCTCTCTTCATTGCTGAAATTCTCCAGCCCAGGCAACATCCTGGTGAATCTCCTCTGCACCCTCTCCAGTGCAATCACCCCCTTCCTATAGTGTGGTGACCAGAACTGTACACAGTACACAGCTGTGGCCGAACTAGCGTTTTATACAGCTCCATCATAACCTCCCTGCTCTTAAATTCTATGCCTCAGCTGATAAAGGCAAGTATCCCATATGCCTTCCGAACCACCTTATCTACCTGTGCTTCTGCCTTCAGTGATCTATGGACAAGTACACCAAGATCCCTCTGACCTTCTGTACTTCCTAGGGTCCTACAATCCATTGTATATTCCCTTGCCTTGTTAGTCCTCCCAAAATGCATCACCTCACACATCTCAGGATTAAATTCCATTTGCCACTTCTCTGCCCATCTTACCAGCCCATCTATATCATCCTGTAATCTAAGGCTTTCCTCCTGACTATTTACGACACCAAAAATTTTCGTGTCATCTGCAAACTTACTAACCATACCACCTATACTCACGTCTAAATCATTAATGTACACTACAAACAGCAAGGGTTCCAACACTGATCCCTGTGGTACACCACTGGTCACAGGCTTCCAATCGCAAAAACAACCCTCAACCATTACCCTCTACCTCCTGCCACTAAGCCAATTTTGGATCAACTTCGCCAAATTGCCCTGGGTCCCATGGGCTCTTACCTTCTTAACCAATCTCCCATGCGGGACCTTATCAAAAGCCTTACTGAAGTCCATGTTGACTACATCAACTGCTTTACCCTCATCTACACATCTAGTCACCACCTTGAAAAATTCAATCAAGTTACAATCAGACACGATCTCCCCCTGACAAAGCCATGCTGACTATCCCTGATTAATCCCTGCCTCTCCAAGTGGAGATTAATCCTGTCCCTCAGAATTTTTTCCAATATTTTCCCAACCACTGATTTTAGACTCACCGGTCTGTAATTACCTCATTTATCCCTGCTACCCTTCTTGAATAATAGTACCACATTCGCTGTCCTCCAGTCCTCTGGTACCTCAGAGAGGATTTGAAAATTTGTGTCAGAGCCCCTGCTATCTCCTCCCTTGCCTTACATAACAGCCTGGGATACATCTCATTTGGGCCTAGGGATTTATCCCCTTTTAAGCCCGCTAAAACACCAATACTTCCTCCCTTTCAATGCTAATATGTTCAAGTATACCACAATCCCCCTCCCTGATCTCTACACCTACATCGTCCTTCTCCCTAGTGAACACAGATGCAAAGTAATCATTTAAAACCTCACCTATGTCCTCCGGCTCCACACACAGATTGCCACTTTGGTCCCTAATGGGCCCCACTCTTTCCCTGGTTATTCTCTTGCCCTTAATATACTTATAAAATGCCCTAGGATTTTCCTCTACGATAACAGGCTCACTGGTTGATCTCTCAAGACCTTTCCATCCATCTTTAAGGCTCAACTCAGCACTCCTGCTCCTCCTGGCACCACAAGGAAAGTAAAGAAACTTACTTTAAATAGCCTAAGTTGATCCTGGTATCTCTTCCCACTGTCTTCATCTGCCAGGAAAACCTCAATGGCCTCCCCATTCAGACCACAATTAAAGTTGCAGTCAGGGTCTGATGGTGCCATCAGATACCAATGTCCATCTTCAAGAATAACCCTACTAGTTTCAAACAGGTGCCCTTGCCGCCTGCTCAAAAGAGCAGATTAAAATTGAAGACAACAGGAACCAGGCAGAATATCAGTAAGTCACCAAGTCCAATTTAACTTTCCACCAGCCCTATTTTTGCCACACAAACTAAAATTATCCTAATGTGTTTATGGGAATACACAAAACAAACAATGGCAAAAAATTAACTCCCATATAACCTACTTACTATATCATTTTACCACTTTGGTGGTGAAACCCCAGTGAGGGAGGGGGGGTCTAATAGTGCAGTGTGTCTAATGCTTCTTAGTTTCGGAGCAAAGTATATTTCTATACAGGGCAGGGAATTATACATTCATTCTCTTGTGAGTGAACAGGGCAGTCATGTGATCTGACTGTTCAATAGGGAGGAACAATGAAATCTGCCTTTCCTGCCGACAGGAAGGTGGCTGATGCTAATCTCTGATGGTCTAATGTTGGTATTGTCTTACTCCAGGCTCCTGTTTTGGCCTGTTAATTCAAAGCCAAATGCTTATCCTTACTATTTGTCACTGGGATGTACTTAAGTTTTGTGACAATTTATATTTCACTTAACAATAAACAAGTGATAATTTCTTCTAGTATTTCTAGCTTCTATTATACGTTCCTATAATGAAATATAGCAAGTTTGAGAGAGAAGGGGCTTGTTCACAGTCCATGTTTAATATTGGATGGAGGTTGCACAGGAATGACACGAGAAGTATATTTCTAATTATAATATTCTATAATAAATGCTAGTTCTGTAGTAACAGTATCCCCAATGGGACCATCATAATCAAATATTCCCACATTTTCATTGAGCTAAGTTGTGCATTTTTCTTTTACAGCTGTCAGCCCATTGATGTGTTAAATGTGCAGAATGTGGCTGTTTGCTTGTGTGTGTGTGTGGGAATAATGTAACTTCCTATGGTTTTTACGAGAAAATGTAGTAACACACAGTTAGTGCCCTGATTACCATAATGTCTGATAGTTGGTCATGTTTACACAGAGTGGATGAGAACTGTGACTTGCTAACATTGCTTTCTATTCCAAGTTATGAATTGATTTTAAGTGATTTAGTGAGTTTGAAATGCCTGAAAATTGAGGAAGAGCTCTAGTACAATATTTTTAACAGATGCTAAGGTCTTATGAGGATTTATCATTGAATGCTTATATTATGCTGGATAACTGATGTATTAATCCTCAGATGTCTGATTAACAGTGATCATCTCAGCAATTATATACTAATATTAGGCTGCTTGGGGGCAACCATTAACCCCACCATATGTGATTTTCTGTTAAGGGAATATAAGCTGTCTAGCCTGTTAGTGCCGCACCTCCCATTTAGCTGACTCAGGGTTAGTCCAGGAAATCTCCATAGTCACCAACAAATAAGAAGTACAGTTATGTTACCTGGAACTAATCGTTAGTTCGTCCTTATGTAACAACAAGAGGTAGGTAAACAATTTGTCATGTATGTTTACAGGACCACATGATCCCTCAACCTTACTCCTGGGATGTGGGCATTTCTGGCAAGGCCAGCATCACTAACTGCCCTTGAGAAGGCGTTGAACCGCTGCAGTCTGTGGTGTAGGTCCTTCCACAGTGCTGTTAAGTAGGGAGTTCCAGGATTTTGTCCCAATGATGATAGGTATAATGAGAGAAATTTAAAATCCCTCTGCCTGATGGAAACTGGGCGGGAAGGTCAGTTAATTAAAATGGAGTAGGAGACATACTTACTGGCCTTCCAACTGAATTTTAAATTGCAGGCGTCAAGCACACCCACCTGAAGCTGGCAGGATCCTTCTTTAAATGTGCAGGTTAGGTCCAAAATCGCTGACTAGCACACAAACCTCATTGCCACTCTTACCTTGGCCTGATTGCTAGCTACCTGATTTTAATACACGGGCACCACTTCCTGCCGACTTCCTGGCTGTTTTGGTTGAGGCTGGCCAACGGCTTGTAATAAAACTCGGCTATTACAAATGGTTTGATTGAACCCCACTGCCGTTCCCAGAGACGCCTGGTGCTCGCTAGATCACTTTCCTACTGGATGTTAAATTTCCCTTCAATGCCTCTGGAGGTGGGATTTCCCACCTGGAATCCAATATAACCACCAATCCTTCAAAGAATGAGATTAGTGGATGAGTAAGGGAACTGCAGACAGGGGCAATGAGCACCCCTGCTCCTCCAGGTCCACCAGAAAACTTAACATTAAATTTAATTACTTACTTGCAGGGTCTCCTCTGGTCCACAATCCATGTCCCGGCAGGTCTGGCCTGACAGGGAAGTAGACAACTCTCTCCCTCTCGGGCCTCAGACTAAAATTGCTGTTTGGGTCCCAATGTTAATTTCCTCTTTTGGGTAGGTGAGTGAGAGACTGTTTTTCTCCTTAATGGAGCAGGCTAACATCGGGACATAGCAGGAGGCAACAGTAGTGACTGGGCTCATTTTAACTGTCCCCTCCACCTGGTTTCTGCCAAGTGTTTGGGGGCTTGGGGGTTGTACAATTTGTGCCCACAGTCCTTGCTGCTAATATTTTTAATAAAATGTTTTATCACAATTTTTGTAATCATGTCTGGTACATTTGAGCAAAAGGAAAAACCATTGTTTTCAGTTTAAAATTTCAGTCCATTCTGGAAAACAACTCTCAAAAATGAAAGTTGATGCGAATTATCTCATCCAGAGCCTGAGACAAGAGTATTTTTCTTACCCCCTGGTTGCAAGAAATTTTTCTTTAAAACTTCAAATGGCCCTGAAATTATTCATAGAGAACTTACTGTACAAATGTTTAACATGTTTGAAATTCCTCTTGCTTTGTTCTTGAGGCACTATCTAATTAAAAATAACTCCAGTAAGGTAGCAGAGAGGGGAAGTTCAGATGAATGTGTCAGAGCTGATGAAAGGTCATTTACCTAAAATATCAACTCAGTTTCTCTCTACAAATGCTGCCTGACCTGCTGAGAGGTTCCAGCATTTTCTGTTTTTATTTCATTTTGAAACTTTTTAAAAACTACTTGCAGTCTTTTAAGTACCTCCTTACAAGTAGCATCCCTAACTGCCCAATCCGTCTCTCTTGGTGACCTTCCCATCCAGTGGGCTGGAATTTATGGGCCCCCCTGAGATGGGGTCGGAGGCGGTGGGGCCCATAGATTTCCGATGGGAGGTGGGGGGGTGGAGGGCCCATCGTTGCCCCATCACCAAGTGATTTTGCCGGGGGCGGAATAGGTTGATGATGGCCTTCTGCTGAGAGGCCAATTGAGGCCCATAAGTGGCCAGTTAACAGCCAGTTACGGGCCTCTTCCCCCCCCACCCCCACCCCCACCCGCTAAGATTTAACCAGCAGTGAGAGGTGCCTCTCCACCTTGTAATACGAGGTACCCTCCCTGTCGTCTTGGAGGGAGTGGTCCCTCTGTGGGCAATCTGTGGCCTACAGAGGACCTCCGCTGGCAAAAACAGCACTTCCCTGGACCCCCCATCCCCCTGCACTACACACCCATCCCCCCCACCCCTCCTCGTCAGGGTCTTCCAGATTGGCCACAGGGTCTTCACCTCACTTACCTGAGGTCTGGAGTTCCTGTGCTGATCCTGGGTCCAAGGCCTCTGCAGTACCGACAGTGGCCACCACTCCCGATGGAGCTGCCAATACTGCTGAGCTGCTGGCCCTGTTATTGGCTGTCAGCTCTTGGAGGCAGGATCTCCGTCTTTAAAGAGATGGAGCTCCCAGCATCAGAAACTTAGCTTCTGGAACAATAGAGGATCACTCTGGGGGGTGGGGTTTGGGGGGCTCAAAAAGTCTGAGGCAGTGTTCCCCCTACATGTACGGCCTGGCGTTGGAGCCTCACTGGCTGCTCAAAATCCAGCCTGGTGTGTCTACTTGGGAATAATATCCTTGTCCAATTCCCTCCCATGACACTCACCCCCACATACTAATAACCATTTGAACTTTGCCAGTGCATAGACCATCACCATCCCTTGATGCATTTCTTTCCACAAAGTGTGTTCATTCGTGAACAAGAACCTTACCATCCATGACCTTATTGTGGATGATTGCATCAACATTCTGACTTTGACTGATGTCTGGCTCATGGTAGTGACACCTCTCCACTTATTGAAGTATTCCTGTCTGTCTATTCTTTCTACCAGGCACTCTTTCTCATTCCAACCATTTCCCCTGATATGACAGTATTTTCATTCCTTCAATTTCAGTGGGTACAGACTTGAGCATATATGTCACCCAATTTAGCCATCCAGCACCAGTTCTCAGTAGAGCACATCAAGCACTATTGGAAATCACTCACTACTACCAAAATTACCCACTAGTTCAGAATCATCATGGAGAGCTATGATAACCCTCAGCTTCCTTTCACCACTATCAACAACTGTCTCAAACACCTGCCCCCTCCATCTCGACCTCCAACAAGTGGATTTCTCCAACTTAAATTGAGACCATCCATTCAGTTGCCTCTATTTCTTACCCCTTCCCCTTGCCCACTTAGCCAAACATACCCACACGCTCCCTCTGCCATCATCGTGAACCCATATCTTTTTAGATTTTCTTCCATCTCCCCTCATGCCTTCTCAACTCATATCATTCATGAGTTTTATCTCCTGCTCCCTTGATCTCAGTCCCACTAAACTGCTAACTACTCAACTTGACTTCTTGGTTAGTTGACATTATAAATGGTTCTCACTCTTCAGATATTTTTCCTTCCTTTCAAAATCATACCCACTTCAAAAAAGAATCCACTCTTACCCACCTCTGTCTTGCAAACTATCATCTGTAATTCCCTTCATTTCTCCAATATCCTTGAACATGCTATCACCGTCCACATCCTTGCTCGGCTTTTCCGTAACTCCATGTTTGAATGTCTCCAATCAGGCTTCCGCCCCTCTCTGCCATAGCACTGAAATGGCCTGAATCATAGACATAAATTACAGCCTCTGTGACTGTAACCGTGGTTCACTGTCCCCCTTCCTTCTTGTCCACCTCTTTTCTGTATTTGACGGGGTTGACCGTACCATCCTGCTGCAATGCCTATATTCCACTGTCTAGTTCAGTTGCACTGCTCTTGTTTGGCTTGCCCCTTACATGTATGATCATAGCCAGAGCATTTTCAGAAATCGCTTCTCTTCTCTCCTCCACACCAGCACATCCAGAGTTCGTCCCCTCCACTTCCTCATTTACATATCTTCCGCTTAGCAACATCGTCCACTAGTGCATTTTGTACAATGTGCCAGTTTCGCCTCTCCACCACCTTTCCCAATCTTTTCACTGCCTCTATATTGTTGGACTGCTTGTCAGATGCCAAGTCTTGGATGAGCATCAATTTCCTTCCGTTAAACATTTTGAAGTCTAAAGCTATCTTCTTTGGACGCTGGCATAAACTCCATACCCTTGCTACCATCCCCTGCCCTGGCCATAATTGCAGGTGAACTAGACGGCAATCTCAGTGTCCTATTGAACCCTAAGTTGAGCTTCTGACCCCACTTTGGAGTTAATACAAATTATTCTGAAGCAATGCGGTATTGCTCAATCAGCGTTCTTGACCAAATTTCAGCTGTGTATATATTCATTATATTGCTGAAAACGGAGACATTTTGTTGAAGCTTTTTGACTTGCACTCATCAGGACAACTCACAAGACTACCAATGTAAGGGAAGCAACAAATTTATACCATATGAGAAGAGAGTGCTGATTGGTTGGCAAGTGGACTCTGATAGCTAGAGGTGTTGCCATGGAGAATGCACCAGTTTATGGTGACTGACAGTTAACTGCCAAGCTTTGTTTGAAATTTAAACCAGGCAGCTTGACTCTGATTGGTCAAGGCATTGCCCTGAGGAATGAACCAGCGAATGGCTGTCACTTATTTTGTTTAGCTGAAACAGGTGCAATGTGTGTACTTGTTCTTGCTGTCTGCAAAGATCAGGGCCCTATGTATTAATATATGTAACTTCCACTATGCGCAAATGCGCCACACTGCGAGCCCGACTGACAATCTTAAATTGGTTGTCAGCGTAATTCTTAGCACACTGAGGATTATTTAGCAAATGTTGTCCAATCGTGGAATCATGATTAATGTTGGACACTGTGTTTAGAGTTTTGCAAGCATGGGCTGGTTGGGTATGGCCTGTACCTTGTCTGTTGTGAACAGTGCAAGGGACATGTTGTTTGATATGATCTGCCAGTCTTTGGGACATATGGCTTATATACCTAGCATCACACTGGCATTGAAATTCATATATCACATTACCTATTTGTGTGATTGGCAGAACGTCTTTTTGGCTTGACGGCAGCATCCTGTTAGTGGCGAACACCACACATGTTGCTCCTGCATAGTAGCAGCGTGAAACAGCTAGCTTCACCTGTTGCACAAATCTTTGGGATACATTACCCTTCCAGATGACATATGAATATATGTGGGCAACAAACGCTGGCCTTGCCAACAGTGCCCCCATCCCATGAAAGAATAACAAAAAATAAAAATAATGGAGGCAACAAAAACAAGAGATGCAGTGTGAACTGCACTGAGTTGGATCTATCTGTGGAATTGAGCCTAGTGCACATATATTAACAGAAAGAAGTTATGGGGAAAAATTAGAGAGCAAATGAAAATGGGCATGGGAATCACGATGCATGATTAACCCCTGTGTTCCTGCCGATGCAGGCAGCACCCAAACGTCATGCTTCCTGTTCACTTAAACGATAGCAGTGTGCAGCCAATGCTAAACATGCCAATGAGTTGCTGCATGCCTGAGCAGGAGGCGCAAAATCACGAGAAGCTAGCATGAGTTTAAGCTGGCTTAAAGCCAGCTTGCACCTTTCAAAGCAGGTGTATTTTGACTGGAACAGGTGCTGAAAGTCATTCTAAAAGTGAGTTTAACCTGGAAAAGACACAAAAACGGCACAGCAAGGCAGAAAGTGTGCTCCAAAGTTCTCCAATGCAGCACGGGAGGTGGACAGGAGGAGCAAAGCCCACTATCCTCAGAAGATCCTCCATCAGAGACTGTGAAGGCAGTGGGAGCAAATAGTCATCATGGCCAATATCAGCTCTCAGGATCTGGATGCAGTGCCGCACGAAGTTCAATGACCTCACACAAGTGGTCAAGGTCAGTGATTGCATCTTCAAATGCCATCCCACCAACTACACCACCAGCCTCAAAGACTTTTTTTTCTTTCTTTCATGGGATGTGGGCATCACTGGCAAGGCCAATTACGACAATTGATGATAGTTTCATGGCGCCATTACTGAGACTAGCTTTCAATTGATTAATTGAATTTAAATTCCACCAGCTGCCATGGTGTGATTTGAACCCTTATCCCCAGGGCATTAGCCTGGGATTCTGGATTACAAGTCCAGCGGCATTACCTCTACACCACCGTACTGTTAATGCACCACAACCCCATCATTCACCTACCAACAAACTCTATGAAACATGACTCACATCTCACATCCACAGCTTCACCATACCCTCATACACTTTGCATTGCTGTAAGCTTCACACATACATCTTATTTCTTGCACACATTGCCAGCTGTTCAATCAAGAAGAGCACATCACCCAAACAGATTGCACCATACTCACTGACACACTTCCCTCTCTCTTGCAAGGCAAGGCAACGCCAAACAGAAGCAGCAGCACCTAACCTGTGGGCACAGCCACAGCTGCATGCCCTTAACTCGATGGAGGAGATTGTGCTCGCCATCATTCGAGCAGCCATGACTGAGGTCGTGGCTAGCGGTGGGGTTGAAACATTGAAGATGACAGTATGCTCATACCTAATCTTCTAATGTCCCACTTCTTCCTCGTCCACAACCTCTTCTGACTTAGAAACTGCAGATGGTCTAAGCATGCAGCTCTTGTTTTGCGCCCTCCCTGCTCTCCCCGCAACCCTCCCTTGTGCCTTTCTCCTTTCAGATACCCCGAAACAGCAACCTGACCAGGCAGTGATGCAGCAGCAAAAAGAGGAAGAGGAGGAAGAGACTGATGGTGATGAAACACCATAACTTACTCTCATACCCATACTACCAACTCAGATATTGACACTGTACATACCTTACAGGGTAGCTTGGAGGTGGGATATGCACATGGTGAGACACGGAGCATGAGTGTCCTGCAGCCAGGGCAAGGAGAAAGTGATGAGCAGGTGCCAGCTCACTGGAGGGCAAAGCTTCAGATGAGCACTTTCTTAGGGTGGTGCATTGGCAGGCCTGCCAGAAAGCCTGCGGTCGCTGTCATGAAATATTGAGAAGTCCAGCATTAACCTTGCATATGGCTTTGCGCACAACTTGGACCCCATCCTTTCCAGCATGTGAGTCGTAGCCAACTCTATACCACACCTGTGGCTCCAACCCTGATGGAGGGCTCATGGCTGATATGTTAGCTTCCATTGCAGAAAAAGCTGAAACCACCCAATGTCTGAGTGCTGCAGTGGAAATTCAAACAGAAGTCATGCAAGGTCAGCTTGTTGCCACGCAAACTCAGACTGCTGTCATCATGGCTATGGGGTACTACTGTGCAAAGATCTTGTAGGTAACGTAGCCTGTCGTTTTTTTTCTTGGAGTGTGAGTGATTTATTTAAGTGCGTAACCCCTTTAAATATTTTTGTGCGACCACACACAAGTGGTAACTTAAAGGGGCCAAATTGTGCACAGTATCTGCACAGACTTATGAGTTGCTGCATTGGTAGCAATGTGGCAGAGCACCAGGACAGGCAAAGGCACACAGAAGACAAGCACAGAAAATGCACAAGGGTGATTAGTTGACTTTTGTATGGAATATTGGATGATTTGATTCATAAAGTTTGTTTGGAATGTTTGTTTTGTGGTGGCTTTTATTTCAGCATTGTGGCCAAGCAGAGACTGTGATGGTCAGTAACAGAGGGACGATTAGGTTGGGACTGTTGCTGAGTGGAGATGGGGTTTCATTCACTGGTGCCACAGTCGGATGAGCTGATCACGGACAGGCTGGCCAAATAATGGCTGTGTTGTTTGCCTCTTTCTCTTCCTTCTCCTCCTCCTTCTCTTCCTCCTCTTCCTCTTCATCAGCTGTTCACTATATACCTGGTGACAAGGGCCGTACAGGATGCAGCAGTCCATGACGAATCATGAAATGCATTCTGGGGAATACGGCAGGGCTCCTCCAGAGCGATCCAGGCAGCGGAATGCTCATTGATATTTTATATGGCAGCATGGCTTTCGTTATATTCATGCTGCAAATATGTGCATTAGTTGTGCACCAAACTCATGAGCCAGGTGGTCAGCCAATAGCCCTTGTCACCCAGTAGCCACCTGCTGGTTTCTCGTGGTGGCTCAAATAATCCTACAGTGGACTGCTGCAGAATAAAGACATCATAACTGCTGCCAAGATATCAGGCATGATGTGCTGACTATGGTCACACACCTGCTGAACATTGAGGGAATGGGACACTTTCTGGTTGCAATACATCTTTGAATCTGCATGAGGCTCCTGCAGAGTGACATTTGTGCAGATATTGGCACCCTGCACAATGGAGAAACCTGATATCTTGGTGAAGCTGTGAGCTCACTCCACCTGCTTCTCTTTGGCAATGATGCATTCCTCTTACTTTGCATACAAAGCCTCAGTGACCTTCCTTATGCAACAGAACTGCAAAAGTTTGGAAATAACATCTGCTCCAACCTAGAAGGAGCCTGATGCAAAACAAATCAAGGTCATGGTCACCTTCACAGCCATCAGCAATCTCGTCCTCACCCTACTCTGAGGCTGCACGTCTGCCTGCAACTGGTGGCAAATTTCAATGAGCACCTTTTTAGTAAAACGACGCCACACACACTTTTCCTCATTGAAGTTGACGTAGGTGAATTGCTTTCTGAAAACCCTGGGTGGATAGTCATAGAGTTTTACAGCACAGAAACAGACCCTTTAGCCCAACGTGCCTGCGCCAACCATTAAGCACCCGTCCTAACTAATCCCATTTCCCTGCACTTGGCCCGTAGCCTTGTATGTTATGGCGTTTCAAGTGCTCATCTAAATACTTCTTGAATGTCATGGGTGTTCCTGCCTCTACCACCCCTTCAGGCAGTGTGCTCCAGATTCCAACCACCCTCTGGGTGAAAAAATTCCTCCTCAACTCCCCTCTAAACCTCCTGCCCCTTACCTTAAATCTATGCCCCCTAGTTATTGACCTCCGTGCTAAGGGAAAAAGTTTCTTCCTATCTATCCTATCAATGCCCCTCATAATTTTGTATACTCAATCAGGTCCCTCCTCAGCCTTCTCTGCTCTAAGGAAAACAACCCCAGCCTATCTAGTCTGTCTTCATAACTGAAATGCTCCAGCCCAGGCAACATCCTGGTGAATCTCCTCTACACCCTCTCCATTGCAATCACATCCTTCCTATAGTGTGGTGACCAGAACTGTACACAGTACTCCAACTGTGGCCTAACCAGCGTTTTGTACAGCTCCATCATAACCTCCCTGCTCTTATATTCTATGCCTCAGCTAATAAAGGCAAGTATCCCGTATGCCTTCCTAACCCCTTATCTACCTGTGCTGCTGCCTTCAGTGATCTATGGACAAGCACCCCGAGGTCCCTCTGATTCTCTGTACTCCCTAGGGTCCTACCATCCATTGTATATTCCATTGCCTTGTTAGACCTCCCAAAGTGCATCATCTCACACTTCTCAGGATTAAACTCCATCTGCCACTGCTCCGCCCATCTTACCAGCCCATCTATATCGTCCTGTAGTCTAAGGCTTTCCTCCTCACTATTTACGACACCACAAATTTTCGTGTCATCTGAGAACTTACTGATCATACCTCCTATATTCACATCTAAATCATTAATGTATACTATAAACAGTAAGGGTCCCAGCACCGATCCCTGTGGTACACCACTGGTCACAGGCTTCCACTCACAGAAACAACCATCTACCATCACCCTCTGCCTCCTGCCACTAAGCCAATTTTGAATCCAATTTGCCAAATTACCCTGGATCCCATGGGCCTTTATTTTCTTAACCAATCTCCCATGTGGGACCTCATCAAAAGCCTTACTGAAGTCCATGTAGATTAAATCAACTGCTTTACCCTCATCTACACATCTCGTCACCTCCTTGAAAAATTCAAACAAATTTGTTAGACACGATCTCCCATGCTGACTATCCCTGATTATTCCCTGCCTCTCCAAGTGGAGATTAATCCTGTCCCTCAGAATTTTTTCCAATATTTTCCCAACCACTGATTTTAGACTCACCGGCCTGTAATTACCTCATTTATCCCTGCTACCCTTCTTGAATAATAGTACCACATTCACTGTCCTCCAGTCCTCTGGTACCTCTCCTGTGGCCAGAGGGGATCTAAAAATTTGTTTCAGAGCCCCCGCTATCTCCTCCTTTGCCTCACATAGCAGCCTGGGATACATCTCACCTGGGCCTGGGGATTTATCCTCCTTCTAGCCCGGCAATACAGCTGTTACTTCCTCCTTTTCAATGCTAATTTGGGGCCCCCTATTAAGCGCCCTTCTCCACCTCCACCCTCTCCCTCTTCGAAACTACTGAACCCATGACTGGGAGCAAATGATCTGAGAAAATCCCCTAAGGGCATCACCATGGGCTACACCACTCCCTGTAGACATCAGCAACTTTAAGTATCAGTACAAACCTCCAAACACTTCTACCAACTCAGCAACAACCAGTAGAAAACAATGAGCAACTAATCTGGAAGTGATTAATGATTCCTTTGAATAGTACAAGTGGGGGGGGTGGGGTCCTTCCTGTTGCTGAATGCAAGTTCTTTTGTGCAAGATTAAGAGAGGATATAGCTGAAGCAATGAGTTTGAAAATGGCACCGCTGGAGGCATTATACACTGACTGACATCACAATCTGCTGACTGTGCATACTTCCAGTGCATGCTCCCAGCACCTGCACTGATGATGGGCTGGATCAGTGGCGAGCTCATAAAATGGCAGGCCACACGCCAAAGAACTGCTGCAATCTCACACATGATGGCTTATTAAAATAACTGGGGCAGCCCGCCCCCCCAATCATTTGGAGGGGGCAGGCTGTCCATTCCCGGCAATGCTGTCAGCTGCATATGAGCAGGCTCTGATGCCATTTTTAAAGGGCAGCCAGGCCTTCCGGTCAATTTGAATGTTTAAAGATACACCTCCCCAAAATTTATTAAATAAATTTCTAACGCCCCTTTCCCACCCTTCCCAATGAAAATTACATTAACTATTTGCCCTTCCCACCACAAAACACTTACCTTTTAAGTCTGACCTTCCCCCCACAGAGTACGCAAAGTTTGAAGTCACCCCTTCCCACCATCCCCTACACTCATTACATTTATTTGACCCCAACCTCCACCCCCACATTGAAACCTTAACTCCTCCTCCTCAACAGTGTCACACCATCTTTTCCCACGCCGACGATCGCGGCGGCCCGGAAGATTGAAGGTATGTCCATTTAAATTTATGCATGTAATTAATTTAAATATTGAAATCCAGGTCCCATTGCCCAGTAGCGGACGGGCTGTCACGGATCCTTGCTGCTGCCAGGAGGATCAGGCCGGGCCCTCTCGATGTTGGGCTCCATGGCGGACCGCTGATGGCCCCATCTTTCGGCCGCCCCCCGCCATGGAGACCAACATCGAGGGCTTGGTAAAATCCAAGCCCGTTACGTCCAAAATGGTATCCAGCATGATCCATGCCAGAAGTGGGTGCACACGACACAGACACCATTCTGGACCCGAAACGGCAGCCATAGTAACGAAAATATGCGCACTACGCACATAAATTTTGAGGACTATATCTGAAAAAAGATCTCTAAGAAAATGAATGTTCCAGAGGTCCCTAATGATATCCATATTTAGTCTTAAGGAGAATCTTGAAACTGAAACAAGAGCTGGACAGTTTATTTATTTTTTATTGCAGCTGGGAAATCTCTAGAGATATTATTGCAAGATTTCTGTAGGCTGCCTGGCCAACTTACATTTTTTACAAAAAGTATAAAATGAAGTTCCTTTTTACCATCAGATATAATTTTGCTACTGTGATTTACTTGGTCCTAAAAATACAATTGTTACAAGTACAAGTCTTCTCTGAAACTGAAATTGCTTCATTCTAGTTATCTATTAATTTGCATTGAAATCATGCAAAAAATGGCTTCTGTGGTATTTTAATTAAATTGTTTAATTCGTACTTCTGGATAATTTGAATGTGTTACTCGAGCAAAATGAAAGCTGTGAATTAACTGCAAGATATTGTAGCATATTTTTGCAAACCATATAGACTAAATGCAAGGAGCTGTTTGTATAGTCTATATACTCATGTCTATTCAGATCTGCAGTGTCTGTGCAGAGAAAGGTTAACTTTTTGGATAAATACTTCAAAAAAGAAAAATTTAAATATTTTTCAGCTCCTCTTGCGATTGCATTAATACACTTGGATAATATACCTGCCGACTCTTATTTTAAATTTTGAAGGAGGGTCAGCACCCAAAATGTTAGCTTCTGTATTGCTCTCCACAAATGTTGAGTGACTTTCAGAGTGTTTCCAGCATTTTCTGTTTTTCTTTCAGATTTCCTGCATCTTCATTTTTTTGCTGTTTACTTCCATTCAGATCCAAATGTTTTTAATCTGTCACGCAGGAAGTGTTCTACCTTATTGGTCAAAACCTGAAAGGGACAATGAGGAAGTCTGGTGGTGTAACACAGAATGAGGAGGAAATACTCTTACTGGAAAGAGAACTACGGCACAGTTAAACCTGATATGGGTCAGTTAAGGATGTGTTACAGCAAAGCAGAAATGTAGCATTTGACATGAATTTGAACTGAATTTCTTAAAGCCTTCACTATTATATAGAAATAGAAACATAGGAAATAAGACATTCGGCCCCTCGAGCCTGCTCCGTCACTTAACAAGATCATGGCTGATTTCCTATCTCAATGTCATTTTCCTGGACTATATCCATATCCCTTGATATCTTTAATATCTAGAAACCTATCGATCTCTGTCTTGAATATACTCAATGACTGAGCTTCCACAGCCCTCTGGAGTAGAGAATTCCAAAGATTCACCACCCTCTGTGTGAAAAAATTCCTCCTCATGTCCTAACTAGTCTATCTCTTATTCTGAGATTGTATGCCCTGGCTCCAGACCCCACACAACCTGGGGAAACATCCTTCCTGCATCCATCCTGTCGCGCCCTGTAAGAATTTTGTTCGATCAATGAGATCACCTCTCATTCTTCTAAACTCTAGCGAATATAGGCCCAGTCTCCTCAATCTCTCCTCATAGGACAATCCCGCCATCCAAGGAATCAGTCTGGTGAACCTTTGTTGCACTCCCTCTTTGACAAGTACATCCTTCCTTAGGTAAGGAGATCAAAGCTGCACACAATACTCCAGGTGCGATCTCACCAAGGCTCTAAACAATTGCAGCAAGACTTCTTTACTCCTGTACTCAAATCCTCTTGTAATAAAGGCCAACATACCAGTTGCCTTCTAATTGCTTGCTATACCTGCATGTTAGCTTTCAGTGACTTATGAACAAGGACACCCTGGTCCCTTTGGACGTCAACACTTCCCAATTTCTCACTGTTTAAGAAATACTCTGCATTTCTGTTTTTCCTGCCAAAGTGGATAACTACACAGTTTTCCACATTATATTACATCTGCCATGTTCTTGCCCATTCACTTAGCCTGTCTAAATCCCCTTGAAGCCTCTTTGCAACCTCCTCACAACTCACATTCCCATTTAGTTTTGTGTCATCAGAAAACTTGGAAATGTTACATTTGGTCCCTACATTCTCCAGTACTACTTTTTTACTAATACTAATTTCTTTCACTTCCTCATTCTCGCTAGTCCCTTGATTCCGTGAGGACAGACACAAAGTATCTGTTTAGTTTCTCTGCTGTTTCCTTATTCTCCATATAAATTCTCCTCCCTCTGCCTGTAGTGCGCCCACATTTGTCTTTGCTAATCTTTTCTTTTTTACATACCTATAGAAGATTTACTGTCTGTTTTTATATGTCTCACTAGTTTACTTTCATATTCTATTTTCTCTTTCTTTATAAGTTTCTTGGTCCTCTTTTGCTGAATTCTAAAATGCTCCCAATCCTCAGGCTTACCACTATTTTTGGCAACTTTATAAGTCTCTTCCTTTGATCTAATACAATCTTTAACTTCTCTTGTTAGCTGTGGTTGAATCACCTTTCCTGCTGGGTTTTTGTGCCTCAAAGTAATGTATTTTTGTTGTAAACCATATATTAATTCGTTAAATGGGCGGTACAGTGGCGCAGTGGTTAGCACCGCAGCCTCACAGCTCCAGGGATCCGGGTTTGATTCTGGTCAAAGTCACTGCCTGTGCGGAGTTTGCAAGTTCTCCCTGTGACCACGTGGGTTTTCGTCAGGTGCTCCAGTTTCCTCCCACAGCCAAAGACTTGCAGGTTGATAGGTAAATTGGTCATTGTAAATTGCCCCTAGTGTAGGTAGGTGGTAGGGATTGTGGGATTACTGCAGGGTTAGTATAAATGGGTGGTTGTTGGTCGGCACAGACTCGGTGGGCCGAAGGGCCTGTTTCAGTGCTGTATCTCTAAATAAAATATTTATTTGCCTGTTTCCATAAAGACTTCATAAGTTACAACATAGTGAAGCAACATAGATGGGTGTTAGAGAGTGTGTTTATCATTTGTCAAAAGCCCATAGGAATCTTTAAAGGCTTTGTTTGAATTGATCTCACTCATAGTCCCCTTATTTTCTCTGTTACAGATAAAATGGAACCACCCATTATCAAAGCATGTTCCAAAGTTATCATGTAATATCAGCAAGATTATTTTTTTTCATTTTTTGATTTAACTATAAGAAAAGTAGAATTAAAAGAATTGCACCAAACTCCAGGATAATACTTATTTTTCGGAGATGAAATCTTATCTTCAAATGAGAGCTGCAGAAAGGACATGACAAAAGCATAGTTCATCAGTTGTCAAACTAGAAATATTTTTGCATTATATTTATCTTTGTTATATGTTATCCTTGATCCTTCCCTGTGGAGTTCTGGCATGCGGTTTAGGAATAGAGATGTTTCCAACACCACAACGAACATTTTCCATATGTGCATAATTCTAAACATACACAGTACTCACAAATCTAAGAGTTAACTTCTACCAAGATATGATGGATGCCCTACCAGTGCAGTACAGAACTTTATTATTGGACACTTTCACCTACTCCACTCTTTCGAGGGCATAGAGCACCTCTCTACAGTGTGTGGTCTCCCTCTTACTGCAGCTGTTTTAACCTGGGTTTTTCATTGCACATTTTCTGTGGGCAATTGATCGGTCAATCTCATAATTCCTTTAGTCTCTTTAGTTAGCAATTTAAGTTAAATATGTACTTCACAGGTCCATTAAATGTGATGAATCTTTGTGTTATTAAACTATTTTTGTTTCAATCACAACCAGCCACAAATAGGTCACATACATTAACAAAGATTAAGGGGCCTCATTTCAGGTTCAAAACATGTTTTTTTTGCATCATTCTATTCCATTGGATGGTTTAAATTACTTTCAGCCTTAGATAATATGATAAAAACAAACAGGCATTATAGTGATACAGATATTTATGGCTGCAGATTGGACAATTGACCAACATTTACACATTACACCATTGGAACATGGTTTAGATCCAAAATAACTCAACGTGTCACAGTGTCAGTTGGCAGTCACCCATTTCTATTTGAATAGCTAATTATCAACAACAATTGTAAATTGTCACTTAACAGTATTGACATTGTTATGCTCAGCATGAGCTAAATGCCAGAATAGGTTCCTTTCATTAGCAGAAGTGCAAGAAAGCTTCTAGGAAAGCTAGAGTGGTTTATTTTCTCTGCCAATTAGGTGGTTGGATGACTTTGTTATTTGAGATTAATAAATCAATAAACTTTTCAGACTGAGATTATAAGCAATCAATGCAGCAAGTTCTTTGCAGTGTTTAAAAATCACAAGTTGTCTTCTCGTAACATCAGCAAAACTGATTTTCTTTTCATTCTTAAAGGTTGCTATCACAAAGTAGAATCAGGGAAATGCGCACAACTAAAGGGCATTTCTAAATTCGCAACATCCTTTTTGTGATGAAATGTTAATTTGAAATGTACACTTACTTGAGAGATGCATAAAAAATATGACAAAAGCAGTTTCATTTTTTAATCAAATTACAAAAAATATTTATATTTTTCTTTGTTATTGTTACGACCAGCTGAGAAAGAGGTCTAGGGTTCCCTTTCAGCCTTCACCTGTTCTTACTGTAACAGGGTTTAATTTTAAACTTACTGTGTTTATAGCTCCCCCTTGGTGAATCCTTGTTCACCACTTTCCAATTATTAGGCAAAGAAACCAGCACAAACAGGCTTTGTTAGGTTTAAAGAAGAAAAGTTAAACTCTAATTCAGTTAACGCCTATGGATACACGCCGCGCCCCACGCTAGCATGCATACTCAATATACACTTGCAAATAGAGACAGAAAAGAGCAGAAGAAAAATAAAGTGGAAAAATTTGAGGCAATATCTGAAGAGTTGTTGTTATGGTTCTTCGAGCTCACTGTAGAGTCCTTGATTGTACGGAGATCTTGCTTTTCGTTGGGGCCCAGTATTCTTCTTAAACCTTGTTCGTTGTAGGAGACTTTTTTTCCCTGGGGTTCATGTGTCTTCAGTAGATTCAGAGGCTTGTGAGAAAGAGATGGGAGCAGACAGGAGAGAGATCTTCCAGTCCAGGAGCAAAAAGTGTTCTGCCCAAACGATTTGTACAAATTCAAAAACTCAGGTTGTGCAGCAAGTTAGTCATGTGACTAGCTGATTTGACCATGTCTGTTTATGTATTTGGCCATCTTAGCTGTCAACCTGGAATGCGAGCTCCCCTACCTTCAACGTCTGGTGATCAAAAGTCCATTGTGGGTTGAATGTCAGGGAATGGCTGCTTTGTCCTTCCAAACACTGTCTGTTAATATGCAAATGTATTTTCCTGCCATGGCTGATCTGTTTAACCAGTCCTTCCTTCACTTCAGTAACAGTTTAAAAGCAATGTTCATGACAAAATGAATGTGGCTCATTCTTGGCAGGTGGGGGCCTAGCATGACTTTATATGTCCATAAATGTACAGAGTAATATGTTTTGAATAACAGTTAAGGTAGAAACTGTTTTTCTTTATTTAACAAGAAAAATGGGGGCTGAAGCCCAACTGAAAACAAGACACACACCACAGTTTTGGGCCGCAAATTTACCAGAATGATGAAATGTTATTTCAGGGCGAATCAGATTATAAATGTTTAAGTATTAATAGACAAGTGAGGCCTGGGAAAAATGTGAATGATGATTCTATGCAAAGAATGCACCATGTGTCTTTAACCTTAATTAATGACAGCACTTTATCCAGAGTCTGTAGTTACACCATAAATAATCATCAGAATGGAATGATTGGGTAATTCCATTGTCAATTATGCCTGGAGACCGCACTGCTGTAAATAACTGGAATTGATTTTACACATAGTTTGCATTATGTATCTCTCCTCCACTCACTGCATTTTGCTGGAGAAATAATCAAGTGGTATTATGTAACTCTAATTCTGCTGTACTCAGAAGAATCTGTTTGCTGTGATTTCTGAAACCTTTCTGAGCCAGCAATATGCATTGCCTTCCTTCTTCAACATATGTAGTTTAGTTTTTGCTGATTCTAAAGTAATGTCTGGACTGTGTGTGTTGGGTGCCAATGTAGAGTCATGGAGTCATTTGCTGCACAGAAGGAGGCCATTCGGCTCATCAAGTCCATGCCAGCTCTCTCCAGAGTTGTGCAGTCAGTCACACTCACCGACTCGATCCCCGTAGCTCTGCAAGTCTATTTCTCTCAGGTGGCCATCCAACTTCCTTTTGAAGTCATTGAATATCTCCGCTTCCACCATCCTTCTGGGCAATGAGTTCCAAGTCATTACCACCCACTGCCTCATAAATGGCTTTGTCATATTCACCCTACATCTTTTGCCCAAAACATTCAATCTGTGTCCCCTAGTCCTTGTACCATTTGTTAATGGGAACAGATTTTCCTTGTCTTACTTATCTAAGCCTGTCATAATCTTGTATATTTCTGTTAAATCTCCCCTCAATCTCCTTTGATCTAAAGAGAACAAATCCAGCTTTTCCAACCTAACCTTGTAACTAAAATCCTCCATCCCTGGAACCATTCTGGTAAACCTCCCCTGCACCCTCTCAAGGACCTTGCTGAAGTGTGGTGACTAGAACTGGAATCAATACTCCAGTTGGGGACTAGCCAAAATTTAATATATCCTTTCACAGATACAGTCATGAAGTCTATGAAGGAGTGCTATTGTTCAAAAATCTTACAAATTATCATACCATGTAAGAATTATCGCTGAGAATTTCCTACAATATTAATTCACATGACTACCAATGTTGGGCGGATGCAGTTTATTGGAGGGTTGAAGGACTGGGAGAGATATTGGACAGGACTACTAATGCAGGGGAGCATGGGTTATTCAGCGGAAGCACTCTTCAATGAGCTGCTGCCAAAGCCACTGTTGGAGATCTTTTGCTTCGTCTCTATCCTTTATTGTACATAGGGACTGGATGGTGTTTACACCATTTCTCTGGGATTTCCGTGAATCTTCTGCAGAAGTTACAGCAGACAATTGGGAAAACCCCTGAGGACATCAACTCAATTAACCCCCTTTAAAATGCAATTACTTTAAAATCATGTTGAATTAAAACAGGATTTTTCATTGTACGTTATGAAAGCAATATTTTCTAATTACAATGTCACAAAGCACTCACCTCAACGGAAAATTTTGTTATTTGGCGATGATCTATAATATCATTCCACATTTAATCAATTTGCTTAACACTCAGAATAAAACTTATTGTCACTTAGCATTTATTAACTTCTTCAATAAATATAGTAAAAGCTATTTGTATTTGAGAAAATCAGATAAAAGAAATTCTATTATGGCATCATATCATTTCATGGAATAAAGTCCTATAAATTGACATCTTTGAAGTCTCCACAATTGCAAACACTGAATTCTTCTTTACTGCTAAACACCGTGGGCAGGATTTTCTCTCCTTGGGTGGGAAACAGAGGTCAGGATTGTTCCCAGGGCGGGGTGGGGGGGGGGGGGGGATGTGGGGGGTGATGGGAAAATAGTCACTTATTGTGATTTTTACAGAGCCACCTCCTTAATTGACTGGGAGATGGGCTTTCCCTCCAATTAAAGATGACAGGTGGGCTCTCAAAGCTGGAAGGCCAATCATAGGCCTTCCAGCTTGAAAGAAGCAGCAGGCGACAATAGAGGGTAAAGCTCTGAATACCTTTTAACATTCTGTCCAAAATCAATAACAGCAAAAATGGCAAATATAGATTAAGATAATATCAAAGAGGGAATGCTTTTTAGAATGCATTCAAGACTGCATCCTACATCAATATTGTTCAAGTCTTACAAGGAAGAAGTATTGCTTGAAGTTAGTTTAGCTGATTTAGTAGGACAAATAAGCAATTTGAGAGTAGAACAGTTGGAAAGAAGAAACCATAATGGCCAAAAGTTTGGTCAAAGAGATAGGTTTTAAGGAGTGTCTTAAAGGATAAAAGAGAGGCAGCGAGATGGAGAGGTTTCGGGTGGGAATTCCAAAGCTTTGGGCCTTGGTAGCTGAAGGCATGACCACCAACGTTGGAGCAATTAAAATCAGGGATTCTGAAGAGGCTAGAATTCAAGAACTGCTGATATTTTGGAGGGTCATGGGGCTGGTGGAGATTACAGAGATAAGGAGGGGCCAGGATGGAGGGATTTGAAAACAAGGATGAGAATTAAAATCAGGGCTTTGTTTGACCGGAGCTAATGCAGCCGAGCGAGCATAGGAATGATAGGTGAATGGAACTTGGTGTGTGTCAGGACCCAGGCAGCAGAATTTTGGATGACCTCAAGTTTACGAGGGTTGAATCTGGGAGGACAGCCAGGAGTGCACTGAAATAGTCAAGTCTAGAGGTAACAAAGGCATGGATGAGGGTTTCAGCAGCAGATGAGCTGAGGCATGGGTGAAGTCAGGTGATGTTACGGAGGTGGAAATAGGCAGTTTCACAGTCTCACACAGTCCTGTTCAGCTTCAGACAGTTGCTAGGGAGAGGTTTGGGGTCAGCAGCTAGGAAATGGAATTTGTAGCAGGGACCAAAGACAACGGCTTCAGTCTTCCAATATTTAATTGAAGGAAATGTCTGCTCATCCAGGACTGGACGTTGGATAAGCAGTTTGATAATGTAGCAACAGTGGAGTAGTCAAAAGAGGTGCTGGTGTCATCAGTGTACATGTGAAAACTGAGGCTGTGTTTTCAGATGATGTCGCCGAGGGGTGGCATGTATATGAGAAATAGGAAGGGATCAAGGATAGATCCTTGGGGGACCAGAGGTAATGGTGTGGGAGTGGGAAGAGAAGCCATTGTCGGTGCTACTCTGTCTGTGATTAAATAGTTAAGAATGGAACCAGGTGAGAGCTGTCCCACCCAGCTGGATGATGGTGGAGTGGTGTTGGAGGAGGATGGTGCAGTCAACTGTGTCAAAGGCTGCAGACAGGTCAAGAAGGACAACAAGCGATACTTTACCTTTGTTACAGGCTATTTGTGACTTTTCTCAGAGCCCTTTTAGTACTGTGGCAGGAGTAGAAACCTGATTGGAGGGATTCAAACATGGAATTCCGAGAAAGGTCGGCATGGATTTGGGACTCAACAACACGTTCAACAACTCTGGTGAAGAATGGGAGGTTGGAGATGGGGCGATAGTTTGCAAGAATGACGGGGTTATAGGGTGTTTTTTTGAGAAGGGAGTGGATGATTTAAAGGAGAGAAGGATAGTACACAAAGAGGGAGAACAGTTAACAATATCAGCTGACATGGAGACCAGGAGGGGAAGTTTGGTAGTCAGTAGTTTAGCAGAAATAGACTTGAGGGAACAGAAGGTGGAACTGATGAACAAGATGAGCTCAGAGAGGGCGTGAGGGGAGATAGAAGAAAAAACAAAGAACAATGTGAGTTCAGGGCTAGAGTGGGGGATGGGGGTGGGATCTTTAGAGGCAGTTTGGCCTGTGGGCCAAGGGAAGGGAGGGAAGTGGTAGAGGCAGTTGATTGGATGGCTTCAATCTTGGTGAAAAAGGAATCCATGAGCTCCTCAACTTATTGTTAGAATTATAGACCAGTTAGTCTAACATCTGCTGTTGAGAAATTACTAGAGCCAAGAATTAAGGATAGCGTGCCCTTTGGGAATTAAAACAAGAAATAGGAGGATACAATCAATGAAAAGATGAAGAGGGATCTAAGGGGTCAAAGACATAATTCCTTAAAAGTCATATAGGTTAATAAAGCCAATAAAGGCCAATAGTACTGCACGCAGTTTTGGGAAACCTATTACTGAAAGAGCATTAGAGCCATAGAGCATGTACTGTATAGATTGACCAGAACGATACCACAATGAGCAACTATTGTTAATAGGAGAGACTTGAGATACTGGAATTATTTACACTGGAGCAGAATAAACAAAGAGGAAATTCAAAGGAAAGGACTTATTTTTATATTTATATACTATGTTTTTATTTTATATAACACCTTTCACATGCTCAGGACTTTCTAAGTCCTTCACAGTGTAGTCACTGGTCTGGATCTAACCAGAAGGTAGAAAGTCCTGCCACTGGGAATGAAAGTGGGTGCTGAGCCCGCACAGGTGGACGGTGGGACTGCAGGGATTATTTTACTGCTGGCGGCCTCTTAATTGGCTAACGCGGGGACCACTGGCCAATTGAGGATGGCAGACTGCTCTTCAGAGCTGTCGGCCCAAACAGCATTGCCACTGATAGAGATGGCCACAGCTGAGGCTGCAGGGTGAAAGAGACGGTGCCTCCATGTTGACGCACCCTCGAAAGGTGGGTAAGAAATTTTTTCAATGTGCTGGGGCCAGGCAGACAGGCCCCGACAATCAGAGGGCTGAACCCTCCAGCAGCAGCGTCAGGTGCAGCCATTGACACCAGGGGCCCTCTGTGGGCCATTGAGTGGCCAGAAAGGTAAACCCACACCTCCAGGAACTTGGTGGGAGGCCACCATGGTTTACCTGGCAGTCTCCCTATGCCATAGGAGCCGTGATGATGCCTGTAAAATGCCGGCGGAGGTGTAATGTGGCTGTTGATTGGCACTTAATTGAATTAATTGGCTGCCCACCTCTGGTCAACAGGCAACCGAGCCACTGCCATTCCCGCTTCTGGGAATATCCTGTGGCGGTGGGAAGATGTTGGGTTTCCCTCCTGACGACGTCAGCTGCCATTTTACAAGCGCTCCTGCCACCCAGCCTGTCTCCAGAGGGCTGGTAAAATGCAGCCCTCTGTTGTTTGGTGGACAAATGTAGCAGCCTATCTGCCCACAGAACGCCCCATAAACAACATGAGAAAAATGGCTAGTTAATCTGCTCTGGAGGTTTTGATTGAAGGATAAAGAGTGCAAACTCCCCTGCTGTTCTTCAAATAGTCTCATGAAATTGTTAACGTCCACTTGAACAGGCAGATCGAAAAAATACAGATGTTCAACCCTTCTTGCAAAATTACTTAGCAGGCTTCTTTTTGGGATGGATGAATAAAACAGGAGAATGATACCCCATTTTCATCATGAAGGTATCTTGGACAAGAGACACATTGCTATTTTTTGACACATCTTATGTGATTATGTTGCCCATTTGGAAACAAAGATAGAAATGTTTTTATTATTTTCACTTGAAGGTAATAGCTATTTAGTACCACCATGGTATAATCTGGGGTTTGTGTACATATTCAATTTTGTATGAGCTGATTTAGAGGAGCTATCCAATTACACCAGTGGATAGCTCTGCTAAATATCTGAACTGAGAATAAACATACCGTACAGGTGGCTCACTTTAATGCAGTGTCCACTATAGAAAAGAACCACACAGGTTTGGAAGATCCCCATTCAGAGCTGTGTTCGTTGAATGCTACAATTGGCCACAGTGCTTCCTCCATAGGAAAGAGGGGGAAAAAAAGCTATGGTTCCCTGTGCTGATTGCTATCTGATGCTCTCTGCCAGAAAGAATAGAAATGTGGTCATTGGGTGAGGATAAGATTGGATTCAGCTGTGATGTAATCTGTAGCCAGAAACTCTGTCAACAGTTTAGGCTCAACCATAAAGAATGGACAAGGTACTGGAGGGCTGTGAGCACTTATAGAACTGTACTCTAATATGAATCAGTTGGGCAGATATTGATCTGTGCCAAATGCACACAGGGGAATGATCTCTGCACCTGAAAACTGAGGCATGCGAATCATGAGAGAATAGAATCAATCAGCCACCCCCCAAACAGCTCACCGATCTGAACCATCCCAATTTTGGTGAGATTGGATGCTGATATGTCCGGGGTGGGGTGGGGGTAAGCAAACATGGGACTGCAATGGCCCTCAGTTTTATGGAGTTAGGAGGAATAGTGCTTCAAGGTGGCCGCCAGGGACACCTCAAAACAGGAAGGATCAATATGGCAGCAGCCATGCTGTTGACACATTGGGTGCAGGATCTCACATCCAAAGATTGGTATACTGTGTACCCATATTACACCCAGATACAATACATATCAACTTCTCCCCCTGTGTCTTGAAGAGAGGAAGAAAATTGAGGAAAACATATCTAGGCATGCAATGCAGATAATGTTTTAAAATAGAAGAGCAATAGCATTATGGTAAATAGGGTTAAATTTCCAGTAGTAATTGTAAGATTCAGATAAGATGTCTCATCACAAGTTTTAGTTCTAATTGTATTCCGGCATGCATCTGCATACCTCCAGATTTTCACGTAAACAAAGAACAAAGAACAATACAGCACAGGAACAGGCCATTCGGCCCTCCAAGTCTGCGCCGATTTTGATGCCTGTCTAGACTAAAACCTTCTGTATTTCCGGGGACCGTATCTCTCTATTCCCATCCTATTCATGTATTTGTCAAGATGCCTCTTAAACGTCGCTATCGTACCTGCTTCCACCACCTCCCCCGGCAGCAAGTTCCAGGCACTCACCACCCTCTGTGTAAAAAACTTGCCTCGCACATCCCCTCTAAACTTTGCCCCTCACACCTTAAACCCATGTCCCCTAGTAACTGACTCTTCCACCCTGGGAAAAAGCTTCTGACTATCCACTCTGTCCATGCCACTCATAACTTTGTAAACCTCTATCATGTCGCCCCTCCACCTCCGTCATTCCAGTGAAAACAATCAAAGTTTATCCAACCTCTCCTCATAGCTAATGCCCTCCAGACCAGGCAACATCCTGGTAAACCTCTTCTGTACCCTCTCCAAAGCCTCCACATCCTTCTGGTAGTGTGGTGACCAGAATTGTATGCAATATTCTAAGTGTGGCCTAACTAAGGTTCTGTACAGCTGCAGCATGACTTGCCTATTTTTATACTCTATGCCCCAACCGATGAAGGCAAGCATGCCGTATGCCTTCTTGACTACCTTATCCACCTGCGTTGCCACTTTCAGTGATCTGTGGACCTGTACGCCCAGATCTCTCTGCCTGTCAATACTCCTAAGGGTTCTGCCATTTACTGTATACTTCCCACCTGTATTAGACCTTCCAAAATGCATTATCTCACATTTGTCTGGATTAAACTCCATCTGCCATTTCTCCACCCAAGTCTCCAACCGATCTATATCCTGCTGTATCCTCTGACAATCCTCATTACTATCCGCAACTCCACCAACCTTTGTGTCGTCCGCAAACTTACTAATCAGACCAGCTACAGTTTCCTCCAAATCATTTATATATACTACAAACAGCAAAGGTGCCAGCACTGATCCCTGTGGAACACCACTAGACACAGTCCTCCATTCAGAAAAGCACTCTTCTACTGCTACCCTCTGTCTTCTATGACCGTGCCAATTCTGTATCCATCTTGCCAGCTCACTTCTGAGGTGAGTTTCATTGAGCTTTGGAATGCATGATTTGAAGAATTTTTAATGGCAACTGAGGTGCAATTATTTCCATTTTCAGGTTGAATTTGACTTCTGTTTACAGTTGTAGAAGTACTTAAAGTCGACATGAGTTCTCTCCTTTGCCCAGTCATCCCAGTTGCACTTTATTGGTTTCACCTCAGTCTTAAGCTGGAACTTTTGACTGCCCATTATGAATGCTTCTGTTAAGGTAGAAATTTTATAGTCCTTTCTGAATATTTCATTTAATATTCATTGAACTTATCGCAATTAATTGAATGCTGGATTGTGACCTCAAAGTCGAAACCTTATGAATAAGGAAACAGTTCCATTCCAAAACCCCACACAAGCTGGCTAAAAAGATATGGGGTCATATTTGATCGCCATGAAATTATCCTCATATTTTGACATAACATCAATGGAAAATGAGCCTAATACATGCATGAGTAAAAATGTGATTTAAGACAGAGAAAGGGAGAATATTAATATGTACTCATGCAAATGAGACATGTGCATTGAAGCAGAGATTTGTGTGGCAAACAGAAGGATGTAGTCATGCATTGAATTCCAAGCTTATCTTTGGGAGGGGCGGGGAATGGGGAAAGGAGCTGGTGAGAGGTAGTAGAGAGGGGTTGGGTGGTTCAAACAAGCCTAACTAAATTAGCAAGAGTTTTACTTTGAAAAGCCACCAGTTGCCAGAATTAGTTCAGTTTTCACATGTTAGATTGAGGATAAAGTGTAAATTCTATTGTGACACCTGTACATGATGCTTCAGTGACTGGCACGTTGCTACCAAATCGATATAGCAATTTGAAAAACACAATGGGCTGAATTTTACTTCCCCCCACCCCCCAAAGAGCAGGAAGGTGGTGGGGGGGGGGGGGGGTGGGGGGATGCAAAAAATCGAGTTGGAGTCTCGGGAGGCCCTTCCTGCCTCTGTCGTCACTGTACTCAGGGCGGCAGTGGCGAAAAACAGTCTGCCCACCCCAGGCCAATCAAGGCCCTTAAATAGCCAGTTAACGGCCTCCTGGTGGTGGTGCTGCTGGGACAGAGAGCTGCTAGCCCGCTGATTGGTCGGCAGCTCCATTATGTAGGACTTTCTGCCTTAATGAGGCCTGGGGACTGCAAAATGCAGGTCGGATCCCCAGGCCAGGTGGAGACGAATTCGCCACCGACTTTTCAGTCGGTGGACAGCTCCCGTCAGCCGAGGGTAAAATTCAGCTCAATGTTCTGGATGAAGTCAGAGCTTGCACATGCACTAGCTACATTGGCAAGAGACACTCCGTTAAATAAAACTCTTAATCCCTAAATAAAAATCGGTTTCAAAATAAATAAAGTTACATTGATATGTATACAGTGCAAAATTTGAATGCATCGTGCCAGTTTTTTGGTTGCTACAATTGGCTTTAGAAGTGCAAAATGGTGTCTGTAGCATGTGTGCACACTACTGGTGTGAGTCATGTCATATAGCATATTAGTGAGGGCCTCCTTCTTCTTCTTCTTCGGCAGTCCCTCGGGAATGAGGATGACTTTCTTCCACTCCAGGGTTGTGGTTCCTTAGGTGACTGAATAGTCCAAATCTGGATCCGCACACTCTGCCACAGGCGGGGCAGGTGGTGTTTGATGAGGCGAGTGGATGGGATGCTCGAATTTCCGAACACTCCTTCCACTGTTTGCGCTTGGTCGTTGCCTGGGCATGTCGATGTTGTTCGAACTGGCTGGCACTGTCGCGAATTCTTCTTTTCCATTTTGGTCGGTCTCGGGCAAAAGATTCCCATGAATCAGTGGAGATGTCACATTTTTCAGGGAGGCTTTAAGGACATCCTTGTAACGTTTTCTCTGCCCTCCTGGTAACCTCTTTCTGTGACGGAGCAGTGTGAGCAGTGTCTGAGGCATTTGGTGGGATATGGCATTTGAAGACATATTCATTGACATTGACCACTTCTGTGAGGTCATTGAACTTCTTGCTGCACTGCATACAGGTCCTCAGATCTTCACTTCTGGCATTGACCACCACAGCTATCTGGTCCCACTGCCTTCTCAGTGTTTGGAGAGTCTCCTGGCCCGCTGTGGATAGAGGACATCTCTCCCTCTTTGCACCTCCTCAACAAAGGTCTCCAGTGCAGCATCGGAAAATCTTGGAGCCCATGCTTTCCCATGGTGTGTCATTATTGTGTCTTTTCTAGATCAGAATCAGTTGTAGATCGACTTCAGCACCTCCCCTTTAAGAGGTGCAGGCTGGCTTTAAATAGTGCAGGTCAGCAATAACTGGAGGAGCATGTGATGGTTTTGGGCTCCCTGCACTGGTGTACAGCCACTCAACAGCATGGTTAGCACTGTCTGCACCTTGCAATCATGTTCATTAGCAGGCAGCATGAAGCTGGTGTGCTTCCTGCATTGGAAGCAATCGGCTCGGGTTGATCCTGCATCGTGATCCCCAAGTCCGTTTTCAGGGGCTATCAAATTTAGGCTCCAGTAGATTTATTAATACATTATTTTCAGATTGTTAACAAGTTTGCAAGTTATATGCTTAGAAATTTCTGTTAGCAATGTTGTGGAGGAATACTGTAATGTGTTTGAATGACGTCCTCTGGCTGCTATTTTAGTGCAGGGATTAACAATGTGGTTGACTCTTAAATGCCCTCTGAAATGGCCTAGCAAGCCATTCAGTTGTCAAGGGCCATTAGGGATGGGCAATAAATGCTGGCCTAGTCAGCGACACCCACATGCCACAAATGAGTAAAAAAAAATTTGAATTAAATTCCACCGAATTAATAGATCGGGGAATGACGTAGCATTACAACCTTATTTGTTTGTGATTGAAAAATATGGTGCAGGGCACATTAGTGGTAAGTCAGTCAGCACCTTGCACTTCTCTGTACAACTTTTCCTGCAATTCCTTACTGCCACTCCAAACTCCCAGCTATGCCCTTGGCAAACTGGGGTCCCTGGGAGGGGTCCATTGTGGGGACTGGCATGTAGGATTTCTTCTTCTAATATTCAACAACAGAAAAGAATTCAACAGGCAGTGGACCTGCAAACATCAAGAGCCTCAATCCCCACAAGGATGCAGCCCCTGCTCTATTTTCTTAGAAGCTGGTGGCCACTGGGTTTGGAGGCATTATGCACATATCTTCATTTCTTCAACATCTTTCCCACATTGCCTATCTTTCTCCTGTCTGTGCCTTTATTTGCTAAGCAGCTGTAACACACACTGATCTGGTACATCTTGTATTTGTGCAGTAATGTAAAACAGGGTTTTGCACTTCAGAAGCCCGATTTACATCTCTCTTGATTTTTATTTCTATTGATTTAATGGAAATTAAAATTGTGAGGGATGTAAAGGGGGCTGTCACCCATCTTCCGCTATGCCGCAAAGTCAAGATTTACACTGCTAAGTCTCATGTTCTTACCTAAACATTGCATTGGGATGCTGTGCCCCTGTCTGTCCTTTTCTCTTCCTGCAGGTTCCCATAAAAAAGGAACCCATAAAAAGTGCCACACTACAGCACAAGCTGCAGATCATTTCAATTTTGTGCAATAGTGTGAAATAGCCAATATCAAATCAGCCCACTGTTATACATCTCTCCCGATTTTCATTTGGATATCTCAAGAAACCCCTCTATTCAGTGCCACCTCAGTCACCAGTGTCCCAGAGCAAGCAATTAGTGATGGTGAGGAATAAGCATGGGATGTAGCAGTATTCACAAGTGAGAAGGATCAAGATATCAAGGAAGCAGAAGATATCAGAGCAGGCTGCTAGTTTGCATTGTGTGCCTATAGCATGGGCAAGGGATTGATATCCTACTGGGCTAACCTTCTGATGTGAGTTAATGCAATAATGCAAGTCAATAGGTTCTATTTTAGCATTTGCCATGAGTAGCACACAGCATTTGTCCAAGACTGCTCAGTAAAGCTCTACAAACATTACTGAAATGCTGTAGGAGGGATTTGCTGAAATGCACAGTACCATGGAATAAGTGACATCATCAAAGCCATCTATGAAGTGCCAAAGAAGTGAGAGACCAAGAACAGAACAATATTCTCTTTTGGACACTGCCAGTGTTGCTATTGAGACACAAGCTTTTAATTTCAGTGCTCTCACTCTACCAGAAGAGAACAATTCGGACATTGTTTGGTTCACCCACTGAGGACCCACCACGTGGATTTTTCTTTTGCAGCTGCTGGACTTCAGAAATGGCCGATCATGTCATGGAAATTCTCCGACCTGAGGTTCCTTCATATTATTCACTGTCATCTGAGAGGGAGCTAGTTGCTCAGTATAAATAAATTATCCACTTAATTGTCTGCACAGCATTAAAAATTTCCAATTAAATGAATTATTAGGGATTTAATTTTCCTTCCTTGTGACAATTTTTTTCCATGGGCACTGGCAGTGTTCCAATATCTCAGACATTTGTAAACTACACAATGAGTATCAACTGACTATTTTTCCAAGGGAAGGCATTACAGTCAAATCTAATCCTGTCTCACACAATATCCATTTGGGCCTAAAATTTGATGGCAGATGCCTAGTTCTCAGGTTCCAAACTGAGCATTCAACATGGCAGGCAGGGCACACGAGATCATTACACCCAAGCCAGCTGTAAATAAGACCTGAGGCCCAACACTGGGCAGGTCCTGGGCCTACACGTTTCAATGCAGGGATCATTCTCTGGGTGCTGTCCATGTCGGAAGGCTGGTGCAAACATATTCTAGGCTATACACTGAATGGTGATCAGAAATGAATGAACCCTGAGTGATTGTTGTTGATTCTAGCAAATCAATCATTCCAACAGCTTTAATCAGCACAAACCAGGGAATGAATGTGGAATATTACCAGTCTGCATGCCTTAGTACCGCACTGGATGGATGTTAAACCAAGGGCCTGTCTGCCTTTGAGGTGAAGAACCCCGGCACTATTTTGAAGATGAGCAGGGGAGTTCTCCCCAGAGTCTTAACCAATATCCATCCCTCGACTTCAATAAAAAAGATTATCTGGTCATTGTCTCATTACTATTTGTGGGAGCTAGCTGTGTGAAAATTGGCTGCTATGTTTCCTCCACTATAACAGTGACTACACTTCAAAAGTACATCATCAGTTGTAAAGCGCTTTGGAACATCCTGTGGTCAAAAAGGTCCTATATAAATGCAAGTCTTTCTTTTGCTTTCCTTTCCCTACTGCTAAGTTTCACTGGCGACTCTGGCACTGGGCATTGCAACCTTGATCTGGAGAAAAAATTATGTTTGAATGTGAATGATGTAATTGAACCACAACATATAAATTTTGGTCAGGCCCTTGTGCTGGGTGCCTCCCTCTGACCAAAACTGTCAGGGTTAAAATGGCAGAAGGCACAAACATGCTGGGAGCACTGTGGGAAGCACCCAACTGCTATTTAAAGGCTCGCCTGCCACATCAACGTGGAGTAGGCATGGTTAAAATTTACCATCTGGTTTTCAGTTATTAAAATTACTGGGAGGTATCCCTGAAACTAGATTGTTCGATTCAAACTGGAGAGGTTGCTAACCAACTAAAAACCCTTCAGGGAAGCTCTGCCAATTAACATTAAGCTCATTGCAATCTTCCACCATGGTTTCAGCATTCCACCACTTGCAGAATTTAGGCTTGTTTGGACAAGTTTTAAAACGCACCGACATCAAGACAGAAAGAAAAATTTGTTCTTTGAAATGTAACATTGGTTATAAAATGCATTGTGCTACATATCTTCCTTCTATTACAATCAGAGAATCAAACCAATGACAGTTGCGAAATGCTGAAGTTTCATAAATCTTGCCAGTGCAACTATATCACTGCATTACTGGATGACCTATGAAAAATTGTGCTCGTGAAAATTTATAGGTGTGAGAATTTATGTATCTGTAACATGGTACAATTCAAACCACCTGTTAGACATTATGTAAATGGTCCCAGTGATTTATTTTTCAAATCTCTCTCCTCTTCTCTTGAAGGCAATGACTCATGCTGGGTGCAGTTCACGATTATTCTTCGTCCTTCAGCCAAGGCCGTGAATGCTGATAGAATATTCTAACATGTGGACACCACAGCTGAACCTGATCCTCCCCTCACCAAACAGCCATACATTTCAGCAGGAGTCACTGGCTTGCAACTGAAAGCAGGATGACTGGTGGAATTATTTTGTACCTTAGCTCAGAGGCATTGATGCCAATTGTGCCTCTACAGTCATCCTAGCTGAGATCATGTAACACCATGGAGCAGAAACTGAGCTATGGATCTTCTTCATAGGTAAGGGGTGGGGGGAGTAGCAGTGAGGCCACCAGCTCTTCTGATTCTGCTGTAACCCCCAAACTATTTTTGTGAGTTGGAAATCATTGGCCAAGCAGAGCAGTTTCCTAGCATGATTCCTGCTGCAAAGGAGGAGACTGTTAGGGTGAAGATCAGAAAGAGGTGGTTCTGCAGTTGGAACACCATTGCATCACCAAAACAGGTGGCGAGAAACCTTAAAGTGACAGTAGAGCCCCAAAAATGAAGGGGCTGTAGCTTTTGTAGACCTCAGCAGAGACCAAGGCTGATGAGGAAAAAGACATGGAACTCAAAGAGCCACAACAGGGTCAGGTCAGGAGCACAGTGCCAGGTAGGTTACTGAACACATACACTGCTGCCATATTTCCCAGCAGGAAAGTCCTGACGTTTATGAAGAAGAAAGATTTAGTTCTATTCATGCATAGGTAGTATCGGACCACGGGAATAGAATAATAAAGGTAAATGCATAGGATCCTGGTGGCAACCAAATTGCCTTAATTTTGTGACAGTCTGCTGTGTCATCCTTATTTGATGGAACTTGGAGCATGGGCTGTGGGTTTCTAGACGACCAAAGCTATGCACTGCTGCCCAAAACAATGACCTATGTTATGTTTTGGGGTTTGTCATACACCGAAGGAGCCGTGATGAAATAAACAATGAAATGGAAGAATTGTGAGTTTAAAAAGTCAACTGTTAAACAAAACCACAAGAACATGGACACGTGCCACAGTCAAAATGGAGTGATCCCTTGTGCACTGGAAATCAGCAAACCTGTCTACAAAGGTGAAACTCGTTAACCTCATCTGAAATAGTTCTGGGGAAGAATCCCTTTGAAATTGAAAGGAGCACTATTACATGTTGATGAGCCCTATTGGTATGAATGAACTAACAAAGGGTTCTAGAGACAGACTGACTCACAGCCCAAACCAAAATGAATAGGTGTGAAATTGCACCATGTTAACAGAATGGTCCCCATTCAGACATCAATCTATAGCCATGGTTTCCGCATCCTGGTCCATTATGTGGTCACACCAGGGGAGAGGGCCATGTGTCTCCTAATAGAAACTCTAATATGATTGATTTTTACTTTAAAAGAGAGAGTGAAGATCAAGCCAAGCTCTCAGAAAGCCAGTTCAGCCAGAGGCTATCCAAGAGATCCAGCCTAACAAGAAGAACCCTGCTGAACAACATCTGGAACATACATGGACTTCAGTAAGGCGTTTGATAAGGTTCCCCATGGCAGGCTGATGGAGAAAGTGAAGGCGCTTGGGGTCCAAGGTGTACTAGCTAGATGGATAAAGAACTGGCTGGGCAACAGGAGACAGAGAGTAGCAGTAGAAGGGAGTTTCTCAAAATGGAGACGTGTGACCAGTGGTGTTCCACAGGGATCCGTGCTGGGACCACTGTTGTTTGTGATATACATTAATGATTTGGAGGAAAGTATAGGTGGACTGATTAGCAAATTTGCAGACGACACTAAGATTGGTGGAGTAGCAGATAGTGAAGGGGACTGTCAGAGAATACAGCAGAATATAGATAGATTGGAGAGTTGGGCAGAGAAATGGCAGATGGAGTTCAATCAGGGCAAATGCGAGGTGATGCATTTTGGAAGATCCAATTCAAGAGTGAACTATACAGTAAATGGAAAAGTCCTGGGGAAAATTGATGTCCAGAGAGATTTGGGTGTTCAGGTCCACTGTTCCCTGAAGGTGGCAACGCAGGTAAATAGAGTGGTCAAGAAGGCATACGGCATGCTTTCCTTCATCGGACGGGGCATTGAGTACAAGAGTTGGCAGGTCATGTTACAGTTGTATAGGACTTTGGTTCGGCCACATTTGGAATACTGCGTACAGTTCTGGTCGCCACATTATCAAAAGGATGTGGATGCTTTGGAAAGGGTGCAGAGGAGGTTCACCAGGATGTTGCCTGGTATGGAGGGCGCTAGCTATGAAGAGAGGTTGAGTAGATTAGGATTATTTTCATTAGAAAGACGGAGGTTGAGGGGGGACCTGATTGAGGTGTACAAAATCATGAGAGGTATAGACAGGGTGGATAGCAAGAAGCTTTTTCCCAGAGTGGGGGTTTCAATTACTAGAGGACACGAGTTCAAAGTGAAAGGGGAAAAGTTTAGGGCGGATATGCGTGGAAAGTTCTTTACGCAGAGGGTGGTGGGCACCTGGAACGCATTGCCAGCGGAGGTGGTAGATGCGGGCACGATGGAGTCTTTTAAGATGTATCTAGACAGATACATGAATGGGCAGGAAGAAAAGAGATACAGAAGCTTAGAAAATAGGCGACATGTTTAGAGAGAGGATCTGGATCGGCGCAGGCTTGGAGGGCCGAAGGGCCTGTTCCTGTGCTGTAATTATCTTTGTTCTTTGTTCTTTTTTTGTTGGAACAGCCACTACAGCAGAGACATCACAAAATGACTTTGAGACTCTCCATCTGTGAAGATAAAAATTCCACGCCACCAGCTTTGTGCTGATATGTAACCACTAGAACTCTATAACACCTCAACAAGTTCACGACTACAAACACCCAAGTCTGCAACTTTAAAAAGGCTTTTCTCCTGAGAAGATTTATCAGGTTTACTGTAAACCACAAACACTTACCTCACTTTGGACTTCAAACTACATTCTACCCTTTTCTCCCTATCTATCTATTCTTGTGTATGTGTGTGGGTGAATGGGTATGTGGATGAGGTTGCGACTATTTTGGAAATTGTGTAAAAATAAATAGTTATCATTTTTTTAACCTATAAGAAAACTTGTCATTTGTCTGTTTATTTAACCTGAAAGACACTCGGGCTAATGCATCATTTTTAACAAAATGTGACTGTGGTCAGTTGGGAGGTGAACAGTGGAAACTACCCATACCCTTTCCACCTATCCGTAACAGATTTAAATGCTAGATATTCAACTTGCCATAAGCAGACCCTGTATTCCTTATAGACTGTGCCTTTTCCTGTCCATTATCTAAGTAAGTATAGCCAGATTCAGTAGCCAAACAGAAAATTCTTTACACTATAGCCTGGCTTCCTGAGTATATCAAGATTGGACAGGCTAGGCTTGTATCTGCTGGAATTTAGAAGAGCAAGAGGCGATTTGATTGAAACATATAAGATCCTGAGGGGTCTTGACACAGGGCAGATGTAGAAAGGATGTTTCCCCTTGTGGGAGAATCCAGAACCAGGGATCACTGTTTAAAAATAAGGGGTCGCCCATTTAAGACAGAGATGAGGAGAAATTTTTTCTCTCAGAGGGTCGTGAGTCTTTGGAACTGTCTTCCTCAAAAGGTGGTGGAAGCAGAGTCTTTGAATATGTTTAAAGCAGAGGTAGATAGATTCTTGATAAACAAGGAGGTGAAAGGTTATCGGGGGTAGGTGGAAATGTGGAGTAATCAGTTCATCCTTGAACTTATTGAATGGCGGAGCAGGCTCAAGGGGCCAACTCCTGCTCCTAATTTGTATGTGCGTATGGTCGACTACAGTTATGAGGGAGAATGAGGCTCACGCATGCTCTGGATGATACCTCCAAAATGGTTTAACTTCCACTTCACTGAAATTGATGCACCACAGAATTGGCCATTTGGGCCTAGTCACCTGATTGAATAAAACCTTCTCCTATAATGCTCATGTAAGCTACAAATAGCACGTTCCTGTTTTTCACTACATACTGAATACAGGGGTAAATCAAACATGAAGTTTAATGTGCTTGTGTTTATGTAAGATAAAGATCTCTTGGTAGCATGAATACAGGAATTCCTATGCATGCAAACAATGAAAGGGATAATATAATCTTAAAGGCGTGTAGTCATCACATAGTGATGAAGCAATTCTGTAATTTTTCTTGGATCAAGCCCAAGATTTTACCATAGTAACAGCATTCCAAAGTCAAGCAGTTTTCAGTTATACAGGACGGGAAGTCAGAGTAGTCTCCCGAGAAATCCATTTAAGCAGTTCAGAGTGCATGGACAACTCATAGAATCCTAGAATGGTTACAGCACAGAAGGAGGCCATTTGGCCCATTGTGTCTATGTCGGCTCTCTGCAAGAGCAACTCAGCTAGTCCCACTCCCTTGCCTTTTCTCTGTAACCCTACTAATTTCTTTCTTTTCAGATAATTATTCAATTCCCTTTTGAAAGTCACGATTGAATCTGCCTTCACTGCACTCTTAGGCAATGCATTCCAGATCCTAACCACTTGATGCGTAAAAAAGTTTTTTCACATGTCACCTTTGGTTCTTTTGCCATTCACCTTAGATCAGTGTTCACTGGTTCTTGACCCTTCCACCAATGGAAACAGTTTCTTTCTATCTATTCTGTCGAGATCCCTCATGATTTTGAACACCTCTATCAAATCTCCTCTCAACTTTCTCTTCTTTAAAGACAACAACCCCAGCTTCTCCAATCTATCCACATAACTGAAGTCACTCATCCCTGGAACATTTCTCGCAAATCTTTACTGTACCCTTTCCTTTGCCTTCACATCCTTCCGAAAGTGTGCTGCCCAGAATCTGACACAATACTCCAGTTGAGACCGAATCAGTGTTTTATGAACGTTTGCTATAACTTGTGTTTTTGAACTCTATGCCTCTATTAGTAAAGCCCAGGATCCCACATGCATTGTTAACCACTGCCACCTTCAACGATTTGTGCGCATATACACCCAGGTCTCCCTGCTCCACCACCTCTTTCAGAATTGCAACCTTTAATTTATCTTGCCTCTGCTCATTCTTCCTCCCAAAATGTATCACTTCACATGTCTCTGCATTAAATTTCAGCTGCTAAATGTCCGTCTATGCCACCAGCCGATCTATGTCCTCCTGAAGTCTATCACTATCCTCCTCACAGTTCACTATACTTCCAATACTTCTGATGAAAGGTCACTGACCTGAAACGTTAACTCTGCTTCTTGCTCCACAGACGCTGCCAGACCTACTGGGTATTTCCAGCATTTCTTGTTTTTATTTCAGATTTCCAGCATGTGCAGTATTTTGCTTTTATTAGTACAATACTTCCATGCTTGGTCTGATTAGCAAATTTTTAAATTGTGCCCTGTACACCCAAGTCTAGATCATTAATATAGATTGTTAAGATCGACCACTCCAGTCAAAGCCCCCAATCAAGATTATGATTCTTATTGTGGTGGGACCAACGCACTGTTAATTCAATCCCGTCGCTCCACAGATCAGCTAACATATCATTTAAAACTTTCCAAATTAAAGAGAGACCCAGCCAAATTGTACCATCTATTAACCCCCCTGAATGTGGCTAACCAAACCAGGTGTCTTTAAATCAACAAATTAACTCTTTAATTAGAAGAACTAAATTCTTAAACACTATGAAGATATGAAGAACATTTAAAATAGAAAAAAAATTAGAGTCCTTGCAAATTCACAGTCCAATGTTGCTTGAAGTTCTCACAGTTGTCTGATGGGGAAAAAAGGTTCTTCCACAGTAGAACAGTCCATAGTCTATAATATCAGCAGTACATGATGCTTTCCTTCTCCAGCGAATTTCAGCAATTAACGACTTGCAAACACATTCAATAGAATCAATCTGACTTCAGAGTTTTTTGAGGGATAAAAGATTGTCACAGTCTAACTTCCCTTTCTTCAATTTAATTTACCAGAGAGCTCTGTTTTGGCTTGACTTATTCTTAAAATGTTGAGAGATAATAATAAACAGACTAAAATCCTCTTCCTTCAGTTTAAGTGGTTGAGAGCTCTTTTTCAGATGTGCTCATCACAGCTGTGTCCTCTGCATCTGAGTTCTGTTAGAACAAACTTTCTTCAACTAAAAATCCAGTTCAAAACAGAATTGTAACAAATGTATCGCATGAGACTCAGTCCCAGTGGCTGTTTCTATGGTAACGAGAATGCACCCTTTGAATCACAGTCTCCAAATGGTTGTTTCTAAGGCAACAAAAATGCACTCCTAGGGCTTGCCGGCTCTTAAAGCAATACTGATCCTCTGCAAACTGTAAAGGCAAATGGCATATTCCGAAAAAAAACTACAGGACCATGACAAGATCAAGAAAAGCAGTGGTCCTAATACCGACCCCTGGGGAACCCAGTCCTCCAGTCCATTTCAGCACCACTCTCTGTTTCCTGTCACTCAGCCAATGTCCTATCCATGCTGCCTCTTTCCCTTTTATTCCACAGGCTTTGACTTTGCTGACAAGTCTGTTATGTGTCACATTACCAGACTCCTTTTGGAAATCCATGTATACATTAACCACATTACCCACATTGGCATTCTCGGTTACCTTCATCAAAAAACTCAATCAAGTTAGTTAAACATGATTTGCCTATAACAAATCCATGCTGCTTTCCTTAATTAAACCACATTTGCCCAAGTGACTGTCAATTTTGTACTGGATTATCTTTTCTAAAAGCTTTCCCACCACTAAGGTTAAACTGACTGGCCTGTATTTTCTGGGCTTATTCTCACACCCTTTTTGGAACAAGGGTGTAACATTTGAAATTTTTATTTTTTATTTTATTTAGAGATACAGCACTGAAACAGGCCCTTCGGCCCACCGAGTCTGTGCCGACCAACAACCACCCATTTATACTAACCCTGCAGTAATCCCATATTCCCTACCACCTACCTACACTAGGGGCAATTTACAATGGCCAATTTACCTATCAACCTGCAAGTCTTTGGCTGTGGGAGGAAACCTGAGCACCCTGCGAAAACCCACGCGGTCACAAGGAGAACTTGCAAACTCCGCACAGGCAGTACCCAGAATCGAACCCGGGTCGCTGGAGCTGTGAGGCTGCAGTGCTCTCCAGTCCTCTGGTACCACCCTATATCTAAGGAGGATGAGAAGATTATGGCCAGTGCCTCTGTAATTTTCACCCTTACTTTCCTCAGTATCTGCAGATACAACTGACCTGGTCTTGGTGATTTATCAACTGTAAGTACAGCCAGCCTTTCGAATACTGCCTCTTTATCAATTTTTAGCTCATTCAGTGGGCTGAATTTTATTAACGCGCTGCAAATCGCGGCGGCGCGCTTTGAAGTCGGGGGCCTTCAGGCGCCAAAGCGCTATCCCTGAGCCCTCGCGATATTTCGCGCGGGGGCTTATTTAGGCGGAGGGTCAGAGCAGCCGCCCCCAATGATGTAGAGGGGGGCGGCTGCTCCGTCCCCAGCAATGGTGACTGGCGCCACTGCACAGGCGCTGGCGCCAATTTTAAAGGGCTTCAAGCCCTTCAGTGCCAATTAAACGTTTAAAAAGGCAGGGTTGTGAAAAAAATGAAATAAAATGTTATTAACATTTGCAGTCCCCTTTCCCAACCCCCCAATGAATAATCAGTTGATTTTTTGTCCTATCCCCCCAAAAAAGTGAATTTTCACTCACGGCTTTCCCCCCCCCCCCCCGAACTTTATTCTCTTTGACTCTAAACCCCTTCCCACCATCCCCTCAACCAATTTCAGCATTTTTCACCACTCCCCCACCCCTCCTGCCCTGAAATTTTCACTCTTCTTCCCTTCCCACCAGTGTCACGCCTCCGAACTCCGAACGGTGTTCTAAAGGTGTGGGAGTTGCGGCCGGCAGTTGTATTATCGGTGTGGGACAGCCGCCAGGACAAGGTAAGTTGCTTTGCATGTTTTCTCATTGATTTCAATATTTAAATGAAGGCCCCGCCGCCGAGTGGCAGGGGGTGCCGCACGGTGGCCTCGCCGCCGCCAGTAAATTGCGACAGGGCCTTCTTGGCATCGGAGGTCATGGCGGGCCTTTCCCGGAGGAATTTTCTGGGCCCCCTTCCACTACGACCCCTGTCACTGGAGAGCTCATAAAGTTCAGCCCAGTGTCTCAACCACCTCCTCTTTCACTCTGACTTTGGCAGCATCTTCTTCCTTGATAAAGACAGATACAAAATACTCATTTAGTACCTCAGCCTCCATGCTTAAATCCCCTTTTTGGTCTCTAATTGACCCCACCCCTTCTTTTACTACCCTTTTACTATTTATATGTCTATGGAAGACTCTTGAATTCACTTTTATGTTAGCTCCCAGTCTCTTCTCATCCTTACGCTTTTCTTCCCTTATTAGTTTTTTAATGTTCCCTCTAAATTTTTTATATTTGAAACAGGGTTGAAGAATAACAGTGGCAGAAGAAGCCAGAGGGGAAGGCAGAATGGGTTTGGATGTTAAGGGGCGAAGGTAGAAGAGGGTTTGAGGCTGAGGGGAAGGCGGAGGTAAGGCATGATTAGATGCTGGGATGAGGGTAACAGAGGTGGAGGAAGAGAGAGAAGAGGGAGAAGAAGAAGGGAGGGGAGGGAGAAGGGGAGAAGGATGGAGCATATAGGGGAGACAGGAAGGAAGAGCGGAGTGGGATAGAGAAGTCAAGGGATAGGATGTAGTGCAGGGAGAAGAGAGGATGAGGTCTGGGAAAGGAAGAGGAAGGAGAGGAAATAAGAATGATGAAGAATGAAGGAAGATGGAGAAGAGGGAAGCGAGGTGAAGGAAGGGGAGAAAGGGATGGAAGGCAGGGAGGATGTAATGGAGAGAGGTGGGAGGTGACAGAGTTGGAGAGAGAGGGTGAAGGATGTAGAAGAAGGAAAGAGGAAGGGGAAGGGCAGAGGGAAGTGGGAGGTATCAGTGGGCCAACCAGCATCTCTCCTTTCTACAACTGAAGCCAGAAATAGTAAAAATCACGAAGGTAGAAATGGATCTTGCTGCATTCATTTGATGGCCACATTTTGGGAACCAACTTCTTGCACCCCAAGGATGCCTGGAAAGTGTCCAACCCAAAATTAGGATGCACCAATTTTCAAGTATCTGAAAATTAGGCAGGCATAGGGCCTGCACAGCTCAGGTTTTGTTGGCATGACTGCGGCATAGCCAGCAACCAATAACAGAAGTGTAAATTGAATTATTTTTCCTTAAGTTAGTGTGGAACCAGGAGGAGTAGGAGAAGACTGTTCGTTCCGTTTACTAGGTGAGAGGACACTGACTGCTGTAACAGCAATCATATCGTACTTCCAATGATGTAGTTTTTCAAATTACAGATTCAACCATGTGTAATGATAGTGTGAGTAACAATCTATTTTCCTCTTCAAGTTGTTATTTTTCTTTTTTTATATATAATTGGGCCAGATCATCTGAGAAAAATAATGACTTGTTAAAGAAACATTGCATTACTAATGTTCCAATCAACTAGTATGTTCAGAGGATTAAGAGCTACACTCTAAGTTGCTAATCTCCAGAATTTGCTGGTCCATTTGTGTCTTTCTGCTGTTTGTTGAAATCTTGTCTTTATCCATGCCATTATCTTTAAGAATTGCCTGGATTTCCACATTAGTTGCCCATAAAACCTCCCCACAGAAAGGTAGATCTGGTAATTAACAGTACCAGTAACTTTCAAACAATGCGATAAAAAAGAAAAAAAAACTTTCATTCATTTAGTGCCTTTCTTGACCACAGCACATTTCAAAGCACTTTACAGCCAATTAAGTACTTTTGAAGGGCAGTCACTGTTGTAATGTAGAAAATGTAGCAGCCAATTTGTGTGGCAAACTTCGACAACAGCAATGTAATAATGACTAGATAACCTATTATTGTGATGTACATTGAGGGATAAATGTTGGCCAGGACACCAGGCTCTTCTTCAAAATAGTGCCATGGGATCTTTTACATCCACCTGAGAGGGCAGATGGGGCCTCAGTTTACCATCTCATCCAAAAGACAGCACCTCCGACAGGGCAGCACTCCTTCACTGGAGTGTCAGCCTTGATTTTTGTGCTTAAGTCCTGGAGTGGGATTTGAACACAGGGTCCAACCAAATTAGCCACAGCTAACACTATATGTTTTTAATGCAATGCCAATCAACCTCTGTAGTCCAGAAATTGAATGATGTAAACTGTGGAGTCTCATTCCTTTCGGTGGCAAATTGTGCTGAGAGATTTAAAAATGTCAAGTTTTACACTTTTCTATTTTCAATTTTCCTCTCTCTATTTTCTATCTCTCTTAATCCAATCTTTCTTCTCCTTTCTTTAATGCTTTTTCTGGACTGAGATGATTGGAAAGCTAAGATTCCTCACACTTTGCCTACTTTTTGTGTCTTCTTAGGATGATTGTGAACAAGAGTTCATTCTCATATAATAAAAGCAAAATACTGCGGATGCTGGAAATCTGAAACAAAAACAAGAAATGCTGGATTCACTCAGCAGGTCTGGCAGCATCTGTGGAAAGAGAAGCAGAGTTAACGTTTCGGGTCAGTGACCCTTCTTCGGAACTGACAAATATTAGAAAAGTCACAGATTATAAACAAGTGAGGTGGGGGTTGGGCAAGAGATAACAAAGGAGAAGGTGCAGATTGGACCAGGCCACATAGCTGACCAAAAGGTCACGGAGCAAAGGCAAACAATATGTTAATGGTGTTTTGAAAGACAAAGCATTAGTACAGATTAGGTGTGAATATACTGAATATAGAACATCAGCAAGTGCAAACCTGAAGAAAAACAACCTGAAAAAAACAGTGGGTAAGCAAACTGAACAAACTAAGATGAAATGAAATAAATGCAAAAAATGTAAAAAGGAATGCAAAAAAAAAGGAAGAAAAAATAACTAAAAATGACTAAAAATGAAAGTAAAGTGGGGGGCTGTCATGCTCTGAAATTATTGAACTCAATGTTCAGTCCGGCAGGCTGTAGTGTGCCTAATCGGTAGATGAGATGCTGTTCCTCGAGCTTGCGTTGATGTTCACTGGAACACTGCAGCAATCCCAGGACAGAGATGTGAGCATGAGAGCAGGGGGGAGTGTTGAAATGGCAAGCAACCGGAAGCTCAGGGTCCTGCTTGCGGACTGAGCGGAGATGTTCCGCAAAGCGGTCATCCAGTCTGCGCTTGGTCTCCCCAATGTAGAGGAGACCACACTGTGAGCAGCGAATACAGTATACTACATTGAAAGAAGTACAAGTAAATCGCTGCTTCACCTGAAAGGAGTGTTTGGGGCCTGGGATAGTGAGGAGAGAGGAGGTAAATGGGCAGGTATTACACCTCCTGCGATTGCAAGGGAAGGTGCCCTGGGACGGGGACGAGGTGGTGGTGTAATGGAGGAGTGGACCAGGGTGTCGCGGAGGGAACGATCCCTTCGGAATGCTGACAGGGGAAGGGAGGGGAAGATGCGACTGGTAGTGGCATCACGCTGGAGGTGGCGAAAATGGCGGAGGATGATCCTTTGGATATGGAGGCTGGTGGGATGAAAAGTGAGGACAAGGGGAACCCTGTCACGGTTCTGGGAGGGAGGGGAAGGGGTGAGGGTAGAGGTGCGGGGAATGGGTCGGACACGGTTGAGGGCCCTGTCAACCACAGTGGGGGGAAATCCTCGGTTGAGGAAAAAGGAGGTCATATCAGAAGCACCGTCATGGAAGGTAGCATCATCAGAGCAGATACGTTCTCAACTTGGTACAGCTACACTGTGTCAGGCAAGGCCCCAAGACTGAGGCACACATTATTTCACCACTTGAACATTAAAACTTAAAATTGCAAACCCCTGACTGGAAAGACATTTGCACAGTAGCAGACAGTGTTGGAACAAAGGGACTCAGTCTTTGCTTCCCCAATACACAGAAGAAGTAGTCAAACCAGTTTAGTTACATGACTGGCTGGCTGTTGATTTTTTGAACTTGCCACAGATTTGAACTTAGAAAGCACTTTTCTCCTGGACTGAGAAGACCTCTCTCCTGACTGTTCTCATCTCACTCTCACCAGCTTCAGAAACCATTGAAGACATGTGAACCCCAAGACAGAAAAGTCTCCTACTGTGAACAAAGTTTAAGAAGAATACTGGGCCCCGATGAAAAGTAAGAGCTATCTACAATCAAGGACCCTACAGCGAGCTGAAAACACAGTAACAGTAACAAGCTTAGAGACTGCCTCAAACCTCTCCATTTTATTTTTCTTCTGCTCTTTTCTGTCCCTATTTGCATGTGTGTATCACATGTGCATGCTAGCATGGGCTTGTCGTATATCTGTAGACGTTAACCGTATTAGAGTTTAAGGTTTAATAAATTTCACTTTCCTTCTTTAATCCTAAGAAAGCTTGTTTATGCCCATTTCTTTACCTTATAATTGGAAAGCTGTGAACAGGGATTCCCAAAGGGGGAGATCAAAACGCAGTGTGTTTAAAAATTAAATCTTGTTACAATAAGACCAGGTGAAGACAGCAAAAGACCCCTAGACACCTTTCTCACTTGGTCTAACAGAAATTTGGGTGCTAGCGTCCAGAATTTTACCCACAGACAAATGAGTGAAATTGGAAGTGGGAAGCCAAATTGGTCCCAATCAAAAAAAGAGCAAAATTTCAATCCAGGTTTTCTTGTGGTTGTGTGTGATTGAATACTAACATGTCTGCAACTGAAGCTAGTAGCACTCCAAGGCATGGTGAAGCAACTTGGGATAAGTTAAAAGCACTGTCTATGGAGGAGTTGAGGAAAATGGCTGAGCAGTGTCGGATCACTGTACGTGGCAAGGCTAGGAAGTCTGAACTCCTAAGGCTAGTGGCCAATCATTTTTCTTGAATCTGAAGAAGCAGAAGTAGTGTTAGAAGCAGATTCCGACAAAGTATTGTTAACAAAGATACAATTGGAACAGAGGAAACTTGAATTTGAGGAAAGAGAGAGGGAGAAAGAAAGAGCCTTCCAGAGGGAACATGAAGAAAAACAAAGACAGGAGAAGAAACGAGAGAGAGAGAAAGAATATAGCTTGAGTTAGCTAGGGGGCGACAGAGTAACCCTAGTGAAAGCATGGCCAATATGGAGAATCAGAATTCAGGCTTGGTATAAATTGCTAAAACTCGCTCAATTAATTCCAAACTTCAATGAGGAAGGCGTGGAAGGATTTTTTGTGTCTTTTGAGAAACTGGCAAGGCAGCTAAAATGGCCATCTGAGACCTTGTCTCTTTTAATGCAAAGCAAACTAACCAGAAAAACCCATGAGGTTTGTTCCTTGTTACCAGCTGAGAGTTCATCAAATTATGAACTGACCAAAAATGCTATCCTCGGGGCATATGAATTAGTACCGGAAGCCTATCGCCAAAAGTTTAGAACCCTCAAAACGCAAGCCAATCAACCTTATCTGGAGTTTGAAAGAAGCAGCTGGCTTTTGACCAGTGGCTGAGGGCTTTCAAAATACAGCTCAGCTATGAGACTCTCAAAGAAAAAATTCTGTAAGAGAAATTTAAAAACTCTCTCCCACTCTCAATAGAGACCCATGTAGAGGAGCAGCGGATTCAGGGAGCCTGGCAAGCTGCCGTTCTGGCCATTGAGTCTGTTTTAATTTGTAAGTCGGTTTCCATGGGGAGAACCTTTCCTAATCTCCCCCACAAATCTGAAAAGGATAAAGGGTGGGAAGGTGATATCCTCCCAGGCAGTCCTGGAAGAGAAAGGAAAGCAGAAGACACAGGTGGCCCCATCTCCAGCCAAAAAGGAAGGTGCTGTGAGCAAGAGTGAGATCCGAAGATCTGTGTGCTTCCATTGTAATAAGGCAGGGTATTTGAAAGCTGACTGCTGGAAACTAAAGGGGAAACCGGTAGGGTTAATCAAGGCACATCCGCTCAGTGCAGACAGGACCCTGATGAAAAACACAGAACAAGCTGTGGCTTTAACTGCAGTAAGAGTGCAATCCAGGAAGTTTACTACCGCCAGTGCAGGAATGCGAACAAAAGTTAATTCTCAACTTGGTACAGCTACATTGTGTCAGGCAAGGCCTTCACCTGCCAAGACTGAGGCACACATTATTTTGCCACATGAACACTAAAACTTAAAATTGCAAGCAAGAAATGCTGGAACCACTCAGCAGGTCTGGCAGCATCTGTGGAAAGAGAAGCAGAGTTAATGTTTTGGGTCAGTGACCCTACTTCGGAACATGACTTAATCACATGACTGGCTGGCTGTTGATTTTTTGAACTTGCCACAAATTTGAAATTAGAAAGCACTTTTCTCCTGGACTGAGAAGACCTTTCTCCTGACTGCTCTCATCTCACTCTCACCAGCATCGGAAACCATTGAAGACATGTGAACCCCAAGACAGAAAAGTCTCCTGCAGTGAACAAGGTTTAAGAAGAATGCTGGGCCCCAAAAAAAAGTAAGAGCTGTCTACAATCAAGGAATCTACGGCGAGCTGGAAACACAGAAACAGTAACAAGAAATCCCCTTCAGAGACTGCCTCAAACCTCTCCATTTTATTTTTCTTCTGCTCTTTTCTGTCCCTATTTGCATGTCTGTATCGCGTGTGCATGCTAGTGTGGGCGCGTCGATTATCCACAGCCATTAACCATATAAGAGTTCAAATTTAAGGTTTAATAAATTTCACTTTCTTTCCTTAAACTTTAGAAAACCTTTTTTTTTCTCATTTCTTTGCCTTATAATTGGAAAGCTGTGAACAGGGATTCCCAAAGGGGGAGCTCAAAACGCAGTGTGTTTAAAAAATAAACATTGCGACAATAAAAACCAGGTGAAGACAGCAAAAGACCCCAAGACACCTTTCTCACCTGGTTGTAACAACTGAGACAGCATGCAAAAACTCTCACACCTTTCAGCTCTTTAATAAATGCACATGCTTACTTGTGTTGTTACAGGACACATTTTGTTGCCATTGTTGCATACAAATCTCACAAGCTTGGCCCACCAAGTATATTGGTAATACAAGCTACTTGTATGCAACTCATTCATGGACATGTTCAAGATGGCATGTAAGCTGGACACTTGGATGACAGCATATCTGATCTTAACATATGTGTATTTTGTAACTGTTTACATGAAAAGCCCATGTCCTGCCCATAGACAGGCCGGGCAGGGGCAGGACAGGGAGCGTGGAAGGTCTGGAAGGCTAAACTGCATTTACTTTAATGCAAGAAGCCTTACAGGTAGGACAGATGAACTCAGAGCATGGATCGGTATATGGGATTGTGATATTATAGCTATTATGGAAACGTGGTTGAGGGATGGGCAGGACTGGCAGCTCAATGTTCTGGGGTACCGATCCTTCCGGCGTGACAGAGGTGGAGGTAAGAGAGGAGGGGGAGTTGCACTATTGATTAGGGAGGACATCACGGCAGTACTTAGAGAGGATATCCCAGGGAGAATGTCCAGCGAGGCCATATGGGTAGAACTTAGAAATAAGAAAGGGGTGATCATTTTGATGGGATTATACTATAGACCCCCCAATAGTCAGAGGGAAGTGGAAGAGCATATATGTAGGGAAATCACAGATAGGTGTAGGAATTATAGGGTTGTAATAGTAGGTGATTTTAACTTCCCTAATATTGACTGGGACTGCCTTAGTGCTAAGGGATCAGATGGGGAAGAATTTGTTAAGTGTGTCCAGGTTAGTTTTCTGAAGCAGTATGTGGATGGCTCTACTAGAAAAGGGGCTACACTTGACCTCCTCTTAGGAAATGAGGATGGGCAGGTGGTTGATGTGTCAGTGGGGGAGTACTTTGGGACCAGTGACCATAACTCTATTAGCTTCAAGATAGTTTTGGAAAAGGATAGGACTGGTCCTCAGGTTGAAGTCCTAAATTGGGGGAATTTCGATGCCATCAGACAGGAACTTTCAAAAGTTGAATGGGAGAGGCCGTTTACAGGTAAAGGAACGTCTGGCAAGTGGGAGGCTTTTAAAAGTGAGATAGGAAGAGTTCAGGGCCGGCATGTTCCTGTTAGATGGAAGGGCAAGGCTGACAAGTTTAGGGAACCTTGGTTGACAAAGGATATTGAGGGTCTGGTCAGGACAAAGAAGGAGGCATATGTCAGGTATAGGCAGCTGGGATCGAGTGAGTCCCTCGAGGAGTACAGGGGATGTAGGACTACACTTAAGAAGGAAATTAGGAGGGCGAGAAGGGGCCATGAGATTTCCCTGGCAAAGATAAAGGAGAATCCTAAAAGATTCCGTAAGTATATTAAGAGTAAAAGGGTAGCTAGGGAGAGAGTAGGTCCCCTTAAGGATTAGTGTGGCAATCTATGTGTGGAGCCACAGGAAATGGACGAAGTCTTAAATGAATATTTCTCGTCCATATTTACCGTGGAGGAGGCCATGGAAGCTATTGAGTTCAAGGGAGGGAGCATATCAACATTACAAAGGAGGAGGTGTTGGAGGTCTTGAAGCGCATTAAGGTGGATAAATCCCCAGGGCCTGACCATGTGTATCCTAGGATGCTCTGGGAAGCAAGGGAGGAGATTGCTGGGGCCCTGGCAGAGATTTTTGTATCATCGTTAGCCACGGGTGAGGTACCAGAAGACTGGAGGATAGATAATGTTGTGCCTTTATTTAAGAAGGGCAGCAGGGATAAGCCAGGGAACTACAGACCGGTGAGCCTTACATCAGTGTTTTTTAAAAATTCATTCATGGGGTGTGGGCGTCACTGGCCAGGCTAGCATTTATTGCCCATCCCTAATTGTCCTGAGTGGCTTGTTAGGCCATTTCAGAGAGCATGTAAGAGTCAATCACATTGCTGTGGGTCAGGAGTCACATGTAGGCCAGACCAGGTAAGGACAGCAGATTTCCTTCCCTAAAGGACATTAGTGAACCAGATGGATTTTTACAACAATCGACAATGGTTTCATGGCCATCATTAGACTAGCTTTTTTAATTCCAGATTTATTAATTGAATTCAAATTCCACCTTCTGCTGTGGTGGGATTTGAACCCATGTTCCCAGAGCAATACCCTGGCTCTCTGGGTTACTACTCCAGCGACAATACCACTACGCCACCACCTCCCTCATCGGCATGGACGCGGTAGGCCGAAGGGCCTGTTTCTATGCTGACTCTATGACTCTATAACAGGTGAAAATAATGGTGGGCCACAAGAAGAATTAATATAGAGATTCTGAAATGAAAGCAGAAAATGCTGGAAGTACTCAGCAGGTCAGGAAGCATTTCTGGAGAGAGAAACAGTTAACCTTTCAGGTCGATGACCTCTCATCAGAAATGGGAAAAGTTAGAGATGTACAAGGTGTTAAGCTATTACAGAGGTAGGGAAAGGGAGGAGGGGAGGAAAGAGCAAAAGGAAAGATATGTGACAGGGTGAAAGGCAAAAGGGATGATGGTGCAAGGCAAAAAGGGATTGTGATGGATAATAAAAGAAACAAAAGATGGATCTGGAGGAGGTCTAAATGGCAACACTAGAACCATTACCTCCTGTTATGTCCCAGAGCTCCGAAATAATCACACTTTTTAACACCAATACTGGAGCTTGCATCTCTTAAATTTTACACATCTATACACGTATGGGTGAATGGTACAATATGTGTTTGGTATACAGACTGCAATGCAGTAGTTGTTGATGTGGTTTTATGGATATGCTTATAAACATATGAATGAGCAACATAGATCCTAAATCATTTTCAGGATACTATAACAATATAACATCCCTCTTTCTTTAAAATAAATTGCAATGCCTTTTACGATCAGCGTAATTTTTCCAAACTTTTTTTTCTCTGGCTAATAATGAAAATTTACAATCAACTTTTACAATTAAACTTGTAATTCTGAACACCTCAAAACTCTTCTATGGCTCATTTTCTTTCAAAGCATTATTCACAATATCGTTCCAGTGGTAAGATGTTGTGCCTCCATCTCATGGATTTGGTTGTCTTCATTCTTGACTGCGATGAGTTGACACGTTGTACTGGTGGTGTGTGTGTTGCTCCTGGTGTTGTAGAAGTTGTGCTTGATGTTGCTAGTGTTGCACTGCTTGGTGGTGATGTTGCTGATGACCTTTTCTACTTTATCAGTTCTGGTGTAGGCCGGAAGGACTGTTCCTTCTCATCTGCTTATCGGTTTCAGTCTCGATGATGTTTGATCTTGGAGTCTCAGCTTTATCAACAACTTTTGCTGGGTTCCTGGTTTTCAGGATTGGATGCTGTGCATGATCAATTTGTCCTGTTAACAACTCAGGCAATGATTTAGCATATTTTGGAAGTGCTGACTTCCTCCTACTCGTGCATCAGAAAAGGACAAAGAACAATCTAGAGCAATGGAAAAGGACAAAGAACAATCTAGAGAAAGAATGTTGAAAGAGGAGGTAATTCAGACACTAGAAGGGTTTAAAACTGATAAGGAAGACGTATTAGATAGGCTGTCTGTACTTAAAGTGAATAAAGCACTAGGACCAGGTGAGATGCATCCACAGATACTGAGGAAAGTGAAGGTGGGAATCACAGAGGCACTGGCCATAATTTTCCAGTCTTCCTTAGACTCGGGAGTGGTGCCAGAGGACTGGAGAATTGCAAGCATTACACCCTTGTTCAAAAAAGAGTGTAAAAATAAGCCCAGCAACTAGAGGCTAGTCAGTTTAACTTTGGTGATGGAGAAACCTCTGGAAAGAATAATTTGGGACAAAATGAATAGTCACATGATTAAATGTGGGTTAATTAAAGAAAGCCAGCATGGATTTCTTAAGGGAACTAACTTTCTGGAGTGTTTTAAAGGGGTAACAGAGAGGGTTGATGAGGGCAATGCAGTTGATGTGGCGTACATGGACTTTCAAAAGGCATTTGATACAATGTCACACAACAAACTTGTGAGCATTAGAGAGGGTACAGAGGTTACGAGGATGTTGCCAGGAATAGAAAATTTTAGCTATGAGGAAAGATTGGATAGGTTGTGGTTGTTTTCTTCAGAACAGAGGGGGCTAAGGAGATAGGGTATCCACTAGCACCATTTTGCTTCCTGGCTTGTATTTTAGAGTGATATCATAACTCTGAAGCCTCAAAAGTAACCTCTGTAGTCTTGATGGTGCCTTTCACAGACTTAAGTTGTAGATCTATTCTAGTGGACGATGATCATTCTCCACTCTGAATTTTCTCCCATGGAGATATGTATGGAATTTCTCACATCCATACACCACTGCTCTCTATGTTGGCATATCTGATCTCAGCTGATGTTAGAGCTTCAGCTGCAAGTGCTAATTGGTTTTCCTTCCTGCTCCCAGTCCTTCTTGTAGAAGCATCGACTTGCAGAGTGACAGGTTTCACTCTGTTGGAGTATGCTAGACTTGTCTTCTTGCATATTACTTTTTTGAATTTACTGAAACTCCTCTCATGTGACTCTGACCACTGGTACTCAACATCTTCTCTCCTCAACTCTCATAGGTTTGCTGTGTGCTCTGACATGTGAGGTATTAAAGAGCTCATGTACTGGATCAAGCCAAGAAAACTTACATATGAAGATACAAATTAGGAGCAGGAGTAGGCAACTAAGCCCCTTGAGCCTGCTCCGCCATTCAATAAAATCATGGCTAATCCAATTGTAACCTCAACTCCACATTTGCACCAGATCGTCCTTGCTTCTGATTGGAGGGCACTTTTCAGTGTGTGTGCTACCTTCAACCTTCAGGTTTATGGAGATCAGTTGCAGCTCCTTGCAACTGCTCAACCCCAGGACAGCTGAACCAACTGTTTCAGTGACGTAGAACATGCAGATAACAGGTTTTCCTTTGTGCATCCCTCTGATTTGTATCATTCCTAGCTGTTGAAGCTCAGTTCCACTGCATGTCATCGGAATGATGTTGCTCAGTTTCAGAGCATCTTTCTGTGGGTAACCATTCTCTTTCAAATTTTCAGGAAAGATCTTCCAGTATAGTCAGAGTGGGATGATGTTACTCTGTGCTCCAGTATCAAGTTTCAGCTTCAGGTTTATGGTGATGGGCTTACTTCTCACCTTCTTCCTCATCCCAATGGTTGTGTGAATTTCTTTTCTGAGATCGTTCGCATCCAGACATTTCATGTATGTTTATGGTTCCTTTGTCTAAAGAGTCCTCAAACTCCTTGTCATCTTCTAGGGTATGGAGGTTTTGGTTTCTTTTATTTCTCATTTGCCCTGTTGCTCTGCCTGTGGTAATTCCTTTACCACCTACTTTCTTTGTTCAGCATACCTTTTACCAGTGATTGGGCTTTCCACAGGCTCTGCAGTTTGATCCATATGTAGGACATTTCTTTCTGTCTGTGAACTCATGCAGTTGTCCACATTTGTTGCATATCTTTCTCTCTGGTGTGTATTCAATTGTTGCTGTTTCACTGTATAAACCCTGCTTTTTTTCCCTTGACTGAAATGAAAGTTGGCAATTTGTTAGCTAGCGTCTTCATCTGTTTAAGCTTCATGTGCTCTGGCAGTGTCTACAGCCTGCGATATTGTAAGCTTGTCCTTTCCAATTAGGGCTTTTTGTACTTCAGGTTGTGCAGAGCCCCAAATGAGCTGATCAACCAGCCTTTCATCCGTGTCCTTGAATTTACACTTGCTGGCTACGTTTCTCAATCTTGTTAAGAAATTGTCAACAGGCTCACCTGGTTCCTGTCTCAGGCTCTGAAATTCATAATGGTGGATCCGATGGTTTGACTTTGGCTCGAGATGTATGCTGAATTTCTCAAAAACCTTGTCTGGATTTTTACAGTCGTCCTCACTCATTCCCAGCTATTGAAAAGATCTAATCCTTTGCTGTCCACAAAAGGATATAGTTGACCTTTTCCTCTTCACTTGTGCCTTTCCGAAAACTACTGAATTACAATTTGCACTTTTGCTTAAACTTTTCGAATGCCTTCACAACGTGGTTGGCCTCCCAGTTCATTATGAGCTGCAACTGACGTTCATTGCTGTGGAGGTGGCCATCTCTCTTTTCTTAACAATCAAATTCAGCATTTACATTGCTCATAGGGTGTGAGTTCTAATCACAAACACCTTGCTGCCACCATATTATGTCTTCTGGTTCCTAGAGCTCCGAAATAATCACGCTTTTTAACATAGATTCTGGAGCTTGCATCTTTTATATTTTACATGTCTATATACATGTGGCAGTATGATAAAATGTGTGTTTGTTACACAGACTGTGGTGCAGTCCTGGTTGATGTGGTATTATGGATATACATGAATACATATGCATGAACAATATAGATCTTAAATCATTTTGGGATAATATAACAATATAATAACCAGCATCTGCTGTCTGAAAAAATGGTGGCAATGGCAATGATCTGAAAATGTTGAACTCAATGTGGAGTCCTGAAGGCTGTAAAGTACATAATCAAAAGATGGGGTGCTGTTTTTCGAGTTCCCATTGCGTTTCATTGGAGTAGTGTAGAAGACTGAGGACAGCGAGGTCAGAATGGGAGTGAGGCAGAGAATCCAAATCACAAACGTTCAGAAGTTCAGGGTCACGCAGAAGTTTTCTGCAAAGCAATCACCTAATCTGTATTTGGTCTTGCATTGTAGAGGAAACGGCATTGTGAGCAATAAATAGAATATATTAAATCGAAAAAAGAACAAGTAAATAGCTGTTTTACCTGTGTTTGGGGCCCAGAATGCTGGGAAAGGAAGAGGTAAAAGGGCAACTATTGCATTTACTGTGCTTGCATGGGAATATGTTGTGGGTTGGGGTGTGAGTATTGGGAATGATTGAAGAGTGAACCAGGGTGTCGCGGAGGGAATGATCCCTTCAGAATGTTGAAAGGGGAGGGGAGGGAAAACATATTTGGTGGTGGTATCATGTTGGAAGTGATGGAAATGACGGTGGCTGGTCTGTTGTTTGCGGAGTCTGGTGGGATGAAAGGTGAGAACAAGGGGACCCTATTGAGGTTCTGGGAGGGAGAGGAGAGTGTGAGAGCAGAAGTGCGGGAAATGGGATAGACATGGTTGAGGGCCCTGTCAACCACATTGGAGGGGAATCCTCAGTTGAGGAATAAGAAAGACATATCGGAAGTACTGGTATGTAAGGTAGCATCATCAGAACAGATGTGATGGAGGAACTGAGAGAATGGAATAGAGACTTTGTAGGAAGTCTTATCCAAAATTCTGCTGCCTGTATCTTAACTCGCACCAAGTCCCATTCGTTCATTACCCTCGACCATCATTTGTTCCCGATTCCCAGATGCCTCGATTTTAAAACTCTCATCTTTGTCTTCAAATCACTCCATGGCTTCATCCTCCCTATCTCCCAAGCTTCTTCAGCCTTACGGCCCTCTGAGAGCTCTATGTTACTTCAATTCTGGCCAATTGTGCATCTCCGACTTCCTTCGCCCCACCATTGGAGGTCATGTCTTACATTCCTCTGTCACTGATCATCACATCATCCTCTTGGCCACAAAGCAAAATTAAAAGGCAGCACAAAATAAGCATTTCAAACCAAATTTATAATTTAAATCATGCTTTATTGCACACAACTTAAACTAATCACCCCTCTGCATTCCCTTATTGACTATCTTTTGTGTGCCTTTGCCTGTTCTAGTGCTCCTACACAGTGCTACCCCAGTGGCTGCAGCATTGCTGGTGGAAAGCTGCTGACTTTCAGTGGGAGAGACTGTTCAAATCCTCGAGCAGCTCTGGGTCTAGAAGGTCCAGATTGGACTGCAGCTTCTCAGCATGGGCTGGCTGCTTGACTGGCAACAGCAAGGCCACTGGCAGAGTTGCGGGGGTGGTATTACAAATGTCATCCTGAGAGAAGACAGCAGCAGGTTTACACTCCATGGAGCCACTTGCATCTCCCCAGGTTGGTGCCTCAGCAATCCTCGTAATTTGTTGGAGGACAGATTGCTGGACTGTTACACTCTGCAAGCCCTTTGAACACTGACATCCATAGTCATAATGACATTAGTCTAAGCTTGCATGGCAGCAAGGTGACCTCGCATGAGAGCAGTCTGAGCTTCCACTGCAGCACACAAGACAATGGTTGGCTGCTGATTATGCTAAAATGGAAGCTGTGACATAGGCCACCAGAAGCTGCATCATGGTTGGGTCCTCATGTGTGCTGATGGAATTGGCATGCTGGAATGTATCAGCTTGAAGCTCTGCACAAAGCCCTGTGCCAAGTTGATGCCAGACTCCTCCATACTCCTTGACATTGAATGCAGGCTTCCTGGTAGGCTTCCCAATGCACCAAGCATTTTGTTGTGTACACCCATCAGCCTTCTTCTGTAACCTGGCCGATTGAAGTGCTCTGTGGCAGAACTCATGTGTGACCTTTCCCTCTGACGACCTGACACCTGCACTATCCTTGCCACCTGCCCTGGATGCAGTGCACTTGTGCCCGGTGTCTCACCATGCACAGATGCTGCCTGTATGCTATCATCTAAGGTAAGTCCAGTGTCAGTACCTGAGCTGGTGGCTGTGAGTTTGAAAGCTTCATCATGACTCTCTTTTTGGTCTTCCTCCACTGCCTTGCTAGGATGCACCTCTTGGGTATCAGAAACGAAAAAGGCACAGGGCTAACATTGTGGTGAGGGGAGGGGGGAAAGTAACAGGTGCATGCTTACACCATCTGCAGTTTATAAGTCAGAAGAGATTGTGGGATGAGGGAGAAGTGGGACGCGTGAAGGAGGATTAGGTTATGAGGATACTGTCATCTTCAACAGATTCAGTCCTGCCGCTGGCCACAGTCTCAGCTATGGCCCTTTGGATTATGGGAAGCACCATCTCCCCCATGGGGGTTAGAGCATGCAGATGCACCTCTCTCCCTCTGGTTAGTTCCCATGCCTCTGCTTTTGCTCCACCTTCTCCTGCACGTGACAGAGAAGTGTGTCAGTGAGTTTGGTGCAATATGTTTGTGTGATGTGGCTATCATGGTTGAATAGTCGGCAGTATGTTCACGCTGTGAAATGTGAGTATGAGGCTTACAACAGTATGTGAGGGTGAAGTGGACCATATGACTGTTAGGATGAGTCCTGACTGACAGAGATTGATGGCTGGTGAGTGATGGGGCTGTGGTGATTTGGGTAGTGTCTGAGGCCAGTAGTGCAGTTGGTAGGATACAGCATTTGAAGATGCATTCACTGACCTTGACCACTTGTGTAAGATCATTGAACTTCTTGCGACACTGCATGCAGGCTTTTGGGGCTAAATTCCTGGCATTGACTTCCATGACTATCTGTTCCCACTGTCTCCTCATCACATGTCTGGAGGGCCTCTGGTTCTCTGCAAAAACAGGGCATCTCTCCTCCTCTCCACCTCCTCCACTAAGGCCTCCAGTGGAGCAGCGGAAAACCTAGATCCCGCTCTCTCCTATGTTCAGCCATTCTTCTCTCTTTCACAGGACAGATTTTGCTCACAAAAGGCTCCCAGCACCTGCTCTTGGCACAATGATCAATGTTCCCACTTTTTTTGTACATTTCAATGCATGGCATCTTTAAATTCTTTTGCATAGCCATGCATGCTGTAACAATTGTGTAAGCAGGAGTCGAAGGGCTGCCCTCTTTTCCCTCCTTGTTTGACCACAACAGGTTTATTTTCTTTAAAGTGGATATGCTTGCTAATTCATTGAGTGTTTAACTATTTAAGGCAGCCATGATCATAAAAAGAACCAATCGGATAGGGTTTCTTGAGTTTAACAAAGAAAGTGGTTAGCTTTATTGTATTTAAACCGATCTAAGTAAAATAATAAACTACGCTCAAACGTTCACACACACACACACACACACACACACACACACACACACACACACACACACACACACACACACACACACACACACACTCTCGAGGTTCACACGCATACACACACACACACACTCGAGGTTCACACACACACACACACAGGTAACAGAGTGGGGAAGGATAGATTGATCGGATTAGAGTCCAGAGCAAATAAAAAGTGACATATAGTCTGTGGAGGTTGGTGACTCGGCTGGCTTCAGGATGAATTAGGTGGTTCTGAGGCTTCTGGTTTGCAGATGTGAAGAACTGATTCAGTGGTTTCTTGAAACAGCAATGCAGATGGTTTCCTTCACTGGGTCTCTGTCTGCAGCAGTGATAGGGCTAGGTGGCTATGGCCACCAGGCAGGGTTCAAAGCTTACAAGGTGGACTGGAGAGAGAGAGAGAGAGAAGAGGGACCCCACTTGGGTCGTCTCTTGTCAGTCTCTAAATGTTTATCTGGCTGCTGTAGAGAAAACAGCAGCTTAAGCATACAGATGGTGCAGCCTGTCACATGACCATCACCCAGTGATTCAACATGATGGTTACCAGTGTGTATTCCCTCTTGTGACTTAATCAGCCTATGTTTAGGAATTCCCTTCTCTCAACCAGGGTCCCATTGTTCAAGTGCTTAGGTTTGAGTGATTCGTCTCCACCAATTTAATGTCCAAGTGATAGCCTGAATGTTCTGCTAAAGGAGCAGGACAGGTAGCTCACTCAGATTTCCCAGGTCATTGTTCTCGCTGGGACTGGGCAGAAAACTCATCTCCACCTTGACGCAGTGGAATGTAAGATATAGTGATGCAAATTGGGGTGGCCATCTTAGCTGCTAGTAGCTTTTTTTTATCTGTTTCTTTTACTATTAAATTTATTTCTGGTTTACAACTGGCAGTTTAAATAAATCATTTGGCATAGCATGCTTTCGTGACAATGTGCATTATTTTTAATGGAACAACTTGTGAGGTGCCTGTGCTGTACCTTTCGGGTTGCTGCGAATCCGTGCACATGCCTACTTTAGAGGGAACATTGCTGCTGATGTGTGCAGCTGATCAAAAGCATGGTTTGCGCTGACCACATGCAGAAATCATGATAATGAGCAGGCAGCACAAGGTTGCAATGCCACCTGCATTACACCGATGGATGTGGGGTAATTGTGCATCACAATCCCCACGCCCATTTTTGTGAATGATCTAATTCAGCTCCAAGAAACTGGGAGAAAGGAATGCAGTTGTGGGAGGCTGTGGTTTATAATAGATGTCTGGAAAGTCAATTCCCAAAGATAGAGAGTAGGATGTCCAGGAAGGGAAGAGAACTATCATAAATGGACCTGACCAAAGTAAGTAATAAGTAGAAATTTGAAGCACAGTTAAGTGTTCAACATATCCTACAAAAAGACAGATTTGGCTACGGACCATGCAGATTCTGACAGAAACATCTTTCATCTGAAAGAAATGAATGGAGTTAAAGACGTTGTTCAGTCTTTTGTATCAATCTCAGAAACCCCAGTCCTCTGTATCAATTTCCGATACCCCAGTCCTTTGTATCAATCTCAGATACCCCAGTCATCATCTAACAATCTCAGTACACCAGTCCTCTGTATCAATCTCAGCTACCCGTCTTTTTTACCAATCTCATAAACCTTAATCCTCTGTATCAATCACATTAGCCCCAGTCCACAGTATCAATCTCAGATACCACAGTCCTCTACGTCAATCTCATAAGCCCCAGGCCTCTGCATCAAACTCAGACACCCCAGTTTTTTAAAATCAATCTCAGAAACCCCACTCCTCTGCATCAATCTCAGATAACACAGTCCTCCGTATCAACCTCCGATACCCCAGTCCTCTGTATCAATCTCAGAAACCCCAATCCTTTTTATCAAACTCAGAAAACTCTGTGTCAATCTCAGAAACCCCAGTCCTCCTGTATCAATTTCAGATGCCCAAGTCCTCCTGTATCAATTTCAGATGCCCCATTCCTTTGTATCAATCTCAGGTACCTCTGTATCAAGCTTAGATACCCCAGTCCTCTGTATCAATCTCAGAAACCCCAGTCATCTGCATCAATCTCTGAAACCCCAGTCCTCCTGTATCAATCTCTGAAACCCCAGTCCTCTGCATCAATCTCTGAAACCCCAGTCCTCCAGTATCAATCTCTGAAACCCCAGTCCTCCAGTATCAATCTCAGAATCCCCAGTCCTCCTGTATCAATCTCTGAAACCCCAGTCCTCTGCATCAATCTCTGAAACCCCAGTCCTCCAGTATCAATCTCTGAAACCCCAGTCCTCCTGTATCAATCTCAGAAACCCCAGTCCTCTGCATCAATCTTATAAACCCCAGGCCTCTGTATCAATTCCACAGACCGTAGTCCTCTGTATCAATCTCAGACATCCAGGTCCTCCGTAACAATTTCAGAAACTCCTGTCATCTGTATCAATCTCAGATAACCCAGTCCTTTCTAGCAATCGCAGTACCCCAGTCCTATTTTTTAATCACAGAAACCCAAGTCCCCTATATCAATCTCAGATACCCCAGTCCTTTGTAAAAACCTCAGAAACCCCAGAACTTTGTATCAATCTCAGACACCCTAGTTCGTTGTAACAATTTCAGACACCCCAGTCCTCTGTATCAATCTCAGAAACCCCAGTCTTCTGTTTCAATATCAGAAAACCCCAGTCCTCCAATACCAATCTCAGAAACCCCAGTCCTGTGTATCAATATCAGAAACGCCAGTACTCTGTATCACGCTCAGAAACCCCAGTCCCGTGTATCAATCTCAGAAAGCCCAATCCTCTGTATTAATCTCAGATACCCGACTCCTTTGTATCCATATAAGAAAGCCCCAGTCCTTCTGTATCAAAATCAGATAATCCAGACCTCTGTATTAACATCAGAAACCCCAGTCCTCTGTCTCAATCTCAAAAAGCCCAGTCCTCTGTATCAATATCAGAAACCCCAGTCCTCCTGTATCAATATTAGAGGCCCTAGTCCTCCTGTATCAATAGCAGAAAACCCAGTCCTCAGTATCAATATCAGACAGCCGAGTCCTCTGTACCAAGCTCAGAAACCCCAGTCCTCTGAATAAATCTCGGAAACCCCAGTCCCCCTGTATCAATATCAGATATCCCAGTCCTCTGTATCGATCTGTAAAACCCCAGGCCTCCTGTATCAATCTCTGAAACCACAGACAGGCCGTAACAAATCTCAGATACCCCAGTCCTCCTGTATCAATCTCAGAAATCCCAGTCCTCTGTATTAATCTCAAATACCCCAGTCCTCCTGTATCAATCTCAGACACCCCACAGTTTTCTGTATCGATCTCAGATACTCTAGTCCTCCTGTATCAATATCAGAAACCCCAGTCCTCTGTATCAATCTCATATAGCCCAGTCCTCCTGTATCAATGTCAAAAACCACAGTCCTCTGTATCAACCGCAGAAACCCGAGTTCTCTGTATCAATCTCAGAATCCCCAGTCCTTCTATATCAATATCAGAAATCCCAGTCCTCTGTATCAATATCAGAAAACCCAATTCTCAGTATCAGTCTCAGAAACCCCAGTCCTCTGTATCAACCTCAAATACCCCAGTCCTCCTGTATCAATCTCAAAGACGCCAGTCCCGTGTATCAATCTCAGAAACGCCAGTTCTCTGTATCAATCTCAGAAACCCCAGTCCTCCTGCATCAATCTCAGATACCCCAGTCCTCTTTATCAATATCAGAAACCCAGTCTTCCTGCATCAATATCAGAAACCCAAGTCCTCCTCTATCAATCTCAGAAAGAGCAGTCCTCCTGTATCAATCTCAAATACCTCAGTCCTCTGTATCAATCAGAGATGCCCCAGTCCTCCTGTTTCAATCTCAGAAACCCCATTCGTCTGTATCAAGCTCAGAAACCCCTATCCTCTGTATGAATATCAGAAACCCCAGTCCTCTGTATCAATCTGAGATACCCCAGTCCACCTGTATCTATCTCAAAGACGCCAGTCCCGTGTATCAATCTCAGAAACCCCAGTCCTCTGTATCAATATCAGAAACCCCAGTAGTCCTGTATCAATATCAGAAACCCAAGTCCTCCTCTATCAATCTCAGAAAGAGCAGTCCTCCTGCATCAATCTCAGAAACCCCAGTTATCTTTATCAATATCAGAAACCCAGTCCTCTGTATCAATCTCAGAAACCCCAGTTATCTTTATCAATATCAGAAACCCAGTCCTCTGTATCAATATCAGAAACCCCAGTCTTCCAGTATCATTATCAGAAACCCCAGTAGTCCTGTATCAATATCAGAAACCCAAGTCCTCCTCTATCAATCTCAGAAAGAGCAGTCCTCCTGTATCAATCTCAAATACCGCAGACCTCCTGTATCAATATCAGAAAACCCAATCCTCTGTATCAATCTCAGAAACCCCAGTCCTCTGTATCAAGCTCAGAAACCCCTATCCTCTGTATGAATATCAGAAACCCCAGTCCTCTGCATCAATCTCAGATACACCAGTCCGCCAGTATCAATCTCAGAAACCCCAGTCCTCTGTATCAAGCTCAGAAACCCCTATCCTCTGTATGAATATCAGAAACCCCAGTCCTCTGCATCAATCTCAGATACACCAGTCCTCTGTATCAATCTCAAATACTCCAGTCCTCCTGTATCAATATCAGAAACCCCAATCCTCCTGTATCAATCTCAGACACCCCACAGTTTTCTGTATCAATCTCAGATACACCAGTCCTCTGTATCAATCTCAAATACCCCAGTCCTCCTGTATCAATATCAGAAACCCCAATCCTCCTGTATCAATCTCAGACACCCCACAGTTTTCTGTATCGATCTCAGATACTCTAGTCCTCCCGTATCAATGTCAAAAACCACAGTCCTCTGTATCAACCGCAGAAACCCGAGTCCTCTGTATCAATCTGAGAAACCCGAGTCCACCTGTATCCATCTCAAAGACGCCAGTCCCCTGTATCAATCTCAGAAACCCCAGTTCTCTGTTTGAATCTCAGAAATCCCAGTCCTCTGTATCAAACAGAAATACCCCAGTCCTCCTGTATCAATATCAGAAAACCCAATCCTCTGTATCAGTCTCAGAAACCCCAGTTCTCTGTATCAATCTCAGAAACCCCAGTCCACTGTATGAATCTCAGAAACCCCAATCCTATGCATTTATCTCAGCATCCCCAGTCCTCCTCTATCAATATTAGAAACCCCAGTTGTCTGTATCAATGTCAGAAACCCCAGTCATCTGTATCAGTCTCAGAAATCCCAGTCGTCTGTATCAGTCTAAGAAACCCCAGTTGTCTGTATCAACCTCAAATACCCCAGTCCTCCTGTATCAATCTCAGGATCCCCAGTCCTTCTCTATCAATGTCAGAAACCCCAGTCCTCTGTATCAATCTCAGAAACCCCAGTTCCCTGTATCAATCTCAAAAACCGCTGTCCTCTGTATCAATCTCAGAAACCCCAGTTCTCTGTATCAATCTCAGAAACCGCTGTCCTCTGTATCAATCTCAGAAACCCCAGTTCCCTGTATCAATCTCAGAAACCCCAATCCTCCTGTATCAATATCAGAAACCCCAGTCTCCTTTTACAATCTCAGGAACCCCAGTCCTCCTGTATCAATATCAGATACCCCAGTCCTCCTGTAACAATCCCAGATACCCCAGGCCTCCTGCATCAATCTCAAAACCACAGTCATCTGCATCAATCTCAGAAACCTCAGTCCTCTGTATCAAACTCCGATACTCCAGTCCCCTGTATCAGTCTCAGAAATCCCAGTCCTCTGTATCAGTCTAAGAAACCCCAGTCGTCTGTATCAATCTCAAATACCCCAGTCCTCTGTATCAGTCTAAGAAACCCCAGTCGTCTGTATCAACCTCAAATACCCCAGTCCTCCTGTATCAATATCAGAAAACCCAATCCTCTGTATCAGTCTCAGAAACCCCAGTCGTCTGTATCAGTCTAAGAAACCCCAGTCGTCTGTATCAATCTCAAATACCCCAGTCCTCCTGTATCAATATCAGAAAACCCAGTCCTCTGTATCAGTCTAAGAAACCCCAGTCGTCTGTATCAACCTCAAATACCCCAGTCCTCCTGTATCAATATCAGAAAACCCAATCCTCTGTATCAGTCTCAGAAACCCCAGTCGTCTGTATCAGTCTAAGAAACCCCAGTCGTCTGTATCAACCTCAAATACCCCAGTCCTCCTGTATCAATATCAGAAAACCCAATCCTCTGTATCAGTCTCAGAAACCCCAGCCCTCTGTATCAACCTCAAATACCCCAGTCCTCCTGTATCAATATCAGAAATCCCAGTCCTGTGTATCAATCTCAGAAACCCCAATCCTCTGCATTTATCTCAGAATCCTCAGTACTCCGCTATCAATGTCAGAAACCCCAGTCCTCTGTATCAGTCTCAGAAACCCCAGCCCTCTGTATCAACCTCAAATACCCCAGTCCTCCTGTATCAATATCAGAAATCCCAGTCCTGTGTATCAATCTCAGAAACCCCAATCCTCTGCATTTATCTCAGAATCCTCAGTACTCCGCTATCAATGTCAGAAACCCCAGTCCTCTGTATCAGTCTCAGAAACCCCAGCCCTCTGTATCAACATCAAATACCCCAGTCCTCCTGTATCAATATCAGAAATCCCAGTCCTGTGTATCAATCTCAGAAAACCCAATCCTCTGCATTTATCTCAGAATCCTCAGTACTCCGCTATCAATGTCAGAAACCCCAATCCTCTGTATCAATCTCAGAAACCCCAGTTCTCTCTATCAATCTCAGAAACCCCAGTCCTATGTATCCGTCTCTGAAACCCCAGTCCTCCAGCAACAATCACAGAAACCAGAATCATCCTGTATCAATCTCAGATAACCCAGTCCTCCTGTATCAATATTAGAAATCCGAGTCCTCTGTATCAAGCTCAGAAACACCAATCCTCCTGTATCAATCTCAGGAAACCCAGTCTCCTTTTTCAATCTCAGGAACCCCAGTCCTCCTGTATCAATATCAGATACCCCAGTCCTCCTGTAACAATCCCAGATACCCCAGGCCTCCTGCATCAATCTCAAAACCACAGTCATCTGCATCAATCTCAGAAACCTCAGTCCTCTGTATCAAACTCCGATACTCCAGTCCCCTGTATCAGTCTCAGAAATCCCAGTCCTCTGTATGAATCTCAGAAACCCCAGACCTCCTGAGATATCAATATCACAAACCCCAGTCCTCTGTATCAATCACAAATACCCGAGTCCTCTGTATCAAGCTCAGAAACCCCAATCCTCCTGTATCAATATCAGAAACCTCAGTCCTCTGTATCAATCAGAGATGCCCCAGTCCTCCTGTTTCAATCTCAGAAACCCCAGTCCTCTGTATCAAGCTCAGAAACCCCTATCCTCTGTATGAATATCAGAAATCCCAGTCCTCTGCATCAATCTCAGATACCCCAGTCCGCCAGTATCAATCTCAAATACCCCAGTCCTGTGTGTGAATCTCAGAAATCCCAGTCCTCTGCATCAATCTCAGATACACCAGTCCGCCAGTATCAATCTCAAATACCCCAGTCCTGTGTGTGAATCTCAGAAATCCCAGTCCTCTGCATCAATCTCAGATACACCAGTCCGCCAGTATCAATCTCAAATACCCCAGTCCTGTGTGTGAATCTCAGAAATCCCAGTCCTCTGCATCAATCTCAGATACACCAGTCCGCCAGTATCAATCTCAAATACCCCAGTCCTGTGTGTGAATCTCAGAAATCCCAGTCCTCCTGTATCAATCTCAGAAATCCCAGTCCGCATCAATCTCAGAAACCCCAGTCCTCTGTATCAATCTCAAATACCCCAGTCCTCCTGTATCAATATCAGAAACCCCACAGTATTCTGTATCGATCTCAGATACTCTAGTCCTCCTGTATCAATATCAGAAACCCCAGTCCTCTGCATCAATGTCAAAAACCACAGTCCTCTGTATCAACCGCAGACACCCAAGTCCTCTGTATCAATCTCAGAATCCCCAGTCCTTCTATATCAATGTCAGAAACCCCAGTCCTCTGTATCAATCTGAGAAACCCCAGTCCTCCTGTATCAATGTCAAAAACCACAGTCCTCTGTATCAACCGCAGAAACCCGAGTCCTCTGTATTAATCTCAGAATCCCCAGTCCTTCTATATCAATGTCAGAAACCCCAGTCCTCTGTATCAATCTGAGAAACCCCAGTCCACCTGTATCCATCTCAAAGACACCAGTCCCCTGTATCAATCTCAGAAACCCCAGTTCTCTGTTTCAATCTCAAATACCCCAGTCCTCCTGTATCAATCAGAAATACCCCAGACCTCCTGTATCAATATCAGAAAACCCAATCCTCTCTATCAGTCTCAGAAACCCCAGTCCTCCTGTATCAATCTCAAAGATGCCAGTCCCGTGTATCAATCTCAGAAACCCCAGTTCTCTATATCAATGTCAGAAACCCCAGTCCTCTGTATCAATCTCAGAAACCCCTATCCTCTGTATCAATCTCAAATACCCCAGTCCTCCTGTATCAATATCAGAAACCTCAGTCCTCCTGTATCAATGTCAAAAACCACAGTTCTCTGTATCAACGGCAGAAACCCGAGTCCTCCGTATCAATCTCAGAATCCCCAGCCCTTCTCTATCAATGTCAGAAACCCCAGTTCTCTGTATCAATCTCAGAAACCACAGTCCTCTGTATCAATCTCAAATACCCCAGTCCTCCTGTATCAATATCAGAAACCCCAGTCCTCCTGTATCAATCCCAGAAAGCCCAGTCCTCCTGTATCAATCTCAGACACACCACAGTTTTCTGTATCAATATCAGAAACCCGAGTCCTCCGTATCAATCTCAGAATCCCCAGTCCTTCTCTATCAATGTCAGAAACCCCTGTTCTCTGTTTGAATCACAGAAATCCCAGTCCTCTGTATCAATCTCAGAAACCCCAGTTCTCTATCAATCTCAAATATCCCAGTCTCCTGTATCAATTTCAGATACCCTAGTCTTCCTGTATCAATCTCAGAAACCCCAGTCCTCTGTATCAGTCTCAGAAACCCCAGTCCTCTGTATCAATCTCAGAAACCCCAGTTCTCTGTATCAATCTCAAATATCCCAGTCTCCTGTATCAATTTCAGATACCCTAGTCCTCCTGTATCAATATCAGAAACCCCAGTCCTCTGTATCAATCTCAGAAACCCCAGTCCTCTGTATCAATCTCAGAAACCTCAGCCCTCTGTATCAATCTCAGAAACCCCAGCCCTCTGTATCAATCTCAGAAACCCCAGCCCACTGTATCAATTTCAGAAACCCCAGCCCTCTGTATCAATCTCAGAAATCCCAGTCCTCTGTATCAATCTCAGAAACCCCAGTTCTCTGTATCAATCTCAAATATCCCAGTCTCCTGTATCAATTTCAGATACCCTAGTCCTCCTGTATCAATCTCAGAAAGCGCAGTCATCCTGTATCAATCTCAGAAACCCGGATCCTCCTGTATCTATCGCAGATACCCCAGTCCTCTGTATCGATCTGAGATACCCCAGTCCTACTGTATCAATCTCAGAAACCCAGTCCTCTGCATCAATCTCAGATACAGCAGTCCGCTAGGATCAATCTCAAATACCCCAGTCCTGTGTGTAAATATCAGAAAACGCAGTCCTCTGTATCAAACTAAGAAACGCCAGTCCTCCGTAACAATCTCAGATACCCCAGTCCTCCTGTATCAATCTCAGATACCCCAGTCCTCCTGTATCAATCTCAGATACCCCAGTCCTTTGTAACCATCTCAGATACCCCAGTCCTCCAGTATTAATCTCAGAAATCCCTGTCCTCTGTATTAATCTCAGATACCCTAGTTCTCTGTATCAATGTCAGAAACCCCAGTCCTCTGTGACAATCTCAGAAATCCCTGTCCTCCTGTGTCAATATCAGGAACCCCAGTCCTCTGTATCAATCTCAGAAACCCCAGTCCTCTGCATTTACCTCAGAATCCCCAGTCCTCCTCTATCAATGTCAGAAACCGCAGTCGTATTTATCAATATCAGAAACCCCAGTGCTCTGTATCAATATCAGAAACCCCAGTCCTGCTGTATCAATCTCAAAACCCCAGTCATCTGCATCGATCTCAGAAACCCCAGTTCTCTGTATCAATCTCAGAAACCCCTGTCCTCTGTATCAATTTCAGATACCCCAGACCTCCTGAATCAATGTCAGAAACCCCAGTCCTCTGTATTATAAGAACATAAGAAATAAGGGCAGGAGTAGGCCATTCAGCCCCTCAGACCTGCCATGCCATTTATCTCAATCAGGGCTGATCTGCCCCAGTCCTCAACTTCTCTTTTGGGCCTGCTCTGCCTAACCCTCAACTCCCCGAGATTTCAAAAATCTATCTACCTCCTCCTTAAATACATTTAGTGACCAAGCCTTCACAACTCTCTGCGGCAGAGAATTCAATAGTTTCACCTCCTTCTGTGGAAAAAAATTCCTTTGCATCTCAGTTTTAAATGTGTGCCCCCTTATTCTGTAATTATGTTCCCTGGTACTGATGACTCAGTACTCCTCCATGTTGAACACCACTTGGAGGAAGCACTGAGGGTGGCAAGGGCACAAAATGTACTCTGGGTGGGGGACTTCAATGTCCATCACCAAGAGTGGCTCGGTAGCACCACTACTGACCGAGCTGGCCAAGTCCTAAAGGACATAGCTGCTAGACTGAGTCTGCGGCAGGTGGTGGGGGAACAAACACGAGGGAAAAACATACTCGACCTCGTCCTCACCAATCTGCCTGCTGCAGATTCATCTGTCCATGACTGTATTGGTAAGAGTGACCACTGCACAGTCCTTGTGGAGATGAAGTCCCGCCTTCACATTGAGGATACCCTCCATCGTGTTGTGTGGCACTATCACCATGCTAAATGGGATAGATTTCGAACAGTTCTAGCAATGAAAAACTGGGCATCCATGAGGCGCTGTGGGCCATCAGTAGCAGCAGAATTGTACTCAACCACAATCTGTAACCTCATGGCCCGGCATATCCCCCACTCTACCATTACCATCAAGCCAGGAGACCAACCCTGGTTCAATGAAGACTGCAGGAGGGCATGCCAGAGCAGCACCAGGCATACCTCAAAATGAGGTGTCAACCTGGTGAAGCTACAACACAGGACTACTTGCATGCCAAACTGCGGAAGCAGCATGCGATAGACAGAGCTAAGCGAGCCCATAACCAATGGATCAGATCTAAACTCTGCAGTCCTGCCACATCCAGCCGAGAATGGTGGTGGACAATTAAACAACTAACTGGAGGAGGTGGCTCCAAAAATATCCCCATCCTCAATGATGGGGGAGCCTAGCACATCAGTGCGAAAGATAAGGCTGAAGCATTTTCAACAATCTTCAGCCAGAAGTGCCGAGTTGATCATCCATCTCGACCTCCTCCTGAAGTCCCCAGCATCACAGATGCCAGACTTCAGCAAATTCGATTCACTCCGCATGATATCAAGAAACGACTGAAGGCACTGGAAACTGCAAAGGCTATGGGCCCTGACAATATTCCGGCAATAGTCCTGAAGACCTGTGCTCCAGAACTTGCTGCGCCCCTAGCCAAGCTGTTCAGTATAGCTACAACACTGGCATTTACCCAGAAATGTGGAAAATTGCCCAGGTATGTCCTGTACATAAAAAGCAGGACAAATCCAACCCGGCCAACTATCGCCCCATTAGCCTACTCTCAATCATCAGTAAAGTGATGGAAGATGTCATCAACAGTGCCATCAAGCGGCACTTGCTTAGCAACAACCTGCTCAGTGACACTCAGTTTGGGTTCCGCCAGGGCCACTCAGCTCCTGACCTCATTACAGCCTTGGTTCAAACATGGACAAAAGAGCTGAACTCAAGAGCTGAGAGTGACTGCCCTTGACATCAAGGCAGCATTTGACCGGGTATGGCATCAAGGAGCCCTTGCAAAACTGAGGTCAATGGGAATCAGGGGGGAAAAGCCTCCGCTGGCTGGAGTCATACCTCGCACAAAGGAAGATGGTTGTGGTTGTTGGAGGTCAATCATCTGAGCTCCAGGACATCACTGCAGGAGTTCCTCAGGGTAGTGTCCTACTCCCAACCATCTTCAGCTAATTCATCAATGACCTTCCTTCAAGCATAAGGTCAGAAGTGGGGATGTTCGCTGATGATTGCACAATGTTCAGCACCATTCGTGACTCCTCAGATACTGAAGCAGTCTGTGTAGAAATGCAGCAAGACCTGGACAATATCCAGGCTTGGGCTGATAAGTGGCAAGTAACATTTGCGCCACACAAGTGCCAGGCAATGACCATCTCCAACAAGAGAGAATCTAATCATCTCCCCTTGACATTCAACAGCATTATCATCACTGAATCCCCCATTATCAACATCCTAGGTGCTACCATTGACCAGAAACTGAACTGGAGTAGCCATATAAATACCGTGGCTACAAGAGCAGGTCAGAGGCTTGGAATCCTGAAGCGAGTAACTCACCTCCTGACTCCCCAAAGCCTGTCCACCATCTACAAGGCACAAGTCAGGAGCGTGATGGAATACTCTCCACTTGCCTGGATGGGTGCAGCTCCAACAACACTCAAGACGCTCGACACCATCCAGGACAAAGCAGCCCGCTTGTTTGGCACCCCATCTACAAACATTCACTCCCTCCACCACCGACGCACAGTGGCAGCAGTGTGTACCATCTACAAGATGCACTGCAGCAATGCACCAAGGCTCCTTAGACAGCACCTTCCAAACCGGTGACCTCTACTAACTAGAAGGACAAAGGCAGCACATAAATGGGAACACCACCACCTGCAAGTTCCCCTCCAAGTCACAAACCATCCTGGCTTGGAACTATATCGCCATTCCTTCACTGTCGCTGGGTCAAAATCCTGGAACTCCTTTCGTAACAGCACTGTGGGTGTACCTACCCCACATGGACTGCAGTGGTTCAAGAAGGCAGCTCACCACCACCTTTTCAAGGGCAATTAGGGAAGGGCAATAAATGCTGGCCTGGCCAGTGACGCCCACATCCCACGAATGAATTAAAAAAAAGTTTGAGATTGAATCACTAGTGGAAACATCTTCTCAACATCTACCCTGTCGAGCCCCATTAAAATCTAATATGTCTCTTTCAGATTACCTCTCATTCTTCTAAACCCCAATGAATAGAGGCCTAACCTGTTTAATCGCTATTGATAAGACAGCCCCTTCATCCCAGGAATCAGGCTAGTGAACCTTTTCTGAACTGTGTCCAATGCTAGTTTATCCTTCCTTAAATAAGGGGACCAAAACTTTACGCAGTACACCAGGTGTGGCCTTAGCAACACCCTGTACAGTTGTAACAGGACTTCCCTATTTTTAAACTCAATCCCCTGGCAATAAAAGCCAAAATTCCATTCGCCTTCCTAATTACCTGTTGCACCTGCATGCTAACCTTTTGTGTTTCATGCACAAGAACACCCAGATCCCTCTAAACTGCGGTATTTTGTAGTCTTTCTCCATCTAAATAATAATCTGTGTTTTTATTCTTCCTACCAAAGTGGATGACCTCACTCTTTCCCACATTGAACACTATCTGGCAAATTTTTGCCCATTCACTTAACCTATCTATATCCCTTTGCAGATTCTTTGTCTTCTCATCACAATATGCCTTCCCACCTATTTTTGTATCACCAGCAAATTTGGATACACTACACTCTGTCCCTTCCACAAAGTCATGAATGTCGATAGTAAATAGCTGAGGCCCTAGGACCCCCGATCCTTGTGGCACCCCACTAATTACGGCTTTCCAACTTGAAAAAGACCCATTGATCCCGACTCTCTGCCTCTTGTGTGTTAACCATACCTCAATCCATGCCAACACATTACCCCCAATACCCTGATATCCTATTTTGTGCAATAACCTTTTATGTGGCACCTTATCGAACGCCTTCTGAAAATCCAAATACACAACATCTACTGGTTCACCTTTATCCACTCTGCTTGTTATATCCTCAAAGAACTCTAACAAATTTGTCAAACATGATTTCACTTTCATGAAACCATTTTGACTCTGTTTGATTGCATTATGTTTTTCTAAATGTCCTGCTATTTCTTTCTTTATAATCGACTCAAGCATTTTCCCAATGACTGATGTTAAGCTAACTGGTCTATAGTTTCCTGCTTTCTGCTGCCCTCCTTTCTTGATTAGGGATGTCGCAGTTTTCCAATCCGCTGGTACCCTACCGGAATCCAGTGGGTTTTGGTATATTATGACCAATGCCTCCACTATCTCTGCAGCCACTGCTTTTAAAACCCTTGGATGCAGGCTATCAGGTCCTGGCGACTTGTCTGCCTTTAGTCCCATCAGTTTGTTCAGCACTTTTCCCCTCATGATAGAGATTGTTACAAGCTCCTGCCTCCCATTTACACCTTGTTCATCTATTATTGTTGGGACGTTTATAGTGTCCTCCACCATGAAGACTGATGCAAAATATTGGTTTAAATTATCTGCCATTTCCCTGTTCCCTGTTATGAATTCCCCTGTCTCATCCTCTAAGGGTCCCGCACTTACTTTAGCTATTCTCTTTCTTTTAATATACCCATAGAAGCTCTTACTGTTTGTTTTTATATTTCTTGCCAGTTTACTCTCATAATCAATTCTCTCCACTGCTGGTTTCTAAAAACTTCCCAATCCTCTGGCCTGCCACTCATTTTCACTGCATTGTAGGCCTTTGCTTTTGATTTGATACTCTCCTTAACTTCCTTTGTTATCCACGTGTGGTTCATCATTCTCTTCGAGTCCTTCCTTCTGACTGGAATAAATGTTTGTTGAGTGTTATGAAATATCTGCTTAAATGTCTGCCACTGCTCATCTACTGAGTTCCCCTGTAGCCTATCTTCCCAGCCCGCTTTAGACAACTCTTTCTTCATACCTCTGTAATTGCCCTTGTTTAAGTTGAAGACACTGGTTTGAGACCCGAGTTGCTCACCCTCAAACTGAGTTTGAAATTCTACCATGTTATGATCACTTCCCCCTAAAGAATCCTTAACTATGAGATCTCTTATTAATCCTACCCCATTGCACAATACCAAATCCAAAATAACCTGTTCCCTGGTAGGTTGTGTAACATATTGCTTTAAGTAACAATCCCTGAGGCACTCTACAAATTCGCCTTCCAAGATACCCTTGCCAATTTGATTTGTCCAGTCTACATGCAGATTAAAATCATTTATGATAATTGTAGTGACCTTCTTACAGGCCTCCATTATTTCCTGATTAATATCTTGTCCTACATCAATATCAGAAACTCCAGTCCTCCTGTATCAATATCAGAAACCCCAGTCCTCCTGTGTCAGTCACAGAAACCCCAGTCCTCCTGTATCAATGTCAGAAACCCCAGTCCTCTGTGTCAATCTCAGAAACGCCAGTCCTCTGTATCAATATCAGAAACCCCAATACTCCTGCATCAATATGAGAATTTCAGTCCTCCTGTATCAATCTCAGAAACCCCAGTCATCTGCATCAGTCTCAGAAACCCCAATACTCCTGCATCAATATCAGAAACCCCAGTCCTCTGTATCAATCTCAGAAACCCCAGTCCTCCTGCATCAATATCAGAAACCCCAGTCTCCTGTATCAATCTCAGATACCCCAGTCCTCCTGTATCAATCTCAGAAACCCCAGTCCTCCTGCATCAATATCAGAAACCCCAGTCTCCTGTATCAATCTCAGATACCCCACTCCTCCTGTATCAATGTCAGAAACCCCAGTCCTCCTGTATCAATCTCAGAAACCCCAGTCCTCCTGCATCAATATCAGAAACCCCAGTCTCCTGTATCAATCTCAGATACCCCACTCCTCCTGTATCAATGTCAGAAACCCCAGTCCTCTGTATCAATCTCAGAAACCCCAGTCCTCCTGCATCAATATCAGAAACCCCAGTCCTCCTGCATCAATATCAGAAACCCCAGTCCTCCTGCATCAATATCAGAAACCCCAGTCCTCCTGTGTCAATCTCAGAAACCCCAGTCCTCTGTATCAATCTCAGAAACCCCAGTCCTCCTGCATCAATATCAGAAACCCCAGTCCTCCTGCATCAATATCAGAAACCCCAGTCCTCCTGTGTCAATCTCAGAAACCCCAGTCCTCTGTATCAATCTCAGAAACCCCAGTCCTCCTGCATCAATATCAGAAACCCCAGTCCTCCTGCATCAATATCAGAAACCCCAGTCCTCCTGTGTCAATCTCAGAAACCCCAGTCCTCCTGCATCAATATCAGAAACCCCAGTCCTCCTGCATCAATATCAGAAACCCCAGTCCTCCTGTGTCAATCTCAGAAACCCCAGTCCTCTGTATCAATATCAGAAACCCCAGTCCTCCTGTATCAATATCAGAAACGCCAGTCCTCTGTATCAGTCTCAGATACCGCAGTCTTCTGTACCAGTCTCAGGATAACTGACTCCTCTAACATTCTCACGATAGGCCTGAGTTACAAAATTCCAATCCCTTCTCACCAACCTCGGGAACCTCGGGATGCCACCTATCTCTTATTTTGTGCCAATGGCCAGGACGCCTATCTGCTTAGCAGCAACCTCCATCGGGATTAACAGCCTGGTTTTACTTTAGCAGGGAGCATGCGCGAGCTTTAGAAAGTCAGCGCACCATTCTGAAGTTGAAGAGGAAGGAGAGAGAGAGAGCAGCGCAGAGCTTTTCTCTGATACTGAACTCGGGGATGGAAGCGTCGCTGATGGTCGGTCTCTTTCTTGCAGTCACAGCTATTCTGCTGGTGACATGTCTGGTGGGCAGGAGGCGGAGGTAAGATCAGCTCTCTTCACTGTGTTTCTGTCAGAGCTGTTCACCACCCCCCCCCCCCCCCACCTCCCTCCCTCCCAAGCAAGCTATTCAGCTGGGTGCAAAAGATAAGTTTTGGCAAGAGAGGAAACAGACTGCTTTTGATACCGGCTCAGTGAAACACTGAACCACTTTGCGGTGTCAGGTGAACTTTTCCAGACAAACCGCGACTTGTGACCTAACTTCACTCTGAACTGCATGTTCAAAGGCTGCCTTGTCCCAGTTTAATGTACTTTCAGTTTAGTGTTGTTTCAGAAAGGCTAAAGTTTAGACACATATACTACGAATTAATTTCAGAAAAGTTGGGAAGGATTCTTTCTGTTTCAGCGGTTCAGATTACATTGTTGTATGTTGTGTTGGATCTAGATAGTGAGGGTGACTTCCAGCAGCCATTGATCAGCTTGGAGTTTGACGGGGGTGCGTGCGGCTGTGGACCTCTCCTTGCCTATTTACAGCGAGTTTCTTCTGACTGATCCATCAGCTCCGTCAAGCTCACGTACTCAGTACAAACTTCTGCAGCAATCAGATCAGTAGCTACAGAATCCATTCCAGCCGTTATACTAACTGATTGAACTCCTTGAGCTTGGAACCAGGAGAGAGTTCTGCTCCCAATAGTATATTCTGAATACCTTTGCAAAATCCAGATTCCCATATTAGTTTTAAATCAAACAAAAAAGACGTGCTCATTTATGTCGTGCTTTGTACTTAATTGCAATTTGATTTGAACTGACACCTTTTCCTGTTTCTTTATAGCAGGTGGTGAGCTCAAAAAGTTTCAGCTTAGTTTAGATACTTGGGTCTGAATTCAGTTGTTTTTTTAAAAAAAAGAAAGTGGAATGCTGGTTCCTTGTCCTAACTAGTTTATCCAGAAAAGGTTTGTTCAGTCTCTCCAAGAACTTTAAGAACAGTGCTATAAAGAAAACAAAGTGGATCATTTTTTTATTCATTCATGGGATGTGGGCATCGCTGGCCAGGCAAGCATTTATTGCCCATCCCTAATTGCCCTTGAGATGTTGGTGTTGGTGAGATGCCTCCTTGAACCGCTGCAGTCCATTTGGGGTAGGTATACCCACAGTGCTGTTAGGAAGGGAGTTCCAGGATTTTGACCCAGCGACAGTGAAGGAACGGCAATATAGTTCCAAGCCAGGATGGTGTGTGACTTGGAGGGGAACTTGTAGGTGCTGGTGTTCCCATGCATTTGCTGCCCTTGTCCTTCTAGTTGGTAGAGGTTGCGGGTTTGGAAGGTGCTGTCTAAGGAGCCTTGGTGCATTGCTGCAGTGCATCTTGTAGATGGTACACACTGCTGTCACTGTGCGTCGGTGGTGGAGGGAGTGAATGTTTGTAGATGGGGTACCAATCAAGCGGGCTGCTTTGTCCTGGATGGTGTCGAGCTTCTTGAGTGTTGTTGGAGCTGCACCCATCCAGGCAAGTGGAGAGTATTCCATCACACTCCTGACTTGTGCCTTGTAGATGGTGGATAGGCTTTGGGGAGTCAGGAGGTGAGTTACTCGCCTCAGGATTCCTAGCCTCTGACCTGCTCTTGTAGCCACAGTATTTATATGTGTTACAACCAGATGAGGAAGCGGTCTAGGGCTCCCCTCTCGGCCTTTTCTTGGTTTGGCCATAACAGGGTTTAACTTTTAAAAACAGTGTTTTTAGCTATCCCTCAGTGAGTCCTTGCTCACTGCTCTCTAATTGTAATTGTAAAAGTATCAACCAGACAGGTTTTCTTAGGTTTAAACAAGAAAGGTGTAAGTTCATTAACCTTAAAACTCTAACTCAGTTAAACTGCTAAAAATACACAATGTGACCACGCTAGCATGCATATCGACAAACACGCACACAAATAGATACAGAGGAGGAGAAAGAATTAAAGGGGGAAGGTTTGAAGTAGTAGATGGAATTCAGTTACTGGTTTTGGATTGGATGTAAAGTCTTTGATTAAAGTTAAGTCTTGAAGTTCTCGTTGGGGTCCAGTGCACACTTCAAACTTGTTTAGCTGGTACCAGAAGGCTGCAGGACTCCTCTGGCTTGAGTTACTTCCATGGGTCCCTGGAACTTTGTCTGAGAGAGAGAGGTGCTTTTTTCTTGAAGTTCAATTGCAGTCTGTCTTCAAAACTTTACAGTGAGCACAATTTAATCAACTCCCAGGTTGGGCAGCAGGTTAGTCATGTGACTAGCTCCTTGGTTGAAACTGTCTCTCCTGCGAGGTTTGTGGATTCCTCAAAGCTTATGTTATGACCATGTGAGAAAGGTGTCTAGTGGTCTTTTACTGTCTTCACCTGGTCTGATTTTAACAGGGTTTAATTTTTAAACACCCTGTGTTTTGAGCTCCCCCTTGGTGAATCCTTGTTCACAGCTTTCTAATTGAGGCAAAGAAATGAGCACACGGGGTTTTCTTAGGTTTAAAGAAGAAAAGTGAAATTTATTAACCGAATTAGAGTTTAAGTAAGTTTAACACCTATGGATATACGATCGCCCACGCTAGCATGCACATGCAATACACACATGCAAATAGGGACAGAAAAGAGCAGCAGAAAAATAAAGTAGAGAGGTTTGAGCCAGTCTCTGAAGGGGATTTCTTGTTACTGTTTCAGTGTTTCCAGCTCACTGTAGAGTCTTTGACTGTAGACAGCTCTTGCTTTTTGTTGAGGCCCAGTATTCTTCTTAAACCTTGTTCACGCAGGAGACTTTTCTCTCTTTGAGTTCACGTGTCGTCAATGGGTCTTCAATTCCATGAGAAAGTGTTTGGAGCAGACAGGTGAGAGATGTTCTCAGTCCAGGAGCAAACAGATTTCTGAGTTCAAATTCTCTGTGGTAAGTCCAAATTCAAAAAACTCCAACAGTTAGTCATGTGACGAGACTGGTCCAACCACGTCTGTTTGTGTATTTGGCCATTTTAGCAGTTAACCTGGAATGCTTCAACGTCTGGTAATCAAAAGTCCATTGTGGATTAAATTGGAGCAGGGAGTGGCCCCTTTGTCTGTTCCAAGTACTGTCTGTTAATATGAAAATGTCTTTCCAATCAGGGGCTTGGCAATTCCTTGTGATAGGCCCTCTTTCCTTCCCAGCCACAGTTTTAAATTTTAATGTCCATGTGGCAAAATAATGTGTGCCTCAGTCTTGGCAGGTGGGGGCCTGCATGACACTTACCAGACACACACTCAGTGGGAGTGGGTGTGGGGTGGAATGCTGACTCTTACACAAGTCAATGACTCTGAATGTCTTTTGATCCTCACTTGACAAAACCAATCTGGATAATTGAACCTGGAAGTACTTCACTTCTCTCTCTAGGCAACTGTCTCTCGGAATGCAAATGTGCGCTCACGTTTTCAGCCGTTCAGTCCAGTGATAATTATAAACAAGTTATTTCAATGTCCAGTAAATGTTAAAATAATGTTCCATATGATGAAATTAATGTTTCCATTTGGCAGGTGTGGTTTCCATCACACCTCCATATGTCGCATTTCATTCAACCGTATTAGGGGGAGAATTTCATTATAAAGTAGTAAGGAAGAGAAAGTACAGGAAAACACACATACATTTCTCTCATTCGTCTCATTCATTCAGAAATCTTAAAATTGTTACAGTCTGTCTTTCCTTTCTGGCAGTGCTGCCTTAAACTGCCCCTTTTCTTGAGGGGGGGTCTGAGATAGTTATGTGTTGCCCATGGGGTTTACAGTTTCTTCACTGTCATCCTGCAATACATTGGGAATGGGCATCCCAATAAACATGTGATTTTTGGGGAGGTTTGAAGTTTGTACATTTCCATGAGCGTCTGGGTTGCCTTTGTCCCTGCTGAGGTCTGTTGAGGAGGGTTAGATTTAATTAGCCCTGGTTTGGAGTTCTGATCATGGGAGTTGACTGTGGATGGATCCACTTTGATTTCTCTCTCAGCGCTCTGATGAGTCATGCAAGTGCTTTTAAATTTAGGGTATGGTTGTTTCCCTTTTCTCCTGATTGTGGGGATTAATTCTTTGCGAATCTTCCTTTTGTCCTCTGGGACACTTCTGCTTGCAGATTTTTGTCCAGATTCTACTGTACTCCCCTGTGGCACTTTGACTAGGTGAGGCATCACCCTCACAGTTTCTGTTCCCTCTTGAGGACTTTCTTTGTCCTTGCAGGTTTCTGTAAATGCTGTCAGCAACTCTGGTGGGGTGCTTCTGGTGTCTGTATTTACAAAGGAGGATGTGGGGTCTAATGTTTCCAGCATTTTGGGGTTAGCTGACTGGACAGTAGGGGTTTTCATTTGGGAATCCTCCCTGACTTCCTTTACCTTGTCCCATTTATCCCCTTTTCCCCTTTCCTCTTTAACTTTTTGCCCGCCCTGTGCCTTCCTGTCCCCTTTTGTTCTCAGCAGGGGCCCCTTACAATTCACCAGCCCTTTGTTGGAGGATTTCCCAAAAGCCAATACAGGACTTATAGGTGCAGGTTTCACTGTGGGTTGGTATTTCCCCGCAACCGGGCACATGTGGCAACTCCGACAGTACTCCACCACATCTGCGTGGAGGTTCGGCCAGTCAAACTGCTGCCTTATGCAGGCTTTGGTCTTTCGTATATTGACATGTACAGCCACTGTAATCTCATGGGCCATTCTCAATATTTCTCTCCGGTACCTCTGCGGCACCACTAACTGGTGAATCACTGTCCATTCTTTGTACTCAGGTCTGTGAGATCTCCATTTCCTCGTCAGTATCTCATTCTTTAAATAGTAGCAATCAGCAACTCCCTCTGCTTCACTTTCATCCTGTGCAGCCTGTGCTAACTTTTCCAATAATGGGTCAGCTCGCTGAGCCTCAACTAGGGAAGATCCATTTAATGCCTGGGTCCTCTAACCTTCCAAAGAAAGTTTCAGACAGACAGACCTCATGGTCATCTGTCTGCAGTGCAAATTCATTCTCCTCTGGGGAAGCTGGTTTGATCATGGCCTGATTCACTGCATATTTAGGAGAACTACAGGGGACCATCTCCTGCCGCTGCCCTGTCTCTCTGACCTCCTTCGGTCTCTCTTTCACGACTGGGGAAGCTACTACCTGCGCCCCCACAAAATCATTACGTCCACAGGCGAATTAGGGATAGTCTCTACGGTCACTGGTCCCAAAACTAGGTCGCTCTCCAAGTGCACCCGGCGTAAAGGTATGGGCATGCACTACCCTCCAATACCATTCTGGTATTTACTGCACTCTCTCGGGGAAAGGTCATGCCTTTCACCCAGTAAAAGGGATCTAGTGGACCCTGTGACCATGAGGATTACTATGGGTTTGCTTGCCCCACTCGAGGGGTATGGGATTACTCTCCTTTCAGACACAAAATCCGAATAACGTTCAGGAATCCTGTTAACTTTTCCTGCACTTGTAGCTGTAAGCTTCCTGAGCCTCACTCTTACTGCAGTTAAAGCCACAGCTTGTTCTGCTGTGCTTTCCAGGAGGGTCCTTTCGCTTTCACTGAGCAGCTGTGCCCTGATTAACCCTACAGGTTTTTCCGTTAGTTTCCAGCAGTCAGCTCTTAAATGCCCTGCTTTATTTCAATGGAATCACACAGGTTTCCGGGTCTCACTCTTACTTACAGCACCTTCCTTTTTGGCTGGAGCAGGGCCCCCTGTGTGTCCTGCCTTTCCTTTTTTTCTCAGGACTGCTTGGGCTCCTATTACCTTCCCACCCTTTGTCCTTTTCAGATTTGTGGGAGTGATCAGGAAAGGTTTTCCCTCCTTGTCTCGAGAGACAATGGGTAAGCGCCTAGAGGTGGTCAGTGGTTTGTGGAGCAGTGCCTAGAGTGGCTATAAAGGCCAATGCTAGAGTGACCTCTTTTATCTTCCACAGGCGCTGAAGATAAAATTGGTTGTCCGGGCTGTTACACAGTTGGCTCTCCCCTTGCACTTCTGTCTTTTTTCCTGCCAACTGCTAAGGCTCTTCGACTCGCCGCTCTTTATCCCCACGTTTTATGGCTGTCCGCCAGCTCTGGCGATCACTGGCAACTGATTCCCACGACTTGTGGTCAATGTCACAGGACTTCATGTCGCCTTTGCAGACGTCTTTAAAGTGGAGACATGGACGGCCGGTGGGTCTGATACCAGTGACGAGCTCGCTGTACAATATGTCCCTGGGGATCCTGCCATCTTCCATGCAGCTCACACGGCCAAGCCATCTCAAGCGCCGCTGGCTCAGTAGGGTGTATATGCTGGGGATGTTGGCCGCTTTGAGGCGGGATAGAGGGGGATGTAAAAGGGGTGGGGGAGTTGCATTACTTGTTAAGGAGACTATCACTGCGGGAGGACACCTTGGAGGGGTCATGCAGCGAGGCAATATGGGTGTTCAGGAATAGGAAGGGTGCAGTCACGATGTTGGGGGTTTTCTACAGGCCTCCCAACAGCTAGTGGGAGGTAGAAGAGCAGATATGTCGACAGATTTTGGAAAGATGTAAAGGTAACAGGGTTGTAGTGGTGGGTGATTTTAACTTCCCCTATATTGACTGGGACTCACTTAGTCCTAGGGGCTTAGATGGGGCAGAATTTGTAAGGAGCATCTAGGAGGGCTTCTTGAAACAATATGTAGATAGTCCAACTAGGGATGGGGCCGTACTGGACCTGGTATTCGGGAATGAGCCCGGCCAGATGGTCGAAGTTTCAGTAGGGGAGCATTTCGGGAACAGTGACCATAATTCCATAAGTTTTAAGGTACTTGTGGATAAGGATAAGAGTAGTCCTCGGGTGAAGGTGCTAAATTGGGGGAAGGCTAATTATAACAATATTAGGCAAGAACTGAAGAATTTAGATTGCGGGTGGCTGTTTGAGGGTAAATCAACATCTGACATGTGGGAGTCTTTCAAATGTCAGTTAATTAGAATCCAGGACCAGCATGTTCCTGTGAGGAAGAAGGATAAGTTTGGCAAGTTTCGGGAACCTTGGATAACGCGGAATATTGTGAGCCTAGTCAAAAAGAAAAAGGAAGCATTCGTGACGGCTGGAAGGCTAGCAACAGACGAATCCCTTGAGGAATATAAAGACAGTAGGAAGTAACTTAAGCAAGGAGTCAGGAGGGCTAAAAGGGGTCATGAAAAGTCATTGGCAAACAGGATTAAGGATAATCCCAAGGCTTTTTATACATATATAAAGAGCAAGAGGGTAATTCGGGAAAGGGTTGGCCCGCTCAAGGACAGAGAAGGGAATCTATGTGTGGAGCCAGAGGAAATGGGCGAGGTACTAAATGAGTACTTTGCATCAGTATTCACCAAAGAGAAGGACTTGGTGGATGATGAGCCTAGGGAAGGGAGTGCAGATAGTCTCAGTCATCTCATTATCAAAAAGGAGGAGGTGTTGGGTGTCTTTCAAAGTATTAAGGTAGATAAGTCCCCAGAGGCTGATGGGATCTACCCCAGAATACTGAGGGAGGCAAGGGAAGAAATTGCTGGGGCCTTGTCAGAAATCTTTGTATCCTCATTGGCTGCAGGTTAGGTCCCAGAGGACTGGAGAATAGCCAATGTTGTTCCTTTGTTTAAGAAGGGTAGCAAGAATAATCCAGGAAATTATAGGCCAGTGAGCCTTACGTCAGTGGTAGGGAAATTATTAGAGAGGATTATTCGGGACAGGATTTACTCTCATTTGGAAACGAACTTATTAGCGAGAGGCAGCATGGTTTTGTGAAGGGGAGGTCGTGTCTCACTAATTTGATTGAGTTTTTTGAGGAAGTGACAAAGATGATTGATGAAGGAAGGGCAGTGGATGTTATCTATATGGACTTCAGTAAAGCCTTTGACAAGGTCCCTCATGGCAGACTGGTACGAAAGGTGAAGTCACACAGGATCAGAGGTGAGCTGGCAAGATGGATACAGAACTGGCTCTGTCATAGAAGACAGAGGGTAGCAGTGGAAGGGTGCTTTTATGAATGGAGGGATGTGACTAGTAGTGTTCCGTAGAGATCAGTGTTGGGACCTTTGCTGTTTGTAGTATATATAAATGATTTGGAGGAAAATGTAGCTGGTCTGATTAGTAAGTTAGCGGACGACACAAAGGTTGGTGGAGTTGCGGATAATGATGAGGATTGTCAGAGGATACAGCAGGATATAGATCGGTTGGAGACTTGGGCGGAGAAATGGCAGATGGAGTTTAATCCGGACAAATGTGAGGTAATGCATTTTGGAAGATCTAATGCAGGTGGGAAGTATACAGTATATGGAAGAACCCTTAGGAGTATTGACAGGCAGAGAGATCTGGGCGTACAGGTCCACAGGTCACTGAAAGTGGCAATGCTGTTGGATAAGGTAGTCAAGAAGGCATACGGCATGCTTGCCTTCATCGGTCGGGGCATAGAGTATAAAAATAGGCAAGTCATGCTGCAGCTGTACAGAACTTTAGTTAGGCCACACTTAGAATATTGCGTGCAATTCTGGTCGCCACACTACCAGAAGGACGTGGAGGCTTTGGAGAGGGTACAGAGGAGGTTTACCAGGATGTTGCCTGGTCTGGAGGGCATTAGCTATGAGAAGAGGTTGGATAAACTCGGATTGTTTTCACTGAAACGATGGAGGTGGAGGGGCAACATGATAGAGGTTTACAAAGTTATGAGCGGCATGGACAGAGTGGATAGTCAGAAGCTTTTTCCCAGGGTGGAAGAGTCAGTTACGAGGGGACATAGGTTTAAGGTGAGAGGGGAAAAGTTTAGAGGGGATGTGCAAGGCAAGTTTTTTTACACAGAGAGTGGTGAGTGCCTGGAACTTGCTGCCAGGGGAGGTGGTGGAAGCAGGTATGATAATGACGTTTAAGGGGCATCTTGACAAACACATGAACAGGATGGGAATAGAGGGATACTGTCCCTGGAAGTGCAGTAGGTTTTAGTTTAGGCAGGCATCAAGATCAGCGCAGGCTTGGAGGGCCGAATGGCCTGTTCCAGTTCTGTTCTGTGTTGGAGATACGGTCCTGTTACCTGATGCCAAGGATTCTCCAGAGGCAGCGAAGATGGAATGAGTTGAGACGTCTCTCTTGGCTGACATACGGTGTCCAAACCTCGCAGCCGTAGAGCAAGGTACTGAGGACACTGGCTTGAAACACTCGGACTTTTGTGATCCGTGTCAGTGCACCATTTTCCCACACCTTCTTGGCCAGTCTGGACATAGCAGTGGAAGCCTTTCCCATGCGCTTGTTGATTTCTGCATCGAGAGTTGAGCCTAGGTAGGTGAACTCTTAAACTACTTCCAGAGCCTGGTCACCAATATTGATGGATGGAGCATTTCTGACGTCCTATCCCATGATGTTCATTTTCTTGAGGCTGATGGTTGGGCCAAATTTGTTGCAGGCAGCCACAATCCTGTTGCTGAGTCTCTGCAGACACTCTTCTGTGTGGGATGTTAATGCAGCATTGTCAGCAAAGAGGAGTTCCCTGATGAGGACTTTCCATACAGGTTTTCCTCTGGGGAACCGGCTTGTATATTAGAGCAAACTCATCAGCCAGAACTGCAGCTTGCCTTGCTTTCAGTACTTTTTGTTCTTCCACGTGGTTCTTTATGGAGAGTGGGAGAGAGTTTTTAAATTCCTCTTGCAAAATCACCTCTCTGAGGATTTCATAGCTGGGCTGTTCTTTTAGTGCCCTGAACCACTGGTCAAAAGCCAGCTGCTTACTTCTCTTAAACTCCAAATAAGTTTGATCAGCTTGCTTCCTGAAGGTTCGAAACTTCAAGCTGTAGGCTTCCAGTACGAGCTCATATGCCCCGAGGATAGCATTTTTGTCCATTCATAATTTGAACTCTCATCTGTCAAAGGTGAATAAACCTCATGGGTGTTTCCTGGCTAGCTTACTTTGCACCAGAAGAGTCCAACTCTCAGCCGGCCATTTTAAGTACCTTTCAAGTTTTTCACAAGATACAAAAAATGGTTCCACGTCTCCCTCATTGAATTTTGGAAACAGGTGGGAAATTTTTTTAAAATTCCTTACACATCCCGCATCACTTGTATTTCCATACTTTCACCAGGGTTACTCTGTCTCCCTCTGTCTCCCTCTGTCTCCCTCTGTCTCCCTCTGTCTCCGTCTGTCTCCGTCTGTCTCCGTCTGTCTGTGTCTCTCTCCTCCATTTCACGTTTCCTCTGTTCCGATTGTATCTCCTACCCTGTCGGAGTCTATTTCTAACCCTGTTTCAGATTCGAGGGAAAAATGTTTGGCCGCTAGTCTCAGGAGTTCCAATTTCTTAGCCTTGGCACGTACAATGATCCCACACTGCTCAGCCATATTCCTCAACTCTTCCATAGACAGTGCTTTTAACTTATCCCAAGTTACTTCACTCTGGCTTGGGTAGTTAGTGGCTTCAGTCACAGACATGTTGGTATTCTAGCACACACAACCACAAGAAAACCTGTATTGAAATCTTTTCTCCTTTTGGTTGGGATCAATTTGAGTTCCCACTTCCAATTTATCATTTGTCTGTGGGTTCAATCCCCAACGGAAGCCCCCAAATTTCTGTTGCGAACAGGTGAGGAAGGGGTCTGGGGCTTCCTTCTCAGCCGTTTCCTGGATTGGCCGTAACAGGGTTTAACTTTTTAAAAAGTGTTTTTAGTTTCCCCTCAATGAGTCCTTTCTCACTGCTCTCTAATTGTAATTGTGAAAAAATGAACCAGACAGGTTTTCTTAGTTTCAAACAAGAAAGGTGTAAGTTTATTAACCTTAAAACTCTAACTCGGTTAAACTACTAAAAATACCCGACGCAGCAAGCTAGCATGCATATGCAACTAAACACACACACACACACACACACACAAATAGATACAGAGGAAGAGAAAGAATTAAAGGAGGGAAGGTTTGAAGTAGTAGTTGGAATTCAATTACTGGTTTTGGGTTAGATGTAAAGTCTTTGATTAAAGTTAAGTCTTGAAGTTTTCGTTGTGCCCAGTGCATGCTTCAAACTTGTTTAGCTTGTACCAGAAGGCTGCAGGCGTCTTCTGTCTTAAGGCTTGAGTTACTTCTGTGGGTCCCTGGAACTTTGCGTGAAAGAGAGAGAGATGCTTTCTTCTTGAATTTCATTTGCAGTCTGTCTTCAAAACTTTACTGTGAGCACAATTTAATCAACGCCCCAGGTTGGGCAGCAGGTTAGTCATGTGACCAGCTCCCTGTTTGAAACCACCTCGCTTGTGAGGTTTGTGGATTCCTCAAAGCTTACCAGACACTCTCAGTCAGAAGTGGAATGCTGGTTCTTACACAGTCAATGGCTCTCAATGTCTTTTGATCATGACTATTGACAAAACCCATCTGGCTAATTGAATCCGGGAGTACTTCAATTGTGTTTCTGGCCAACTGTCTCTCAGAATGCAAATGTGTAGCCATGTTTTCAGCCACTCAGTCCAGTGGTCTTTTTAAACAAGTTATTTCAATGTCCAGTAAAAGTTCAAATGTTCCATATGATGAAATTAATATGTTTCCATTTGGCAGGTGTAGTTTCCATCACATACGTTAGATTTTTATTTCAAATTATGATGTAAGACAATTGAATACTGCAGTTCAATCACAGTTATAAAGTCTAAATGATGTAACGTGTATGCTGGTAATCTGGGGAATGTATCATACTGTACAGAGTATGTTTACTTTCAGGTCTTTATTACTGTCCTTTCAAAACATTGTTTAAGCCTTTTGCTTCATACTGAATGTTGCATATGGATAAAAAAGTGCTGATATTTTGATTTCTTCCCCACCCCCCCCCCCCCCCACCACCTTTTGATTTTACAATATAGTGTATAGTTTAAACAACAACAGTGCATTTCAATTAAATTTTTATTTCTGCATGTTTTAGGAATGGCACAGTTGTTGTGAACTATGGTATTTGCACAACTACTTGACTCTTCTGCCACACTAACTACGCCACAATCGCTACAGTTGTTAAATATGTTAAAAACTATTGCAGTATTAATAGCTTCTTCATTTTTCCTTCGATCAAACAATTCCTGAAGATGACATTCTTTGAAGATTTGAGTATTATACCTGACATTTTAAAGTAAAATTTCAAGATAATGTTGTAGATTTACCTCCTGTTGTGGTTTGGTACCAGAATACTGTACCAGTAGTAATTGCTGTACATTTTCCATCTTTTTTTTATTCATTCGTGGGAGGTGGGCACTGCCAGCTAGGCCATCATTTTTTGCCCATCCCTAATTGCCCTTGAGAAGGTGGTGGTGAGCTGCCTTCTTGAATTGCTGCAATCCTTGGGATGTAGCTACACCCACCATGCTGTTAGGAAGGGAGTTCCAGAATTTTGACCCAGCCACAGTGAAGGAACAGCGATATAGTTCCAAGTCAAGATGGTGTGTGGCTTGGAGGGGAACTTGTAAGTGGTGGTGTTCCTATGCCACTGCTGCCCTTGTCTTTCTTGGTGGTAGAAATTGTGAGTTTGGAAGGTGCTGTCGAAGGAGCCTTGGTGAGTTGCTGCAGTGTATCTTGTAGATGGTACACCACTGCTGCCACTGTGCGTCGGTGGTGAAGGGTGTGAATGTTGAAGGGTGGATGGAATGCAAATCAAGCAAGCTTCTTTGTCCTGAAAGGTGCCAAGTTTCTTAAGTGTTTTTGCAGCTGCACACATCCATGCAAATGGAGAGTATTCTATTGCACTCCTGACTTGTGCCTTGTAGATGGTAGGCAGGCTTTTGGGAGTCAGGAGCTGGGTTACTCACCACAGAATTCCAAGCCTCTGACCTGCTGCTGTAGCCACAGTACTTATTTGGCTGGTCCAGTTCAGTTTCTTGTCAATGGTAACCCTCAGGATGTTGATAGTGGGGGATTCAGTGATGGTAATGCCATTGAATGTCATGGGGAGATGGTTAGATTCTCTCATGTTTGAGATGGTCATTGCTTGGCACTTGTGTGGTGTGATTGTTACAACTACTCCAGTTTTGCTAGGGCTCCTTGATGCCACACTTGGTCAAATGCTGCCATGATGTCAAGGGCCATCATTCTTGCCTCACCTCTGGAGTTTGACTCTTTTTTTGTTCATGTTTGGAGTAAGGTTGTAGTAAGGTCAGGAGCTGAGCGGCCCTGGCGAAACCCAAGTGTCAGTGAGCAGGATATTGCTGAGCAAGTGCCGCTTGATTGAACTGTTAATGACCCCTTCCATCACTTTACTAATGATCGAAAGTAGACTCGGGCAGTAATTGGCCAGATTGGATTTGTCCTGCTTGTTGTGGATGGGACATACCTGGGCAATTTTCAACATTGCCAGTTAGATGTCAGTGTTGTAGCTGTACTGAAACAGCTTGGCGAGGGACACAGCTAGTTCTGGAGCACATGTCTTCAATACTATTGCTGGAATGTTGTCCGGACCCATAGCTTTTACAGTATCCAGTGCCTTCAGTCATTTCTCTATCACGTGGAGTGAATCGGATTGGCTGAAGACTGACATCTGTGATACTGGGGACCTCGGGAGGAGGTGAGATGGATCATTTACTCAGTACTTCTGACTGAAGATGGATGCAAATGCTTCAGCCTTATCTTTTGCACTGATGTGCTGGGCTCCCCCATGTTTGAGGATGGGGATGTTTTAATCCCAAACCCAAATACCATACGTTAATTGAAATATGAATGTAAATTATTAAAAGGTTGATTTTTGACTGAAGTAAGACAGAAATTATCTTGTACTCAAAGTGAAATGTCTCTGCTGGGTCAAGCTACTATCCTGACTCCCCACCTAACAGCATTGTGGAGCACTTTCACCACACAGGTTTCAGCATTTCAGTAAGTTTACTACTACCTTCCAAGGGCAATTAGGAATGGGCAATAAATGCCAGCCTTGCCAGTGATGCCTAAATCCTAGGAATGAATTTTTAAAAAAATGATGCAGGTTAAAATTTGCAATTCATCTTCTCACTGCCTCTGTGAGTTCGGTGGTGTTTTACCTGCTAAGTGTTTGTGTTGATTGTTGATGTGTTTGAAGAGGGCTGAAATAGAGAAAAGATTATCCTTTCCAGAGCATTTATACACAAGAAAACAAATATTTTACACTTGACAGAACAGTTCTGCTGCTGTCATCTCTATTTTAGAGCTGTCCTCAGTGATGTTAACCACATGTTCAGTGACTGCAAGGAATAGCAACTGTATTCTAGCTGTGTCAGTAATGACAGCCAAACAGTTCTTTGTTATAGGTTTCTTTGAGGCACCTTTAAGGCATTATAGTGCATTGCCCAGTCCCCATTGTCTATCTATCCATGTATTCAGTATTTTTCATTCATCTTGATACACCCATTCCACAACAGTTGAAGAGCAACAGCTAGCTACTCAGGAATACTTCTGTGGGATTTCTGGCTTTTGATGAGTGCAGGACTGCACATGTAAAGTTGTGTAGTTTGCCATATGAGGTAAGAAGGAGAATCATTACAGGTCACATGCAACGCCCAAAATCCCGTTCGGCAGATGATGCCAAATTATACTGTTCTAGATGCATTTATTCTTTCTTTCAAAAGAGCACTTTAACAATGAGCACTTATGGCTTTGAGGAGGTGTTCTGTAGCATGCAGCTCAAAATGCAAGAAAAATCTTTCTGGTGTTCTGTTTCTTTGGCTTATTTCAATATCACTTGAGCTCAGCAAGCAGGAAAAAACCCAGACATGCATCAAAGTCTACTATTATTGGCAAATCCTGACTATCCAAGCGTTGACCTCTCTTTATCTACAGTTTTCAAATAATTCCTTGTTGCTCTTAAAAACAGACACTGGTAATTTGATGTGTCATCCAATAGCCTGTTTACAACATTCCAGTGGAATTTTATACTTTGTTTTTTTTGTCTCAAAATTAAAATTGATTATAACAATCATTTATGAACAGTAGAATCTCAACCTTCAAACACTAAGACTGAACCATGTTCTATCTGCTTGTGACCAGAGATATATGAGGAAGAAAAAAAGTAACTGCTTCTACTTATTTCCTACCTTAGGACACTGTTCCTCTGTTCTGAAATAGTGCTGAAAATGCGTGCAATGCACAGGAAAGATATTCATAATTTGCTGCCATTCTGCACCTCAACAGCACTGCATCGAAACTAGCTCAATGTCTTTTCTGGTTGTTACGACCAGGTGAGAAAGGTGTCTAGGGGTCTTTTACTGTCTTCAGCTAGTCTTATTGTAACAGGATTTAATTTTTTAAACACACTGTGTTTTGAGCTCCCCCTTGGTGAATCCTTGTTCACTGGTTTCCAAATGATAAGGCACAGAAATGAGCACAACCAGATTTTCTTAGGTTTAAAGAAGAAAAGTGAAATTTATTAAAACTTGAAATTAAACTCTAATTCGGTTAATGCCTATGGATACATGCCACACCCCACGCTAGCATGTATATACGATGCACACATGCAAATGGAGACAGAAAAGAGCAGAAGAAAAATAGTGCAAAAGTTTGAGGCAATCTCTGAAGAGGGGTTTTTACTGTGCTTCGAGCTCACTGTAGTCCTTGATTGTAGGTAGTGTTGTTTTTCGTTGGGGCCCAGTATTCTTCTTAAACCTTGTTCACTGTAGGAGACTTTTCTCTCTTGGGGTTCATGTGTCTTCAATAGGTCTTCCGTTCCATGAGAAAGAGATGGGAGCAGACAGGAGAGAGATGTTCTCAGTCCAGGAGCAAACAGTTTTCTGAGTTGAAATTCTCTGTGGCAAGTTCAAATTCAAAAAACTCCAACAGTTAGTCATGTGACTAAACTGGTCTGACCATGCCTGTTTGTGTATTCGACCATCTTAGCAGATAATGTTGAATGCTAGCCTCTCCACCTTCAACGTCTGGTAATCAAAAGTCCATTACGGATTAAATTGGAGCATGGAATGGCCCCCTTGTCCGTTCCAAGTACTGTCTGCTACTATGCAAAAAAAGGTCTTTCCAGCGAGGGACCTAGCAATACCTTGTGATAGGCCCTCTTTTCTTCCCTGCAGCAATTTTAAGTTTCAATGTTTATGTGGCAAAATAATGTGTGCCTCAGTCTTGGCAGCTGGGGGCCTGCATGATACAGTGTTTGCGCTGATTGCTGCACCCTCTTCAAACAATATAATTTACTGTTGTGGTTGGATGCAGTTCAGGGACAAACTGCTCCCATAAAAATTTAGCACATATCCTAGATTCCAATGCTATGTCTTAAGGGTCAGGCTGATGTTATCAATAGAGGTCTTTATGTTTGGCTTTTTAAATAAAGAAAATGGCTTTGCTGCTACACTTGTTGTAGAATCCTGATGGTTGTTTTACACTTAACTGGGGGTGGCTGCATTTAGTATGTGCCACCTCCTATAGTGATGCACTGTATTTGGAGATAGATGCAGGTAAACAACCACAAACCCTCTTGACTGCTTCAGAAAACTAAGAGAAGTCTCCATCCATTCAACCCCCTCTTTCTGTTCCCACATCATTCTTCATTTTCACTTTTATTTTATCTGCTCTGCTGGCTACTGTTTGGCACAATGATGCCATCTTACCAGCTCCCTGAAAGATACACCAGAGGGGAACCTGAACTGCTGTTGCCATCCTGGTAGCAGCACCAATTCGTTCACATGATCAGAACATTTAAATATAACCTGAAGATGTGTAAATCACATTCTTGCACACATGAATTCGAAACATACTGCAAGTAATCTGAATGTGTTGAGATAAAACTCTTGAAACTTTACCTGCAAATAACAAAGATCTTCTGGCTCTCCCATAGGATTTTGTAATTGTACCTGCCCATTAATGATGTTTCTCTCTTTAAAGTCAGAACTACCCTGATGCCCCAGACCCTACACCCAATGTTTCCAGCAACCCCCAAAATCCATTCTCTCCATGTTTGAAAGCTATCAAGAAATTCAGGTGCTCCAGTGCTTCCTGATGTGTAATGCACTTCCAGAATATTGTGCTCACTGTGCATCCTTCCAAGAAAATCAGCTTTATGTTTACTGCCACAGTGGATCTGATTTTTGGCTTGCAAGTGTCAAATGGACAATGCTTATTTAATCAAGTTTGGTTGGTGGAGAAAGGAAGATGAATTTTGAGCACATAAATGAGTTGAGTAATTTGAAACAATGGAACTGAAAGAGAAGAAAATGGAAAAAGAGAAAGTTCTTTATAGAATCATAGAAGGTTTAAGGCACAGAAACGGGGCACTTGGTCCATCGTGTCTGTGCTGGCCGAAAAACAATCCACCTATTCTAATCCCACTTTCCAGCATGTGGTCCGTACCCTGCAGCTCACGGCACTTGAGGTGCATATCCAGACTCTTTTTGAATGAGTCGAGGGTCTCTGCCTCAACTACCCTTTCAGGCAGTGAGTTCCAGACCATCACCACCCTCTGGGTGAAAAAGCTTTTTCTCATCTCCCTTCTAAATTTTCCACCAATCACTTTAAATCTATGCCCCCTTGTCATTGACCTCTCTCCCAAGGTGAATAGACCCTTCACCTTCACACTATCTAGTCCCCTCACAATTTTGCACATTTCAATCAGATCTCCCCTCAGCCTTCTCTGTTCCAAGGAGAACAAGCCCAGCCTATCCAGTCTTTCCTCATAGCTGCATTTTTCCAATCCTGGCAACATCCTTGTAAATCAATTCTGTACCCTCTCTAGTGCAATTACATCCTTTCTGTAATGAGGTGACCAGAACTGTACACAGTACTCAAGTTGTGGCCTAACCAATGAGTTATACAGTTCCAGCATAACCTCCCTGCTCTTGTATTCTATACCTCGGCTAATAAAGGAAAGGATTCCATATGCCTTCTTATCAACCTGTCCTGCTACCTTCAGGGATTTGAGGACAGTCACTCCAAGCTCCCTTACTTCCTCTACACTACAGTACTTTCCCATTAATTGGGTAGTCCTTTGCCTTGTTTGACCTCTCCAAATGCATTACCTCACACTTCTCCAAGTTGAATTCCATTTGCCACTTTTCTGCCCATCTGACCAGCCCATCAATATCTTCCTACAGCTATCCGCCTCGCTATCTACCACATGGCCAATCTTTCTCTCGTCCGCAAATTGCTTGATTATGCCCCCGACATTTATGTCCAAATCATTAATATACACCACAAAAAGCAGGGGACCCAGTATTGAGCTCTGCGGAATGCCACTGGAAACAGCCCTCCAGTTGTTAAACAGCTGTCAACAATTACCCTTTGTTTCCTGCCACTGAGCCAGTTTTGTATCCACTTTGCTGCATTTCTTTTAGGTGGTTCTCCAGTGATTCTGAAAGTTTTGTTACTAAAGTTAAAACAGTTGCATAATTCATTTGGAAATGTAAGCTTAAAGCTGCTGTCACTCATTTCTCGTTATGAGCTCAGTCGTATTTAGACAATTTGGTAACTTTAATTTTTGGTAAACTCCAGTCAGTGTAAATTTACTGACTTAGAATATTCAATAACTGGAGTTTCCACTCCATTGCTCTGGTTTTTTAGGTGCCATTCTCCCTATATCTGCACAAAAGATTGTGGAATTTTAAATGTAAATTTCTGCAATCTTGCCCATGTAGGCCTTGAGGTTGATTTTTGCTTTAATATTGATTTCAGGTCCTTAATTTGTCTATTGGAATAAAGGACCTGGTATAATGTTTTTTTGTTGGTAATAAAGGAAGTCTAAAATGGTAGACACAAGCTGGGAAGCTATACACAACCTGGATATGCTAAGGTTAGTGAATATGCTAACAATATAGTTTAGTAGCTCAGTAGTACAACTTAAACTTGTTAATCCTAGTTCAGCTACAAGAAACATACAAACCTATGATCACAGGCCTTCTGTGAATTATGCATTTCTTAAAGTGAAATATTTATTTTGATTTGAAGAAAAACCTCATACAGGATTCTAGAGCTATCTTGTTAGATGCAGATAAGACAGTTAAGAGGGGGAAAATAATCTATTCTACTTGAAAAATTAATTGCTCCTCATCCTTCTTGACCTGCCTTTGACATGGTTGACCACATCATCCTCCTCTACTGCCTCACCACTGCCATCCAGCTGTGTGGGACTGCTCTCATCTGGTTCCATTCTTAAGTCTTGAATCAAAGGCTGGAATATCACCTTGCAATGGCTTCTCTTCCTGCTTCCACACCGTTAGCTCCTAGTGTCCCCCAACGATCTATCCTTCACCCCCTCCTATTTCTCATCTTCATTCTGCCCCTCAGCGATATCATCCAAAAGCACAGTTTTCACATGTATGCTGACGCCACCCAGCTCTACCTCACCACCACTTCTTTCAACAACTCCTCTGTTGCTAAGTTATCAGACTGCTTATCTGACATCCAGTACTGGTGAGCAGAAATGTCCTCCAATGAAATATTGGGCAGACTGAAGCCATTGTTTTTGGTCCCCCCTCCAAACTCCTTTCCCTAGCTACTGACTCCATCCCTCTCCTTGGCAACAGTCTGAGACTAAACCAATCTGTTTGGAACTTTGGTGTTATATTTGACCCTGAGATGAGCTTCTGAACACACATTTGTGCCATCACTAAGACTGCCTATTTCCACCTTCATAATATTTGATTTTGCCCCCATCTCAGCTCATCTGTTGAAACCCATATTCATGCCTTCATTACCTCTAGACTTCACTATTCCACTGCACTCCTTGCTGATCTCCCACATTCCTCCCTAACTCTGCTGCCTGTGTCTTAACTTGCACCAGGTCACGTTCCCCTATTGCCCCAGTGATCACTTTCCTACGTTGGCTCCTAGTCAAGCAATTGTCTTGATTTTGAAATTCTCATCCTTGCTTTTAAATGCCTCCATGGCCTGGCCCCTCCCTATCTCTAATCTCCTCCAGCCCCACAACCCTCTGCGATATCTGCGGCACAGTGGCGCAGTGGTTAGCACCGCAGCCTCACAGCTCCAGCGACCTGGGTTCAATTCTGGGTACTGCCTGTGTGGAGTTTGCAAGTTCTCCCTGTGTCTGCGTGGGTTTCCTCCGGGTGCTCCGGTTTCCTCCCACAGCCAAAAGACTTGCAGGTTGGTAGGTAAATTGGCCATTATAAATTGCCCCTAGTATAGGTAGCTGGTAGGGAAATATAGGGACAGGTGGGGATGTGGTAGGAATATGGGATTAGTGTAGGATTAGTATAAATGGGTGGTTGATGGTCGGCACAGACTCGGTGGGCCGAAGGGCCTGTTTCAGTGCTGTATCTCTAAACTAAACTAAACTCTGGCCTCTTGAGCATCCTGGATTTTAATCGCTCCACCATTGGTGACTATGCCTTCAGTTGCCTAGGCCCTAAGCTCTGGAATATCCTCCCTACATCTCTTCGCATCTCCAACTCACTTTCCTGCTTAAGACATTCCTTAAAACCTACCCCTTTGACCAAGCTTTTGGTCATCTGACTTTATATCTCTTATGTGGCTAAGTGTCATATTTTGTTTTATAGTGCTCCTGTGAAGCGCCTTGGGATGTTTTATTATGTTAAAGGCGCTATGTAAATATAAGTTGTTATTTGCGACAAGTAACAATGAACTAAATTGGAGATCCCGATTAGAACGTCAATGAGTGTCAATTACCTGGAAAATATACTGGTCTGAATCCCAGTGTAACTGCAGGAATTATGCATGGCAGATACCCTCTAACATTGACACCCTGGGAGAGCACTTCATTTGCATGGGGCCAGCAGTTCCCACCCAACTCCTTCTGTAAAGGGCCAAATACTAAAATTACTTCCTTGACCTGGACCTCCTGCAGATAAGGCCCACTTCCACTCGTCTGTAGACTGATGTGCTTTATCTGACTTGGCAAACTGGCCAGTGATCCTATGCTGATTCCCTTGTGGGCCAGGAAAGTGAACATACTCACCAAGGGAAATCGCCACTTCAACCTGCTTCCTTTTATATGGATGGCCTTGCGAGAGGTGGGTGGAGGATGCACCTCTTACAAGACTAAAGTTGGCACCTGGCATGTCAGAATCACAGAATGTTTCAGAGCACTTTTGCAGATTGACTGTATAAGTGGTTGGGTGGGGGGGGAGTGGTGGAATCACAGCCTGAGGTGCACACAAACAGAAAATGCTGGCCAATCAGCTTAAAACAGCCATATAGAAAAAAATTGGTTTCTGGGCGGAAAATAAGGGTAAAAGGCATCAATTTTGCAGAGTTATGTCCTGCACCCTAAGGATGCCTTGAATACATCTGACCCTGTATTGGGTTTGGCAATTTTTTTTCAGGTATTCCTGCCTGTCACCTAAAACAAGCATTGGGTCCCTTGCATATGTTAGTGTTAACAGCAGCTCAGTTGGTAGTGTTCTCACCTCTGAGTCACAAGGTTCTGGGTTCAAGTTCCACTCCAGAGCTTAAGCACAAAAATCTATGCTGACAGTCCAGTGTAGTACTGAGGGAATACTGCACTGTTGGAGGTTCTGTCTTTCAGATGAGATGTTAAACAGAGGCCCTATCTTCCTGCTTGAGTGGATGCAGAAGAACCCAAGGCAGTATTTTGAAGAAAAACAGGGGAGTTATCCCTGGTGTCCTGGCCAATTTTTAATCCCTCAATCAACATCACAAAAAGTAGATTATCTGGTCATTATTATATTGATGTTTGTGGGAGTTTTCTGTGTGCAAATTGACTGCTGCATTTCCTATATTATAAACGGTTATGACCAGGTGCCATAGGTGTCTAGGGGTCTGTAACTATCTTCACCTTGCCTTATTGTGACAAGGTTTGATTTGAAACCCACTGTGTTATGAGCTCCCTTTTTGTGAATCTTTGTTCACAACTTTCCAATTATAAGGCAAAGAAACGAGCACAAACAGACTTTCTTTGGTTTAAAGAAGAAAGATGAAATGTATTAAAACTTAAACTCTAATACGGTTAATGCCTATGGATATACGACGCGCCCATGTACACGTGATACACACATGCAAATAGTGACAGAAAAGAGCAGAAGAAAAGATGAATAGAACAGTTTGAGGCAATATCTTGTGACTGTTTCTCAAATTCGCTGTAGTCCTTGATTGAAGATATGGTCTTACGTTTCGTTGGGGCCCAGTATTTGTCTTAAATCTTGTTCACGTCATAAACTGTTCTCTGTTTGAGTTTACCCGTCTTCACAAGATTCAGTTCCATGGGAAAGAGATGGAGTCAGGCAGACAGGAGAGGAGATGATCTCAGTCCATGAGCACACAGTGTTCTCAGTTCAAATCCTTTGTTGGAAGCTCAAATTCAAAAACTCCTGCCAGCTAGTCACATGACTAAAACTGCTTTGACCACTTCTGTGTATTGGGAAAGCAACTACTGGGTCCACATTGTTTCAACATTGTCTGGTACTATGCCAATGTCCTTCCAGTCAGTGCTTGCAATTTAAATGTTTTGTTCATGTGATGAAATAATGTGTGCCTCAGTCTTGGCAGGTGGGGGTTTGCCTGACAAAAACAGTGATTACATTTCAGAAGTACTCATTGGCTGTAAAGTGCTTTGGGATGTCTGGTGATTGTGAAATGGAAATTCAAGTCTCTCTCTGTTTTCTAATGAAGAACCTAATGCTGGTTTTAGGAGCCCTCATTTGTGTTTTGGTACACACTATCTGCATGAAAGCAATGCTACCAATTGTCTATTTTTTTGTTACAATTGTAGGTACTATTCTTAAAATTGTCTACTTATCCTCAAAAAAAATATAGACCTGCTGTGTGAGTCTGTATTACTGTTTAGCTCATTTTTGTTTTGTAAAATCCAGAAATTTATAATAGTGGAGTTTGAAATGGAGCTGACTAATGATTCACAGGCAAAATGCTCGACCATTTAGTGGTCTGGCAAGAACCACCAGCATTTTTATAATGAGTGGAAGGAAGTGTGAATTACAATGAATTGGGTTTAAGTTCACTGTTGTCCAGTTGAGATCCTTAACATTTTACCAGCAGGCCTACTGCAAAGGAACTTATTGCTGGTTTAGCAGCACATTTCTATATGCAATTAAAAGGTAGTCGCTCTTTTGCTATGTCCAGCCAAAAAGGAGTCATTTTCATACTTTCACTAGGTTATCAATTTGTCAGTATCCAACACTGTGAAGAAGTCATTAAATTATTGAGAATTACCTTAGCTGATGTAGTTTCACTTCACTTTTGTGTGATATTGGCTGGAACTGAGGTTTCCATCACACTTCCAGTGAAGTCACATAGGTGGAGTGGGAGCAGTTCTGATGAATTTCGTGGCAATTACATGGCTGTGCTGTTGACATCACTTTGTCCATACCTTCTGTCATGGTGTCTCAATCGCTGTCTTTTGCCACTGCTGCTGCTTTTCCTCTTCCATTATTATACAGAACAGGGGCATGCCTAATGTGAAAGCCATTCTCGCTGTACAGCCCTTATAAATGGAATGGGGATGTTCATGGGGTTCCGAAAAAATTATGTGCATTGACTGACAGCACTTTAGTTAAGTATATTGCAGGACTCAGTAATAGAAATGTAAAAATTCAAGGCAAAAAAAATTGCTATAAAGCTTCAGAAATCTCATTTATACTGATATCGGGTGATTTGCTACGCGTAAATCTTTGCGCCAATCAAGGAAACTGGTATGATCGTGTCTTTTATGTGATGTGGGGGGCGTGAGTGGTAGAGGGGGGTGGAGTGGCAGAGTGGAGTGGAAGCTGTGCAAATGATCAATGAAATAGTGATGTTTCAGCATAAAACTGGAATAAGTCAGTTAATTTTGAATTTCTTCAGGAGAGAAAAACAGCGGAATGCCATTCTTATGTTGTAGTTACCAAAAACTTTCCAAGAAATTGTGGACCTGTTTATTCCAATTAAAAGGTTACTATAGCTAGGGTAATTGGTTACCTTAACCTATGGGCACATTTTTGGAAAGGTTCAGCTTCTGCATTGTATCAAGCGAGATCTACCTATCTGAGTTCCTGTTAAATTATGTATGAAAATCATTTTATGAAAAAAATCACTAATAGCATAGAATTGTATTTTTTCTCCTGCAAACTTTTGAGATTTGCTTAGTTGTAATCGGTATCATTTAGTGTCACACTTATTTGCTTTCCTTTTAACAGATACAAAGGGACAAATTGAAGTAAGAGATTTGAATCTAGTTTCCAATTGGGCGTCTTAACTTGCTGCCAGTGCTGCAACCTGTTACTGCCAGGAAGCCATATAAAGAGCTTTTAATACTTATTAATTTAGTTTCCCAATAGACCAGCAAGTAACTGATATATAAACCAGGGAGGATATAGGTTTGATTCCTGTTTAGTTCATCTCATGTAGGATTGCTACAATTGGCCTCTGCTGCTCTAGGAGAAAAGGATCAGAGTTCTTGTTGCTAATCATGATCCAGAAACTCCTTCAGAAGGTGTGTAAATGTCAATTACATGAAGACATGAATGAAGTAGGCTGTGACTTTTCCCATGCCAAATAGCTTGTGAAGGTTCACTGTCGAGGCGCACTCAAGAATAATGGTCACTTGGATGAGATTTTGGAAGTTGGGGAGACGGTGGCATGGTGGTAATATCACTGAGCTAGTACTCCAAAGGCCCAGGTTAATGCTTTGGGTATCACAGGTTCAAATCTGATCACAGCAGCTGGTGTAATTTAAATTTATTAAAAAGATCTGGAATTGAAAGCTAGTCTCATTTTCATGGCAACATTACAATCATTGATTGTTGTAAAAACTCATCTGGTTCACTAATGTGCTTTAGGGAAGGAAAACTGCCGTCCTTACCTGGTCTGGCCTACATGTGACTCCAGACCCACAGCAATGTGCTTGACTCTTAAATGCCCTCTGAAATGGCCGAGCAAGCCACTCAGTTGTCAAGGGCAATTAAGGATGGGTAACAAATGCTGGTCTTACCAGTGACACCCAAATCCAATGAAAGAATTAAAAAAAAAATGGTTGGTTAAAACCCGTATAGAACTATAACCCATCAAAGAATCAATGCTTTCAGTGGGGAGAAGAGAAAATTCCCAGATTATTAACTTGTGTAAATTTTTTTGATCGATACTAGGGTGGCAACATCATTAGTGATGCAATGAGTACTGATGTAGCCACTTAATGCTTTGCTCTAATTTAGATAATCCTTCCTATTGACAAGAACACCAAGGTAGTGATCTAGAAAGGAGAATCCAGTTTAGCAAAGAAACCTGCTTGTCAATAGTTTTATCTTGCAACTAAAAGAGTAGGTAGTTAAATACTCACTTGGTAGTACTGAACTTGAGTATTGAAAAAAGAGACATGCTGTTGAAGTTTTTCATCTTGCACTCATCAGGACAGACTCGAGGAATTCCAAATTTCAAAGGGAGCATCAATTTATACTACATGAGAAAAGAGTGCTGGTTGGTTGGCAAGTCAACTCTGGTTGAGGCATTGCCATGGAGAATGCGCCAGGTAACAATTGTCAGGACACGTTCCTTTTGCCTGCAGAGCAATATGGCTCACTTAAGCTTGCCAGAAGCTACATATATTCATACAGAGGGACCTGTTCTCTTCAGGCAAAAGGATGAGCAATAAATATTGGCCAGAACACCAGGAATAACTCCCCTGTGAGTTTAAAATGATACACTTGAGATTATTTGCGATGTATGATGGTTAATAATGCCAGAGAAAAGATGTTGATTTTGCTTCTATGTCTGATATTCAAGTTGTGCAAGTTGTTTTATGTGTGAAGGGAGGAGACAGAGATGGGTCTCTTTGGAATGAGAAAGAGAGGAGTGTTGCAGTGTGAGTTTGAGATTGTATGTTGAAGGATATGCTGGAGGGGAGGGCATGAAAGCAGAATTGTCAAATGCCATTGAGATAGCTGAAGTGAAGAGATATATTTACTCTTGTAAGGTAATCCATCCTCTTTCTGGATTGAAGTCACGTGCTGGGGGTGATGCTCATGTCTGTGATCTTGTCAGCTACCTCCTGTCCACGCCTGTACAAATGTATTTTTGGGGTTGCTCCTGTGCTTGTTGGAGAAAGGATCTCTGTTCTTGGTCTCCCTTCCTCTATTAGGACCTCCAGGCATCTGAAAACAGGGAGAAGACTCATAGCAACAGAAAACAAATCCTTCAGATTTGGACAAGCCCAGATGCAACCTCACTTTTAAAAATGTGACCTACTTTGAATAGGCTGCAGGAGTCACGCAGAAATTTGCACGATTTCAGGTGGATGGTTTTTGTCTTCTAGTACTACCACCAACTAATAGGTGCAAACCTTTCAAAACAGGACAGATCTTGATTGTGATGATAGCATTGAATATCCTGCTAACATCTACTGGCTATGTTTGGACATGAAGAATAGGTGCGACGAAGTACTAAATGGTTGCCAGCTTCAGGAAAGCAAGGAAGAAAATTAGAAGAAACAGAACAATTAATTATAGTATTAAGCCAAATTGTGGTTTGGCATTGAATTGTTCAGACCAACTGGTTCTGTTGTGGTTTATACGTTTCTTGCCAATGATCTTATCAACAAAGCTGAGCTGAAATACAACGCTTTCAAAAAACTTTTAAGCAAGTGATGCATGCTGACTCATGTTACTCTGCAAACACTGGATCAAATTTTAAAGATTTCCACCTGGTGGAAATGGGGCAATCACACCCTGAAGATGCCATGTAAGAACTTCTCCATCTGCAGGATCTGATGAAAGGTCACAGACCTGAAACGTTAACTCTGTTTCTCTCTCCACAGATGCTGCCAGACCTGCTGAATATTTCCAACACTTTCTGTCTCCATCTTACTGGGATCCTTTATTATTTGCTTCTGGAATTTGGGCGTCGCTGGTAAGGTCAACATTTATTGCCCTTTTCAGCAGATTTCCATTCTGAAGAGGAGGCCCTTGAGACTGCCTGAAGAGGTTGCACAGCAGACAGAATCTTCAGTCCTTAGGTTATGAGAGTGAGTTGGTATCATTTCCATGTCCCGACCACTCTGCCTGTCGAGTTGCCCGCCTGGGAGATCTTCCTGGAGGTGGCCAATTAGGAGGCTGCCTCCCGGTCTGCCTTCAAATCAAGGATGGTGGGTGAGTCCCTGAGGCTGGAGGCCCAATCGGACAGCCCTATCAGCAGAGGTGGGCACTGCCACTCCATCTTGAGGCGCCTTCTGATAAGGTTATAATTTAATAAAATGAATGGTGGCCAAAACTGCAAGGTCAACCCGGTGAAGAGGAAACCACTTCACAGGATGGCCAGCAGCAGCAGCTGTGGCCCACTAATGGCTGCAACTCCAGTGTGGGGGTTAGTGTAGGACTCGTGGGGCACCCCCCCCCCAGGCCAGCCGCTGGCAAGCTGTCTTCAGGCACCTTGGCTCTCTGAGGCAGGTGGAGTGGAGGTGGGCACTGGTGTCGTTGTTGTCATCCCCAATCAGCCCACAAATGAACACTTAATTATGCAGATTGCAGCTGCTTGTCACGAATTGATGCAAGCCCCCTTGTGAATTATGTTGTGCATTTGAGTATTAATGTCAATTGCCATTTTATAAGCATGTTTTAAGTTTGTATTTCTGTGTTCCGATTGTCAAAATGGAGGAGAGAGGTCAGGTGGGGCAGCCACTTGAAAAGAGTCTAGCTTTAGGACCCAGGTGATCCCATATTCAACCTGCCTGGACTTGACATTGTAGCAATTTAAGGTATGGCCTATGTGATTTGACACAGCTGCCATGTGCTACAGAGATTTTCCCCTGAGACCTCACTGCAAGAAGCCGAACTGCTTGAAGATGCATAGACTTCTCTCTAAGGCCTTTTCAACAAGAAAAATTGAAGAGAAGCCATGCTTTGACAAATCCAGCAGGTAAAATCAACAAGAAATGCTGTAAGTAACAACAGAAAAGTCTGATTTCTACCAGTTTCCTCTCCATCCAAAAAAAGGTGACTTCAGCAATTTAGCTGTCTCCATTATTACCTTTGAGAGTGCAAAGAAAAAGAAATTTGCAAGAGGAAGAGATATCTCCAACAGCTCCTCTCCTATTCGACATTTATAATCTTTGAACATTTTTTTGACTGAAATCCACATAAGCTTGTATTTAAGATAAGTTTTTATTTAATAAATGTCCTTGCCTTTTTTTTTAATGCCTTTAACCTTTCCCTGAATGTTTGTAAGCATGCGTGGTGATGTTAAACCCCTTCCTGAGTTTAAGAGTCTGTTAATAAACCCTACTTCTTTGTTTTAACTTTAAAATCTGTGTTGTTGAAGCGGTCATTTATTATTAGGGTTTAAGGGAGGGAAAGAAATTCAATCACAAATCTATTTATGGACAGGTGGTTGGAAAAACAGAGAAATTTGTACAGACGAAAAGAAAATTAACTGCCTGTTCGTAACATGCTACTCTGCAGGTGATGCCCTGCCTCCGGAAAGATCACCTGGAGGTGGGAACATGTAGGCCCATTGGCCTGACGCCAATTTCTGTGAAATTCCTTCTGGTTCTGCTCCTGCTTTCAAGCCTGCTGCTGCAAAACCAGGAAGATTCCGCCCAGCATTTAAATATTTGGCAGGATTTTTTGTGACGGCCAGAGGACCCTGATGCTACATTAGTACCGAACTGGGAAGAGTGAGTACACTCCGCACACTATCAGCTAGTAGCTGGGCCAAAGAGGAGCAGCTGGGCATCTTTTACATTATCTGTAGAGGACAGAAAAAGTAGAAGACTTCCCCTGACTGCATAAAACCAGCATTGGTTGGGGGGGTGGGGGGCAGGTTCTGCTGTCACTGTAGCTCCCCACCCCCGCCAGCCACTGACCTACCTCTTTGCAACTCAGGTGCCTGCTGGGTCACCCAATAGTGTAGTGGCTCTGACCTGACTGGTTACCCCTGAGTGTACAATCTGTGACTGCAGTCTACCAGCACATTGCGATTGAGGCCTGGCCCTCAAAATTGGCTCTGTTTTGCACGAGGACTGTCGGCCGGCTGGCAGGCACATTCCCCTGGCCAGCCACCGAAATTTTGTTAGGTGAGCAGGAGACGGTGGGATCTATCCCATTGTGTTGGAACATTTACAAGATTTGATTAAAGCCAAAGGCGAATTGAATTAACCTTAAGTTTATTTCTCTGAAATGAACAAATATTGTGTCTCTATTTTGTTCTCCAATAGCCTGATGGAATACAATAGAGGTCCAGGTGGCTTGATTCAAAACTGCTCTCTTTGTTTTTCTCCTTTCATTTCACTTTTCATCACCATGCACAGATGGGCAAGGATAATATGACGACAGGAGCTCTGTACACATGACAATTTCACAGTAATATTCATTTCACTTTTGTTCTTAATTTTAGATGATGTGTTCAACCTTTCTCCAAAACAGTCTCTGTGTCTGCAGAGGTTGCAAAGGAGCTGAGCATAATTTTGACTTTGGTTGATGTGTAGAACAGGAAATGTCAGACCAATTGTCTTTTACACGTCTCTCCCGATTTTCTTTTCAATCAACATCTTGCTGTTTTTCTGAGTTCTGCTTAACTGCATGGTTTGGGCGAGTGCCTGATGGGACTACTGCCTCGGATGTACCAATTGGGACAATTGTGTGACATGGCACTTGACAAAACCAAAGAAGGCCCTTCCTGAGGCAAGAGGAGGCTACTGTCAGTCACTTTACAGATCTAAAATGAATCCCCCCAGTTTTCACAGGTAGTGTAGGAGACTTCAACCCAGGCATATGCCCACCAGGATCTCCAGAGTTGTGGCGCAGAAAGGTTTGTGACATCCTGTCCGCATCATTTACTTGGAATATATATACGCCCTCTATCTCAATTCATTATGGTCTTTTTTCCTGTCCCTGTAGTTGTGGGAGCTGGTGCATAAGGGGTGAAAGGGATAGGAAATTCAGCCCCTTAGCCTCCTCAGTATAGAAATCCCAAACCAATCAGCAGCAGACATCTGCAAGTAACCCTCAAGCAAGGAAAGTGCTGTGATGTGCACCTGGATGCTGGGAAGCGATATTCACATTATAATTATTTTGAATATCTGCTCTGCAGACCAGAACAGGGCCAGGCAGATGGCAAACATTTTAATTTTTGAGTTCTGTATTTAGAAATACAGAAGCACAAGTGAAACTCATAGTTGCTATGCACAGTTCCCTATTCTGTTTTTCAGTAATGGAAAAAATTGACATTTAAGTAACTTGTGCCACGCACTGAGAAGACAGATTGGAAGAAGGTAAAATTTTTAGTCGGTACAACAGTTATGAGGGTGTTCCCTATATTTGGATGTTGCTTATCGTTTGCAGTGAATCTTAAGATAGCAGTTCAAATTGCTTTTAAACCTGAATTGTGCAAAACAATTTAATTTTTCTTCTTGCTATTTGATGCACTAGATAAATAAGTGTCAGTTTTCCAATTTTGATTGTGGAGTATCACCTGCTAGGGTCACTGCAACTGGGCAGGGCAGGTAGATTCTGTGGCCTCAGATTGCAAATCTTACAGGGATCGCTGACCTTTGTGAAAGAGTTCTAGATTTTGAGTTCTATTAGAATGAATTTGTAAAATTTATCATAAAGTACACACCATGTGCTAATCACCAGAAGTGTCCATGAAATGAAGTCCAGTATCAACACAGTTGTAAATATGGGGTAGAATAACACTTCAGTTGAAAATACTTGCTTCAATTATAAGAGCTCATAGCTTATCACTGTTTTTCATAAAATCTACCACTGACAAAATAAATAATTGATTGAAAACTGAACAAAGCTTCTCCACCAACTTTAGGGGAGGTGGTGGAGTAGTGGTATTGTCACTGGACCCTAACCCAGAGACCCAGGGTATTGCTCTAGGGACATGGGTTCAAATCCCACCAGATCAGAAGGTGGAATTTGACTTTAATTAATAAATCTGGAATTAAAAAGCTAGTCTAATGATGGCCATGAAACCATTGTCGATTGTTGTAAAAACCCATCTGGTTCACGAATGTCCTTTAGGGAAGGAAAACTGCTGTCCTTACCTGGTCTGACCCACAGCAATGTGGTTGACTCTTAAATGCCCTCTGAAATGACTGAGCAAGCCACTCAGTTGTATCTAACCGCTACGAAATCACCTACGACCACCTGGCATCGACCTAGGCACCGGAAACGACAACTGCAAACCCAGCCCTGCCGACCTGCAAAGTTCTCCTGACTAACATCTGGAGGCTTGTGCCAAAGTTGGGAGAGCTGTCCCACAGACTAGTCAAGCAACAGCCTGACATAGTCATACTCACGGAATCAGACCTTACAGACAAGAACAAAAACAAAGAACAAAGAAAATTACAGCACAGGAACAGGCCCTTCGGCCCTCCAAGCCTGCGCCGATCCAGATCCTCTATCTAAACCTGTCGCCTATTTTCTAAGGGTCTGTATCTCTTTGCTTCCTGCCCATTCATGTATCTGTCTAGATACATCTTAAAAGACGCTATCGTGCCCGCGTCTACCACCTCCACTGGCAACGCGTTCCAGGCACCCACCACCCTCTGCGTAAAGAACTTTCCACGCATATCCCCCCCCTAAACTTTTCCCCTCTCACTTTGAACTCGTGACCCCTAGTAATTGAATCCCCCACTCTGGGGGAAAAAGCTTCTTGCTATCCACCCTGTCTATACCTCTCATGATTTTGTACACCTCAATCAGGTCCCCCCTCAACCTCCGTCTTTCTAATGAAAATAATCCGAATCTACTCAACCTCTCTTCATAGCTAGCGCCCTCCATAACAGGCAACATCCTGGTGAACCTCCTCTGCACCCTCTCCAAAGCATCTACATCCTTTTGGTAATGTGACGACCAGAACTGCACGCAGTATTCCAAATGTGGCTGAACCAAAGTCTTATACAACTGTAACATGACCTGCCAACTCTTGTACTCAATACCCCGTCCGATGAAGGAAAGCATGCCGTATGCCTTCTTGACCACTCTATTGACCTGCGTTGCCACCTTCAGGGAACAATGGACCTGAACACCCAAATCTCTCTGTACATCAATTTTCCCCAGGACTTTTCCATTTACTGCATAGTTCACTCTTGAATTGGATCTTCCAAAATGCATCACCTCGCATTTGCCCTGATTGAACTCCATCTGCCATTTTTCTGCCCAACTCTCCGATCTATCTATATTCTGCTGTATTCTCTGACAGTCCCCTTCACTATCTGCTACTCCACCAATCTTAGTGTCGTCTGCAAACTTGCTAATCAGACCACCTATACTTTCCTCCAAATCATTTATGTATATCACAAACAACAGTGGTCCCAGCACGGATCCCTGTGGAACACCACTGGTCACACGTCTCCATTTTGAGAAACTCCCTTCCACTGCTACTCTCTGTCTCCTGTTGCCCAGCCAGTTCTTTATCCATCTAGCTAGTACACCCTGGACCCCATGCGACTTCACTTTCTCCATCAGCCTACCATGGGGAACCTTATCAAACGCCTTACTGAAGTCCATGCATATGACATCTACAGCCCTTCCCTCATAAATCAACTTTGTCACTTCCTCAAAGAATTCTATTAAGTTGGTAAGACATGACCTTCCCTGCACAAAACCATGTTGCCTATCACTGATAAGCCCATTTTCTTCCAAATGGGAATAGATCCTATCCCTCAGTATCTTCTCCAGCCGCTTCCCTACCACTGACGTCAGGCTCACCGGTCTTTAATTACCTGGATTATCCCTGCTACCCTTCTTAAACAAGGGGACAACATTAGCAATTCTCCAGTCCTCCGGGACCTCACCCGTGTTTATGGATGCTGCAAAGATATCTGTTAAGGCCCCAGCTATTTCCTCTCTCGCTTCCCACAGAAACCTGGGATAGATCCCATCCGGACCTGGGGACTTGTCCACCTTAATGCCTTTTAGAATACCCAACACTTCCTCCCTCCTTATGCCGACTTGACCTAGAGTAATCAAACATCTGTCCCTAACCTCAACATCCGCCATGTCCCTCTCCTCGGTGAATACCGATGCAAAGTACTCGTTTAGAATCTCACCCATTTTCTCTGACTCCACGCATAATTTTCCTCCTTTGTCCTTGAGTGGGCCAATCCTTTCTCTCGTTACCCTCTTGCTCCTTAGAAATGAATAAAAGGCTTTGGGATTTTCCTTAACCCTGTTTGCTAAAGATATTTCATGACCCCTTTTAGCCCTCTTAATTCCTCGTTTCAGATTGGTCCGACATTCCCGATATTCTTCCAAAGCTTTGCTTTTCTTCAGCCGCCTAGACCTTATGTATGCTTCCTTTTTCCTCTTGGCTAGTTTCACAATTTCACCTGTCATCCATGGTTCCCTCATCTTGCCATTTCTATCCCTCATTTTCACAGGAACATGTCTCTCCTGCACGCTAATCAACCTCTCTTTAAAAGCCTCCCACATATCAAATGTGGATTTATCTTCAAACAGCTGCTCCCAATCTACATTCCCCAGCTCCTGCCGAATTTTGGTATAGTTGCCCTTCCCCCAATTTAGCACTCTTCCTTTAGGACCACTCTCATCTTTGTCCATGAGTATTCTAAAACTTACGGAATTGTGATCACTATTCCCAAAGTAGTCCCCGACTGAAACTTCAACGACCTGGCCGGGCTCATTCCCCAACACCAGGTCCAGTATGGCCCCTTCCCAAGTTGGACTATTTACATACTGCTCTAGAAAACCCTCCTGGATGCTTCTTACAAATTCTGCTCCATCTAGACCTCCAACACTAAGTGAATCCCAGTCAATGTTGGGAAAATTAAAATCTCCTATCACCACCACCCTGTTGCTCCTACATCTTTCCAAAATCTGTTTACAAATTTGTACCTCTATCTCACGCTCGCTGTTGGGAGGTCTGTAGTACAGCCCCAACATTGTTACCGCACCCTTCCTATTTCTGAGTTCTGCCCATATTGCCTCACTGCTCGAGTCCTCCATAGTGCCCTCCTTCAGCACAGCTGTGATATCCTCTTTGACCAGTAATGCAACTCCTCCACCCCTTTTACCTCCCTCTCTATCCTGCCTGAAGCATCGATATCCTGGGATATTTAGTTGCCAATCGTGCCCTTCCCTCAACCAAGTCTCAGTAATAGCAATAACATCATACTCCCAGGTACTAATCCAAGCCCTAAGTTCATCTGCCTTACCTACTACACTTCTTGCATTAAAACAAATGCACCTCAGACCACCAGTCCCTTTGCTTTCATCATCTGCTCCCTGCCTACTCTTTCCCTTAGTCACGCTGACTTCATTATCTAGTTCCTTACAGGCTTTAGTTACTACCTCCTTACTGTCCACTGACCTCCTCATTTGGTTCCCAACCCCCTGCCACATTAGTTTAAACCCTCCCCAACAGCGTTAGCAAAAGCACCCCCAAGGACATTGGTTTCAGTCCGGCCCAGGTGTAGACTGTCCAATTTGTAATAGTCCCACCTCCCCCAATGTCCCAAAAATCTGAACCCCTCCCTCCTGCACCATCTCTCAAGCCACGCATTCATCCTGACTATTCTTTCATTTCTACTCTGACTAGCACGTGGCACTGGTAGCAATCCTGAGATTACTACCTCTGAGGTCCTACTTTTTAACTTGGCTCCTAACTCCCTAAATTCTGCTTGTAGGACCTCATCTCATTTTTTACCTATATCATTGGTGCCTATGTGCACAATGACAACTGGCTGTTCACCCTCCCCCTTCAGAATGTTCTGCAGCCGATCTGAGACATCCCTGACCCGTGCATCTGGGAGGCAACATACCATTCGGGAGTCTCGTTTTTGACCACAGAACCGCCTATCTACTCCCCTTACAATCGAATCCCCGATGACTATAGCCCTTCCACTCTTTTTGCCGCCCTTCTGAACAGCAGAGCCAGCCACAGTGCCATGAACCTGGCTACTGCTGCCTTCCCCTGGTGAGCCATCTCCCTCAACAGTATCCAAAACGGTATACCTGTTTTGGAGGGAGATGACCGCAGGGGACACCTGCGCTGCCTTCCTGCTCTTTCTCTGCCTTTTGGTCACCCATTCCCTTTCTCCCTCAGCAATCCAAATCTGCGGTGTGACCAATTCGCTAAATGTGCTATCCACGACCACCTCAGCATCGCGGATGCTCCAAAGTGAGTCCATCCGCAGCTCCAGATTCGTCATGCGGTCTAACAAGAGCTGCAGCTGGAAACACTTCCTGCACGTGAAGGAGTCAGGGACATCAGCCGTGTCCCTGAGCTCCCACATTGAGCAAGAGGAGCATAACATGGGTCTGAGATCTCCTGCCATTTTTAATCTTAAGCTTAACTTAGTCTTAACTTAGATAAATGAAAAAGGAACGAAAAGTTTTTACCAATCACAGGAAAAAAAAAAGAAATAGAAAAAGCCTTACCTTATCTGCACACCACCGAGTCCTTTTTTTTTGGTTCGAGGAGGAGGGCGGGTGGGGGACACTACAGGTGTAGTGTCTCGGGTTCAGCCTCTTCCCAAATATATAGGACTCACTTACCCAGCTACCACCTCGCTCTCCCTGTCGCCGCTGCAAAAAGAAACTGCCGAAACAAAAAGGTAAGTTTATATAAGTTATAAACTCACTTACCCAGCTGCCACCTTGCTCTCCCTGTCGCTGCTGCAAATAATGTCCCAGACGCTGCCATCACCATCCCGGGGTATGTCCTGTCCCACCAGCAGGACAGACCCAGCAGAGATGGGGGCACAGTGGTATACAGTAGGGAGGGAATTGCCCTGGGAGTCCTCAACATCGACTCTGGACCCCATGAAGTCTCATGGCATCAGGTCAAACATGGACAAGGAAGCCTCCTGCTGATTACCACCTACCGCCCTCCCTCAGCTGATGAGTCAGTACTCCTCCATGATGAACAGCACTTGGATGAAGCACTGAGGGTGGCAAGGGCACAGAATGTACTCTGGGTGGGGGACTTCAATGTCCATCACCAAGAGTGGCTCGGTAGCACCACGACTGACCGAGCTAGCCGAGTCCTAAAGGACATAACTGCTAGACTGGTGGTGAGGGAACCAACAAGAGGGGAAAACATACTTGACCTTGTCCTCACCAATCTGCCTGCACCAGATGCATCTGTCCATGACCGTATTGGTAGGAGTGACCAGCACACAGTCGTTGCGGAGACTAAGTCCCGCCTTCACATTGAAGATACCATCCTTCGTGTTGTGTGGCACTACCATTGTGCTCCATGGGATAGATTTTGAACAGATCGAGCAATGCAAAACTGGGCATCCATGAAGCGCTGTGGGCCACCAGGAGCAGCAGAGTTGTACTCAACCACAATCTGTAACCTCATGGCCCGGCATATCCCCCACTCTACCATTACCATCAAGCCAGGAGACCAACCCTGGTTCAATGAAGAGTGCAGGAGAGCATGCCAGGAGCAGCACCAGGCATACCTCAAAATGAGGTGTCAACCTGGTGAAGCTACAACACAAGACTATCTGCGTGCCAAACTGCGTAAGCAGCATGCGATAGACAGAGCTAAGCGATCCCATAAACAACGGATCAGATATAAGCTCTGCAGTCCTGCCACATCCAGCCGTGAATGGTGGTGAACAATTAAACAACTAACAGAATATCCCCATCTTCAATGATGGGGGAGCCCAGAACATCAGTGCGAAAGATAAGGCTGAAACATTTGCACCAATCTTCAGCCAGAAGTGCCAAGTTGATGATCCATCTCGGCCTCCTCCTGAAGTCCCCAGCATCACAGATGCCAGACTTCAGTCAATTCGATTCACTCTGCGTGATATCAAGAAATGACTGAAGGCACTGGATACTGCAAAGGCTATGTGCCCTGACAATATTCCAGCAATAATACTGAAGACCTGTGCTCCAGAACTTGCCACGCCCCTAGCCAAGCTGTTCCAGTACAGCTACAAAACTGGCATCTACCCTGCAATGTGGAAAAATGCCCAGGTATGTTCTGTTCACAAAAAGCAGGACAAGTCCAACCCGGACAATTACCGCCCCATCAGCCTACTCTCAATCATCAGTAAAGTGAATGAAGGTGTCCCCAACAGTGCCATCAAGTGGCACTTGCTTAGCAATAACCTGCTCAGTAATGCTCAGTTTGGGTTCCATCAGGGCCACTCAGCTCCTGACATCATTACAGTTTTGGTTCAAACATGGACAAAAGAGCTGAACTCAAGAGGTGAGGTGAGAGTTACTGCCCTTGACATCAAGGCAGCATTTGACCGAGTATGGCATCAAGGAGCCCTAGCAAAACTGAGGTTAATAGGAATCAGGGGGGAAACCCTCTGCTGGCTGGACTCGTACCTCGTGCAAAGGAAGATGGTTGTGGTTGTTGGAGGTCAATCATCTGAGCTCCAGGACATCACTGCAGGAGTTCCTCAGGGTAGTATCCTGGGCCCAACCATTTTCAGCTGCTTCATCAATGACCTTCCTTCAATCATTAGGTCGGAAGTGGGGATGTTCGCTGATGATTGCACAATATTCAGCACCATTCATGACTCCTCAGATACTGAAGCAGTCCGTGTAGAAATGCAGCAAGACCTGGACAATATCCAGGCTTGGGCTGATAAGTGGCAAGTGAACATCTGTGCCACACAAGTGCCGGGCAATGACCATCTCCAACAAGAGAGAATCTAACCATCTCCCCATGACATTCAATGGCATTACCATCGCTGAATTCCCCCACTATCAACATTCTAGGGGCTAATATTGACCAGAAACTGGAGTAGCCATATAAATACCGTGGCTACAAGAGCAGGTCAGAGGCTTGGAATCCTGTGGCGAATAACTCACCTCCTGAATCCCCAAAGCCTGTCCACCATCTACAAGGCACAAGTCAGGAGTGTGATGGAATCCTCTCCACTTGCCTGGATGGGTGCAGCTCCAACAACACTCAAGCTCGACGCCATCCAGGACAAAGCAGCCCACTTGTTTGGCATCCCATCTACAAACATTCACTCCCTCCACCACTGACACACAGTGGCAACAGTGTGTACCATCTACAAGATGCACAGCAGCAATGCACCAAGTCTCCTTAGACAGCACCTTCCAAACCCCCGACCTCTACCAACTAGAAGGACAAGGGCAGCAAATGCATGGGAACACCAGCACCTGCAAGTTCCCCTCCAAGTCGCACACCATCCTGACTTGGAACTATATCGCCGTTCCTTCACTGTCGCTGGGTTAATATCTTGGAACTCCCTTCCTAACAGCACTGTGGGTGTACCTACCCCACATGGACTGCAGCAGTTCAAGAAGGCAGCTCAGCACCACCTTTTCAAGGGCAATTAGGGATGGGCAATAAATGCTGACCTGACCAGCGACGCCCACATCCCATGAATGAAGAAAAAAAAAATCAATTTTCTGAGATTCCACTAGCTTCCTGGAACCTTGCTGGGGAATGAACACCGGACAGGACATCAAGCAAGCAGGGCTGTATTCCTGATTTTTCAGTGTGTTATATGCCATGGCAAGGGAGGCTGATAGCCAACACCAGACACATTGTAATATGCTTTATTATGGTCATCAAGTCCTGTGCCAAATTTTTTTGGGGTGATTTCTGCTCCAGCATTCATCTCACCCATATAAATGGGTGCAAGACTAATCCACTGGCCCATTTACTTTGAGACTCCCGATAGCACAAAGCACCTTACCTCATCATTCACCATCCAATCAAATGCCATCCAAGCAGTTACAACAATTGCTTTGACAGGAGTGTGGCTTTCACATCCAAATCAAGCCATCCTCATCTTCTGAATCTCTTGCAGCAAAACCTATGAGGTGTGCTCTTCAAAAGGGGGATTTTCCCCCATGTTCTTCTTTGTCTTCACTCTCCTTACCAGCAAAGTGATTTTTCTTAAAGCACTCCCTCTGAAGTTGAGCAGAGGCCCTATAAGAGTTGCTTCTTTGTTTGTTTTCTTGTGCCCAGTTAATTGCACCACTGACTGAACTCCTTGCACCTGATTTCCATTTATAGGGAGCTTATTAAAATCAGGAGAAGGAACAAAGCCAGGCCTCCTAGCTATTTACTGAAATTATTAAATCAGGTCTTGAGTGCGCACAAATATAATAGGGTAGCTTTTTAAGCGGTTCCTCGGGAATGAGGATGACTTCCTTCCACTCCAGGGTTGTGTGTCCTTCGGTGACTGGTCCAATTCTGGATCCACACACTCTACCACAGGTGGGGTAGGTGGTGTTTGATGAGGCGAGTGGATGGGATGCTTGAATTTCCGAACGCTCCTTCCACTGTTTGTGCTTGGTTGCTGCCTGGGCATGTTGACGTTGTTTGAACTGGCTGGCAGCTTCACTGATGCTTCTTTTCCATTTTGGGTGGCCTCAGGCAAGAGATTGCCATAGATCAGTGGAGGCTTTAAGGATGTCCTTGTGGCATTTCCTCTGCCCTCCTGGTAGCCTTTTGCTGTGACAGAGCTCGGAGTAGAAAGCCTGTTTCGGGAGTCTTGTGTCAGGCATGTGGCCCGCCCAACATAACTGTTTAGACATGACCAGTGTCTCGATACTGGGGATGTTGGCCTGAGAGAGGACACTGATATTGGAACACCTGTCCTGCTACTAAATATGGCAACAATACTGCAGCGTATTACAAGGCAACATCAATATAGTGTCTCAGCACTAATCAACCATTGTCTGAAAGCTGGACCTTTGATCTGTTTTACAGATTTTTTAAATTATCATTTTAACAAGCACAGTGCATAGAGTATTGACCAGAAGCAGTGATCAGGAACAATCATGGTAGACTAAGAGTTATTATGGGCATTATTCTTACCAAGACTCCTTTTGTCTTACCAATTCCAAAGATTTACCACATTTAAGTGCTTTGGAGAAGTTACATAAAATTGATGAACTGCTGATTTGAATTAAAATTGAAAAAGAATTTCTTGTAATATTTTAGGTCTTTTTCCGAAACATTTTTTTTATATGTGCCTGGTGCACTCACTTTTTGAAAAATCAGTGCTATACTTTATATAATTTCCTATTCAGTATTATTCTAAAGCAGGAGTGCTTTCTACTGACTACATGGTCAATGTTATCATAGAGAGTTGCTGGTTACTGTCCGGGAGAAAACATTTTGTCTAGAATTCAATGGCCCAAAAATCCATGTCAGTTGTGGTAATGATGTCACATTTGGGGAAGACTGGTGTGTGGGGTCCATTACTCTTACTGTCATGTATGTCTGCATGAAACAGACATGTGCAGTGTGCCAGTATATTATCCTGGTGGAAGTGAGCCAATAAGGTTTTGAGGCTAAGTTCTTTTGGGCAATCGATTGTGGAACGATTTGGTTGCTGGAAGAAAACTGGCCTTTTGGGCAAAGAAGCTGCTTTTAAGAACCTTCATCCTGCACTGTTAACTCTTAGTTGCTAGTTGCAGTGGCCCAGCTGCATTGTGTAAATAAAGTAGATGGGCAGTTACACTATGGTAATGCCCTTCATCTTAAACAGGGGAACTGAAGTCTCAAGCTGCCATTTTTATGGCAGCAGATTAGGATTCTTGGATTTCCACGATGAAACTATTTAAGAATTAATTAGACAAATGTGAATGCTGAACCGTAGAAGGAGATATTAAGAGGGGTGATCAAAAACTTGGTCTGAAAGGTTTAAACGAGGAGAGAGAGGCAGAAGGTTTAGGGAAGGAATTCTGGAGTGTAAGACCAACATGGTTGAAGGCACAGCCACCAATGCTAGGGCAAAAAAAGGTGAGAGGCCAGAGTCAGAAGAATAGAGAATTCATTAGATGTTGTAGTGATGGAGGAGGTCATAAAGTTAGGGAAGGGTGAGTCCATGAAGGGATTTAATGAGGTTGAGAATTTTAAAGTGGAGGTGGTATGAGGAAGGGGAGCCAATGTAAGACAACAAGAATGGGTTGCTAGGTGAGCATGACTTGATGGGTGGGATATGGGAAACAGAGCTTTGGATGAGTTGAAGTGTTCCTACCTAAAGAAAAATTTCCACAGTACATATTGAAAACAAAGTCCTTCCTGTTGTGAGCCATTTAAGTATTTTTTCTGCAAAATGGGCATACATTTTGTTTGACTTCTATCTACAACATTGCAATTTATTTTCTGAATTGACTTTTTATGTTTCAAAGGAATATCCCAATAGCTATTAGTAATTAGGAGCAAAACATATGGTGCCTTTATTTAAATAAATGGCATTTTCCTTTTCATTACAGTACTTTAGATTTGTGCTGTTGTCAGTTCCCCCGCCATATTTAATATGGAAAAGAAGGAGATTGAATCCTCTCCATTAAGAAAATTTTTCTTGCTTTCTCTTGCTGACAGATGTTTGCTTTTGATGCTCTCCTATTGACGCCACGTCTAGGAGTCTACTCAAATACTCTATTTGCGTGGCAGCTGTTAAATAGTTTTTGTATAGAATTTGTAGCTGTTTTGAAACAAATTGTACCATGTAAATTTCTTTACTTTGCTGTTGTGGAGTATGAATTTGCCAGTTTGAAACCAGCTGGAAACTAAATGTGTATAAATTGGGTGGTGAGATTTTTAAATTGCTTTATAGTTTTCAATTTTGTGGTACACAGCAGGTATACATCTGGTTTTAAGTACCATATTAAGATGACCAAATTCAGAGCAGATCCATAAATCCAATTTCCTATTGATCTGTATAACTACAATTAGAAGGCTGGACTGAATGAACTGTCTTTGTATTGAAGAATTTGAACAATGAAGATTGCGCTAAAAGTGAAAATTCTAAAAGGGAACAAAACTTTATTTTAAAGGATCGATAAGTGTGATGCAGGGAAGTCACCTCATTGCAAATTGTGCTTGCTGTCAAAAATGTCTCATCTTGAAATTTAACAGTATAAATGATGCACATGCTCTTCCGCCCCCCCCACCCCCCCCACCCCCGTAATGCGTTACATAGCAAACATTTACGCATTACAGGAGTAATAGACTGACGTCTTCTACACAGTAAACTCCCCTGGTGATGATGCTGCTTTTCAAGAAGGCTATTTTAGGAACTAATCCTGCATGAAAACATTTTAGTGACATTGCACTTCATAAGAATCAATTAAATTATTTTTTAAATATCCTTTGCTAAGTGTTTACCTATACGTACTGTATTTTGAAGATAGACACCCTGATTCAGCTATGCTTCTTACATTTTGATGTCATTACTGGCAAGTTTTTCAATCACAGGATTCTCAATATGTATAGTTCTGCAAGGACTCATTTTCAACAGCGGCCGGAATTTTATAGTGGGCAGACGGGAGCCAGCCTCCAATGTAAATGTTGGTGGTGAACCCGCTTCCACCTTGCCAGGGGATCCGTTCCATATTTTACGGGTCCCCAGGCTTTAATTGTTCCGAGGCGGGACTTTCGCCCACTTGAGGGAGGAAGTCCCGCCTCATTGAGCTGCCGGCCAATCAGTGGGCCAGCAGCATATTCCCAGCAGTGCCACTGGTAGTGGTGGCCACTGCTGGGGCTGCAGCCCAGCGTGCACAGAAGGTGCCTAGGAATTTGGTTATCTTGCTGGGGGTAATTGGTCGGGCCCCGGCGAGGCAAGGGTGGTCATTTGGGGGGAAGGGGGGCGTCTTGGGTCTTTGGGGTAGGGGGGCGGCCCTCCATCGGGCACCCTGTACCTGATGAGCAGGCCCCCCCCCCCGGCCAGACGATCAGAAGCCGCCTGGTTTTCCCAGGCAGCTTTTCCCAGCTCCAGGACGCCTGCTTGCTACATGTAAAATCCGCGTGGAGCCTCCTGCTCCATTTTACGTCACCACCCCTCCCACCCCGCCACCATCCGGCTCGTTGGGGTGGCGGAAAATTCCGTCCAATGTTTTTGTTACTTAGCACTCTGAACAACTGGATATGACTAGACTTTTTTTTCAAAGTGAGTGGATCTTTTTTACAACAAAAATTGTCCCTCTTTCAGTTAGTCTCTCTGCTTGCTCAGAAGTAAGTGTCAGCCATGACTCGGTTGGCAGCACTCTCCCCTCTGTGTCAGAAGGTTGTGGATTCAAGTTCCACTGCAGGACCTGAGCACAAAAATCGAGGATGACTCTCCAGTGCAGTACTGAGGGAGTGCTGCACTGTTGAAAGTGCCGTTTTTTGAATGAGACATTAAACTGAGATCCTGTTGGCCTTCTCAGATGGACATAAAGATTCCCATGGCACTATTTTGAAGAAGAGCAGGGGTTATCCCTGGAGTCCTGGCCAATATTTATCCCACAATCAGCATCACGAGAAAACATATTTTCTGGTTAATATACAAGTTCAATGTTCTTAATACCTGTAAGGACAAGGAGAAAGACTGCAGGGAGGACAGTCACAATGCAGACCAAGGCACCTTGGCTCAGAAGGCTGTCCAAGGTGGGGGAGGGGAGGTGGTGGTGGTGGAGGATGGTTAAGACAGAATAGGAATGAGGTAGTAATAAGTGACTCTACAATTAGGGGGATAGATAGCATCCTCTGCAGCATGAACGAGAATGCCGAAGGGTGTGTTGACCACCTGGTGCCAGGGTAAAGGATATCTCATGGTGGCTGGAGAGGAACTTGGTAAAGGAGGGGTTAAATCCAGTTGTCATGTTCCATATTGGAACAAACAACATAGGCAGCAACAGGGAGGAAGTCTTGCTGGAAGAGTATCAGGCATTGGACTGTAAATTATAAAGCAGGACCTCGAGGATAATCTCTGGATTATTGCCCGAGCCACATGCAAATTTGGCAAAGGAGCAGACGGATCAGGAGAATTAACATGTGGCTAAAGGGCTGGTGTGGGAAGGAAGGATTTCTTTCCATGGGACGCTAGCACTAGTTCTGTGATAGGAAGGAGCTGTACTGATGGGATGGGCTCCACCTGAACCGGGATGGGACCCCTGTCCTCGCGGAAAGGGTAAATAGGGAGGTGGCAAACTAGTAAGATGGAGGGAGGGATCTATAAGCAATGTAAGCAGCCTAAATGTAAACACAACAGGGAAGGAGAGCATAGGAAATAATAAAATAAGGGAGGACATTGATGGCAAGGGAATGAATAGTGTTATAGAGTAGGAGTCTAAAAAGATGGTTAAAAACAAAATGAGGAAATCCTATTAAAATGAGTTAATATGTCTGTACAGAAATGCACAGTGTCGGTAATAAAACAGGAGATTTCAAGGCAACCGTGTGCTGGGTGAACCAGTCATAGGGATTACTGAGACATGGCTACTGAAAAATCAGGACTGGGAATTAAACTTTACAAGGTATAATGTATTTAGGAGAGATGGGGTAGCTGTACTTATTAGGATAACATAATGGCAGTAGAAAAAATGGACGTAGCTATCAGCAAGACAAAAATAGAAGCTATATGGATAGAGATAAAAGATAATAAAGATTCTATCACACTAATAAGTGCAGTCTACAGCCCATCTATTAGTGAAAGGGAGGTGGAGGAAAAAATATTGTCATGCAGGCCCCCACCTGCCAAGAATGAGGCACATTAATTTTGCCACATGGACATTAAACTTCAAATTGTTGCTGGGTAGTAAAGAAGGCCTATTACAAGGAGTTGCCAGGCCCGTATCTGGAAAGACATTTTTGCATATTAGCAGACAGTGTTGGAACAAAGGAACCAGTCCCTGCTCCCAATACACAGAACAGACGTGGTCAGGCCAGTTTAGTCACGTGACTAACTGGCAGTTGCAGAGTTTTGAACTGAGAGTTTTAAATTGGAGAAAACAGTGTTTGAAGACAGAAAGCTGTTTGCTCCTGGACTGAAAAGACCTCTCCTGGCTGGCTCGCTGCAGCCTCTCCTGTCTGCTCTCATCTCTTTCTCACCAGCTTTAGAATCCGTTAAAGACACATGAACCCCAAGAGAGAAAAGTCTCCTACAGTGAACAAGGTTTAAGAAGAATACTGGGCCCCAACGAAAAGCAAGAATTACCTACAAAAGGACTCTTGGGTGAGCTCAAAGCACAGTAACAAGAAACTCTTCAGATATTGCCTCAAACCTCTCCACTTTATTTTTTCTTCTCTTTTCTGTCTCTGTTTGCATGTGCATATCGCATTTGCATGCTAGCGTGGGGCACAGCGTGTATCCATAGGCGTTAACCGAATTAGAGTTTAAGTTTAACTTTTAATAAATGTCACCTTTCTTCTTTAAACCTAAGAAAGCCTGTTTGTGCTCATTTCTTTGCCTTATAATTGGAAAGTGGTGAACAAGTATTCATCAAGGGGAGCTCAAAACATAGTGTGTTTAAAATTAAATCCTGTTACAGTAAGACCAGGTGAAGGCTGAAAGGGACCCCTAGATACCTTTCTCACCTGGTTGTAACAATATGCAGATAAATTACGGAATTGAGTCATAAAAAGAATAATCATGGGGGATTTCAACTACCGCAATATTAAGTCGGTAAAGGGGATAAGGGATTGTAGTTCCTACAATATGTATAGGACTCCTTTCTAACCTGATACATAAAAAGCCCAACAAGGGAAGATTTGCTGATGACAATTCTGATGACAGGTCACAGACCTGAATTGTTAACTCTGCTTCTCTCGCCACAGATGTTGCCAGACCTGCCGAGTATTTCCAGCACTTTCTGTTTTTATTATGGAAGATTTGCTGTTGGATCTAGGGGAATGAACCAGAGCAGACAAGAGATGTAAAAGTAGGGGAACACCTAGGCAATAGTGACCACATTACAATACGCTTTAAGATAATAGAAAAGGACATGAGTATGATGAAAAATAGGTTAATAGTTTGGAGAAAAGCTGATTTTGAGGGGCTGAGAAAAGAACTTGGGAAAATAAAATGGGCAACAATATTGGCAAAAGAACATGCAGAATAACAATGAGAAACATTTTAAAACGGTGTTCAACAGTGTGCAGGAAAAATATATTCTGCTAAAAGGAAAGAACAAACTAACACTAGTGAGACTCCATGGATGAATAAAGGCATAAGGGAACATATTAGGGTTAGAAAAGAGGCATATATTAAGTACATAGACAGCAGAGCAGTGTGTGATAAGAGAGAATACAAAGAGATCAGGAGAGATGTCAAAAAAGCAATAAGGAAGGCAAAGGGATTATTAAATTATCAAGGAACATAAAACAAAATAGTAAAATATTTGACAGACACATTAATAAAATGAAAGAAGGCTGGAATGGGAATAGGATCATTAAGGGATAGACAGGATAATACCACAGGTAATAGGAACATAACAAATAGGAGCAGGAGTAGGCCTTTCAGCCCCTTGAGCCTGCTCCACCATTCAACTGGATCATGGCTGATATCTCCCTCAACCCCATTTTCCCGGACTATCCCCATATCCATTGATATCTTTCTTCTTTGGCCTCCTTGTCTCGGGAGACAATGGATACGCGCCTGGAGGTGGTCAGTGGTTTGTGGAGCAGCGCCTGGAGTGGCTATAAAGGCCAATACTAGAGTGACAGACTCTTCCACAGGTGCTGCAGAAAAAATTGGTTGTCGGGGCTGTTGCACAGTTGGCTCTCCCCTTGCGCTTCTGTCTTTTTTCCTGCCAACTGCTAAGTCTCTTCGACTCGCCACACTTTAGCCCCGCCTTTATGGCTGCCCGCCAGCTCTGGCGATGGCTGGCAACTGACTCCCACGACTTGTGATCAATGTTACAGGACTTCATGTCGCGTTTGCAGAGACATGGATGGCCGGTAGGTCTGATACCAGTGGCGAGCTCGCTGTACAATGTATCCTTGGGGATCCTGTCATCTTCCATGTGGCTCACATGACCAAACCATCTCAAGCGCCGCTGACTCAGTAGTGTGTATAAGCTGGGGATGTTGGCTGCCTCGAGGACTTCTGTGTTGGAGATACGGTCCTGCCACCTGATGCCAAGGATTCTCCGGAGGCAGCGAAGATGGAATGAATTGAGACGTCGCTCTTGGCTGACATACGTTGTCCAGGCCTGGCTGCCGTAGAGCAAGGTACTGAGGACACGGGCTTGATACACTCGGACTTTTGTGTTCCGTGGCAGTGCGCCATTTTCCCACACTCTCTTGGCCAGTCTGGACATAGCAGTGGAGGCCTTTCCCATGCGCTTGTTGATTTCTGCATCGAGAGACAGGTTACTGGTGATAGATGAGCCTAGGTAGGTGAACTCTTGAAACACTTCCAGAGCGTGGTCACCGATATTGATGGATGGAGCATTTCTGACGTCCTGTCCCATGATGTTCGTTTTCTTGAGGCTGATGGTTAGGCCAAATTCGTTGCAGGCAGCCGCAATCCTGTTGATGAGACTCTGCAGACACTCTTCTGTGTGAGATGTTAATGCAGCATCGTCAGCAAAGAGGAGTTCCCTGATGAGGACTTTCCGTACTTTGGTCTTCGCTCTTAGGCGGGCAAGGTTGAACAACCTGCCACCTGATCTTGTGTGGAGGAAAATTCCTTCTTCTGAAGACTTGGACGCGTGTGAGAGCAGCAGGGAGAAGAACATCCCAAACAGTGTAGGTGTGAGAACACAGCCCTGTTTCACGCCACTCAGGATAGGAAAGGGTGACCGCGGTGACTGCAACTACCGTGGAATCTCCCTACTCAGCATAGTGGGGAAAGTCTTCGCTCGAGTCGCTTTAAACAGGCTCCAGAAGTTGGCCGAGCGTGTCTACCCTGAGGCACAGTGTGGCTTTCGAGCAGAGAGATCGACCATTGACATGCTGTTCTCCCTTCGTCAGCTACAGGAGAAATGCCGCGAACAACAGATGCCCCTCTACGTTGCTTTCATTGATCTCACCGAAGCCTTTGACCTCGTCAGCAGACGTGGTCTCTTCAGACTACTAGAAAAGATCAGATGTCCACCAAAGCTACTAAGTATCATCACTTCATTCCATGACAATATGAAAGGCACAATTCAGCATAGCGGCGCCTCATCAGACCCCTTTCCTATCCTTGATATCTTTAATATTTAGAAATCTATCGATCTCTGTCTTGAACGTACTCAATGATCTGAGCTCCCACAGTCCTCTGGGGTAGAGAATTCCATAGATTCACCATCCTCTCAGTGAAAAAATTCCTCCACATCCCAGTTCTGAATGATCTACCTCTTATTCTGAGACTGTGTCCCCTGGTTCTAGACCCCCCTCCCCTCGGCCCCCCAGCCAGGGGAAATATCCTTCCTGCATTTACTCTGTCGAGCCATGTAAAAATTTTACATGCTTCAAGGGCAGCAAATGCATGGGAACACCATCACCTGTAAGTTCCCCTGCAAGTCACACACCATCCTGACTTGGAACTATATTACCGTTCCTTCACTGTCACTGGCTCAAAATCCTGAAACTCCCCCCCTAACAGCACTGTGGGTGTATCTACCCCACATGGACTGCAGCGATTCAAGAAGGCAGCTTACCACCACCTTCTCAAGGGCAATTAGGGATGGGCAATAAATGCTGGCCAAGCCAGCGACGCCCACCTCCCATGAATGAATAAAAACAAAAATGACCACACCTTTCATTCTTCTAAACTCTAGCGTATATAGGCCCTGTCTCCTCATAGGACAATACCACTATCCCAGGAATCAGTTTGGTGAAACTTCGTTGAACTCCTATAATGGCAAATATATCCTTCCTTAGGGAAGGAGACCAAAACTATACACAATACTCCAGGTGCAGTCGCACCAAGGCTCTATACTCCTTACTCCTGTACTCAAATCCTCTTGCAATAGAGGCCAACATAACATTTGCCTTCCTAATTGCTTGCTGCACCTGCACCCAAATTTCTGTTTTTCCTACCAAAGTGGATAACTTCACATTTTTCCACATTATATTCCATCTGCCATGTTCTTGTCCACTTTCTTAGCCTGTCTAAATCCCCCGAAGCCTCTTTGCATCCTCCTCACAGCTCACGTTCCCTCCTAGTTTTGTGTAATGATTGAGAAATTGCAGAAATATTAAATAATTTGCTTCGGTATTTACCAGGGAGCTGGAACAAGTAGACATGACATTGATGAGATGAGTAATGAGCTAAGTGCATTTAACTAATCTAAAAAAGGATGTATTGAATAAACTAATCAAATGCAAAGAGGTAAAGCCCCTGGTTTGGATGGATGGCATCCATTAATTTTAAAAGAACCTAGAGAGGAGATAGCAGAGCCAGTACTACACATCTTTAATAATTTGTTAGAAAAACATGTAGTGCCAGTGAACTGGTGGTTAGCTAATGTAATTCATATTTTTACGAAGGGGGACAGAACATGCCCAGGGAATTGTAAACCAGATAGCTTAACATTGGTGGTAGGAAAAATAGAGGAATCCCTACTAAAGGGAAAAAATAGAAGAACATCTAGAAAAGAAAATATTATAATGGTCAGCAAGCATTTCAAAAAGGAAAATCTAGCTTGACCAACATTTATTGAATCTTTTGGGGAGGTAACAGAGAGAGTTGACAACAATAATGTGGTAGATGTAATTTATCTGGATTTTCAAAAGGTCTTCTATAAGATGCCCCATAATAGACTAATGAATAAAGTCAGAGAATGTGGAGTCGGAGGACAAGTGCCAAAATGGATTGCTAGCTGGCTTCAAGACAGAAAGCAGAGAGTGGGAGTAAAGGGTAGTTATTCAGAGTGGCCGAAGGTGGAAAGTGGTGTTCCACAAGGATCAGTGTTGGGACCAATGCTGTTCAGAATTTACATTAATGATTTGAACTTTGGGATCAAAAATACAATTTCTAAATGTGCAGATGATACCAACTTGGGGAGATTGTCAATAATGAGGAGGGCTGCAACAAATTACAGGAGGACTTTAATAAACTTGCAGAATGGACAAATAATTGGCAAATGAAGTTCAACACAGATAAATGTGAGGTTTTGGTAGGCAAAATAGGGAGGTCACTTATAACTTCGAAGGTGAGTCCAGGTGGAGTAGAGGAACAAAGGGATCTTTGAATATAAATGCATCAATCACTAAAAGTTACACCACAGGTTCACAATGCTTTAAAAAAGCAAACCAAACATGAGGCGTTATTTCTAGAAAGAGAAAATTGAAAAGTAGGGAAGTTATGCTAAACCTGTATCAAACCTTGGTTAGACCACACTTAGAGTACTGCATGCAGTTCTGGTTGTTATGTAAAGGATATAGAGGCACTGGAGAGAGTGCAGATAAGATTTACGATGATGATACCAGTAATGCGTGAGTATACATATCAGGAAAGGGTGAACAGGCTGAGCCTCTTTTTTTTCTTGAGAAAAGGCTGAGGGGCGACCTAACAGAAGTCTTTAAAATTATGAATGGTTTTGATAAGGAGAATACAGAGAGAATGTTTCCACTTGTGGGGAAGAGCAAAACTAGAGGCTATCAATATAAGATAGTCACCAAGAAATCCAATAGGGAATTCAGAAGAAACCACTGTACCGAGAGAGTGGTGAGAATGTGGAACTCACTACCACAGGGAGCAGTTGAAGTGAAAAGTATAGATGCATTTCAGAGGAAGCGAGAAAAGCATATGAGGGGGAAGGGACTAGAGGGCTACAACAATAGATTTGGATGAGGAAAGATGGGAGGAAGCGCGAGTGGAGCATAAACACCGGCATGGACTGGTTGGGCTGAATGGCCTGTTTCTGTGCCGTATATGCTATGTAATATCACATTGCTGTTTGTGGAAGGTTGCTTTGTGCAAATTGGCTGCCACGTTTCCTACACTACAACAGTGACTACACTTCAAAAGTACTTCGTTGGCTGTAAAGTTCTTTACAAAAAATGCTATATAAATGCAAGTCTTTTTTGTATTCTGATTCTTTGTGACTCCCTTTTTCTCTGCCTGTTACTTTCTCTCTGTCTCACACATTTTCTCATTGTCCCCATTATTTGCCTCCAACTCTTTTTCACCCTCTCTCTTTCTGTCCGTAATCCTTTTTTCTCCTTTTATGCTTGATATTGATGTGTAGTTCTGGCTTTCCCTTGTACAGGCTCTAATTTCAAATGGGTGGGAAAGTTCTGTTGACATGAAATGGGTGAGTCAGAGCCAAACAATTACAAGCTTGTAAAAGGGCATGTTCCCTGCTCTCTTAGTGCAGTGTGACATTTTCCATACTCAGTTATCAATCAGCTATCATTGCTTTTGCAACGTACTTAATCTAATCCAAATAACCAATCCTGTTTTCTATGCAGAGCAAATGCAGTGCATTCAACCAATACTTATTATGTACATTAAAGACCAGTCACTCTGTGGCCTTCTTAAGGAAGTGCTTCCCTAGAATTTTACTGTTACTCTAAAAGTTTGGTGTTGCTTTCAATGCTCTTTACTGCTTGTGTTTGTTGGGTAAAGAAGTAGCACAATGCCAGAGGGATTAGTTTGCATTGGAGGTGGACTGTTCGCATTCGTCATTACTCAGTAACCTGCATACACAGGTTGAGGAACAGCCACCTAGTAGTGTTAGAGGAGTGCCTTCTGTTATGAAAGTGACTCTGTTTTATTAAAAAATAAGTTTAAAACAACAGGAATTTTTAGTTCAGTGACCAGCAAAATCAGGTCATGCAGGCCAATGCATACTTCCTGGTAGCAATTGTGATGCTTTCATTTTAAGACAAAGTGGCTATCCCCCTCTCTAACAAGTATACTGTTTTGGATACTGTTGGGGGGGATGGCCTATCAGGGGAAAACAGCAGCAGCCAGAGCAGTGGCACCACGGCTGGCACTGTTGTTCAGCAGGGAGGGACAAAGCGCAGAAGAGCAATAGTTATAGGGGACTCTATAGTCAGGGGCACAGATAGGCGCTTCTGTGGATGTGAAAGAGACTCCAGGATGGTATGTTGCCTCCCTGGTGCCAGGGTCAAGGATGTCTCTGAACGGACAGGGGGCATTCTGAAGGGGGAGGGTGAACATCCAGAGGTTGTGGTACACATCGGTACTAATGACATAGGCAGGAAGAGTGACGAGTTCCTGTCGGGGGAGTTTAGGGAGTTAGGTAGAAAGTTAAAAGACAGGACCTCCAGGGTTGTGATCTCGGGATTACTCCCTGTGCCACGTGCCAGTGAGGCTAGAAATAGAAAGATAGTGCAGCTAAACACGCGGCTCAACAGCTGGTGTAGAAGGGAGGGTTTCAGATATCTGGACCATTGGGATCTCTTCAGGGACAGATGGGACCTGTACAAGAAGGATGGGTTGCATCTAAACTGAAGGGGCACAAATATCCTGGCTGCGAGGTTTGCTAGTGTCGCTCAGGAGCGGTAAACTCGTGTGGCAGGGGGGTGGGAACCAGAGCAGTAGGACAGCAAGTGAAATAAATGAGGGGGAACTAGTAAATCAGGCCAGTAGGACTAAGAGGAAGAGCAGGCAGGGAGATGTCGCGGAGCACAGCGGGACTGGTGGTCTGAAGTGCATTTGTTTCAATGCGAGAAGTATAACAGGTAATTAATTAGATTAGAGATACAGCACTGAAACAGGCCCTTCGGCCCACCGAGACTGTGCCAACCATCAGCCACCCATTTATACTAATCCTACACTAATTCCATATTCCGACCACATCCCCACCTGTCCCTATATTTCCCTACCACCTACCTATAGTCTCTTTGGCCTCCTTGTCTCGAGAGACAATGGGTAAGCGCCTGGAGGTGGTCAGTGGTGTGTGGAGCAGTGCCTGCAGTGGCTATAAAGGCCAATTCTAGAGTGACAGGCTCTTCCACGGGTGCTGCAGAAAAATTTGTTTGTCGAGGCTGTTACACAGTTGGCTCTCTCCTTGCGCCTCTGTCTTTTTTCCTGCCAACTGCTAAGTCTCTTCGACTCGCCACACTTTAGCCCCGCCTTTATGGCTGCTCGCCAGCTCTGGCGAACGCTGGCAACTGACTCCCACGACTTGTGATCAATGTCACAGGACTTCATGTTGCGTTTGCAGACGTCTTTAAAGCGGAGACATGGACGGCCGGTGGGTCTGATACCAGCGGCGAGCTCGCTGTACAATGTGTCTTTGGGGATCCTGCCATCTTCCATGCGGCTCACATGGACTAGGGGCAATTTATAATGGCCAATTTACCTATTTACCTGCAAGTCTTTGGCATGTGGGAGGAAACCGGAGCACCCAGAGAAAACCCACGCGGTCACAGGGAGAACTTGCAAACTCCACACAGGCAGCACCCAGAATTGAACCCGGGTCACAGATGAACTTAGAGCTTGGATTAGTACTTGGAGCTATGATGTTGCTATTACAGAGACTTGGTTGAGGGAAGGACAGGATTGGCAGCTCAATGTTCCGGGATTTTAGAAGCTTCAGGCGGGATAGAGGGGGATGTAAAAGGGGTGGGGAAGTTGCATTACTGGTTAAGGAGAATATCACAGCTGTACTGCGGGAGGACACCTCAGAGGGGTCATGCAGCGAGGCAATATGGGTGGAGTTCAGGAATAGGAAGGGTGCAGTCACAATTTTGGGTGTTTACTGCAGGTCTCCCAACAGCCAGCGGGAGGTAGAGGAGCAGATATGTAGACAGATTTTGGAAAGATGCAAAGGTAACAGGGTTGTAGTGGTGGGTGATTTTAACTTCCCCTATATTGACTGGGACTCACTTAGTGCGAGGGGCTTGGATGGGGCAGAATTTGTAAGGAGCATCCAGGAGGGCTTCTTGAAACAGTATGTAGATAGTCCAACTAGGGATGGGGCTGTATCGGACCTGGTATTGGGGAATGAGCCCGGCCAGGTGGTCGAAGTTTCAGTAGGGGAGCATTTCGGGAACAGTGACCATAATTCCATAAGTTTTAAGGTACTTGTGGATAAGGATAAGAGTAGTCCTCGGGTGAAGGTGCTAAATTGGGGGAAGGCTAATTATAACAATATTAGGCAAGAACTGAAGAATTTAGATTGCGGGTGGCTGTTTGAGGGTAAATCAACATCTGACATGTGGGAGTCTTTCAAACATCAGTTGATTAGAATCCAGGACCAGCATGTTCCTGTGAGGAAGAAGGATAAGTTTGGCAAGTTTCGGGAACCTTGGATAACACGGGATATTGTGAGCCTAGTCAAAAAGAAAAAGGAAGCATTTGTAAGGGCTGGAAGGCTAGGAACAGACGAATCCCTTGAGGAATATAAAGACAGTAGGAAGGAACTTAAGCAAGGAGTCAGGAGGGCTAAAGGGGTTATGAGAAGTCATTGGCAAACAGGATTAAGGAAAATCCCAAGGCTTTTTATACGTATATAAAGAGCAAGAGGGTAACTAGGGAAAGGGTTGGCCCACTCAAGGACAGAGAAGGGAATCTATGTGTGGAGCCAAAGGAAATGGGCGAGGTACTAAATGAGTACTTTGCATCAGTATTCACCAAAGAGAAGGACTTGGTGGATGATGAGCCTAGGGAAGGGAGTGTAGATAGCCTCAGTCATCTCATTATCAAAAAGGAGGAGGTGTTGGGTGTCTTTCAAAGCATTAAGGCAGATAAGTCCCCAGGGCCTGATGGGATCTGCCCCAGAATACTGAGGGAGGCAAGGGAAGAAATTGCTGGGGCCTTGACAGAAATCTTTGCATCCTCCTTGGCTGCAGGTGAGGTCCCAGAGGACTGGAGAATAGCCAATGTTGCTCCTTTGTTTAAGAAGGGTAGCAAGGATAATCCAGGAAATTATAGGCCAGTGAGCCTGATGTCAGTGGTAGGGAAATTATTAGAGAGGATTCTTCGGGACAGGATTTACTCCCATTTGGAAACAAATGAACTTATTAGCGAGAGGCAGCATGGTTTTGTGAAGGGGAGGTTGTGTCTCACTAATTTGATTGAGTTTTTTGAGGAAGTGAAGAAGATGATTGATGAAGAAAGGGCAGTGGATGTTATCTATATGGACTTCAGTAAAGCGTTTGACAAGGTCCCTCATGGCAGACTGGTACAAAAGGTGAAGTCGCACGGGATCAGAGGTGAGCTGGCAAGATGGATACAGAACTGGCTCTGTCATAGAATTCAGAGGGTAGCAGTGGAAGGGTGCTTTTCTGAATGGAGGGATGTGACTCGTGGTGTTCCGCAGGGATCGACGCTGGGACCTTTGTTGTTTGTAGTATATATAAATGATTTGGAGGAAAATGTAGCTGGTCTGATTAGTAGGTTTGCAGACGACACAAAGGTTGGTGGAGTTGCGGATAGTGATGAGGATTGTCAGAGGATACAGCAGGATATAGATCGGTTGGAGACTTGGGCGGAGAAATGGCAGATGGAGTTTAATCCGGACAAATGTGAGGTAATGCATTTTGGAAGGTCTAATGCAGGTGGGAAGTATACAGTAAATGGCAGAACCCTTAGGAGTATTGACAGGCAGAGAGATCTGGGCGTACAGTTCCACAGGTCACTGAAAGTGGCAACGCAGGTGGATAAGGTAGTCAAGAAGGCATACAGCATGCTTGCCTTCATCGGTCGGGGCATAGAGTATAAAAATTGGCAAGTCATGCTGTAGCTGTACAGAACCTTAGTTAGGCCACACTTAGAATATTGCGTGCAATTCTGGTCGCCACACTACCAGAAGGACGTGGAGGCTTTGGAGAGGGTACAGAAGAGATTTACCAGGATGTTGCCTGGTCTGGATCTGGAGGGCATTAGCTATGAGGAGAGGTTGGATAAACTCGGATTGTTTTCACTGTAACGACGGAGGTGGAGGGGTGACATGATAGAGCTTTACAAAGTTATAAGCGGCATGGACAGAGTGGATAGTCAGAAGCTTTTTCCTGGGGTGGAAGAGTCAGTTACTAGGGGACATAGGTTTAAGGTGAGAGGGGCAAAGTTTAGAGGGGATGTGTGAGGCAAGTTTTTTACACAGAAGGTGGTGAGTGCCTGGAACTTGCTGCCGGGGGAGGTGGTGGAAGCAGGTACTATAGCGACGTTTAAGCGGCATCTTGACAAATACATGAATAGGATGGGAATAGAGGGATACGGTCCCCAGAAGTGCAGAAGGTTTTAGTTTAGGCAGGCATCAAGATCGGCGCAGGCTTGGAGGGCCGAATGGCCCGTTCCTGTGCTGTACTGTTCTTTGTTCATCCTTATTTGTCGGCAGACTTTAAGTTTGATGCCTTGGAAACTAAGGCTGGAATTTAACACTCCTTTTCCCACAGCTCCCAGCAGTGAGGTGGGAGGGTGGCGAGGAACATAGGGTGGGAGTGGGGCATGCCATACCCATCGCTTACCACTTATCAAAAGGCTTTTGGATAGGTATATGGATAAAGGAGAATGATGGGGTATAGATTAAATTGTCCTTGACAGAGGACAAAGGATCGGCACAACATTGTGGGCCGAAGGGCCTGTTCTGTGCTGTATGTTCTATGTTCTATGTTCTAATCCTTTCCATTACTTTATCAAAGAATTCAATCAAGTTAGCCAAGCATGATTTGCCTAAATGATCCGTGCAGACATATTTATTAGCCCCTACTTTCCAAAATGCCAAATATCTTCACTCAGCGGGTGTTGAATCGTTGGAATTATCTGCTCCAGAGAGCTGTGGAGGCTCAGTCATTTAGTATGCTTAAGACTGATATCGATAGATTTCTATACATTAAAAACATCAAGGGTTACGGGGATAGTACAGGAAAATGGTGTTGAAGTCGAGGATCAGCCATGATCTCATTGAATTGTGGAGGGGGTTTGAAGGGCTGAATGGCCTACTCCTACTCCTATTTCTTATGTTCTTGATTTTGTCCCGGATTATTGTTTCTAAAAGTTTCTCCACCATCGACATTAGGCTGATTGCATTGTAACTGCCAGGTTTATCCTTTTTCCCTTTTTTAGACTGGGCTGTAATGTTTGCGATCCTCCACTCCTCTGGCACCAACCTCATATGTGAAGAGGATTGAAAAATTGTGGCCGGAGCCTCCACAATGTCCATCCTTATTTCCCTCACTAATGTAGGATGCTCCCATCCGGAGGAGTGACTTTTCTACTTTGAGGACTGCCAACCTTTTATGTACTGCTTTCTTTTTTTTATCCTACTCAGTATGGCTACTGCCTCCTCTTTTTACTGTCACATTGTCTTGATCTTCTCTAATGAAGATAGATGCGAAGCACAGACTTCGTACCTCAGTCATGCCCTCTGCCTCCACAAGAAAATCTCATTTTGGTCCCTAATTGGCTCCACCCTTCCTTTGACCATCCTCTTACTATTTATCTGTTATAAAAGACTTTTGGGCTGCTTTTTATTGCAGGCCACTAATCTATTCTCTCTATGTGTTTGTCACTCTTATTCCCTCCATTAAATCTCCTCTGTACTTTCTGTATTCAGCTTGTTTCTGGTTAGCACCGCAGCCTCACAGCTCCAGGGACCCGGGTTCGATTCTGGGTACTGCCTGTGCGGAGTTTGCAAGTTCTCCCTGTGTCTGCGTGGGTTTCCTCCGGGTGCTCCGGTTTCCTCCCACATGCCAAAGACTTGCAGGTTGATAGGTTAATTGGCCATTATAAATTGCCCCTAGTATAGGTAGGTGGTAGGGAAATATATAGGGACAGGTGGGGATGTGATAGGAATATGGGATTAGTGTAGGATTAGTATAAATGGGTGGTTGATGGTCGGCACAGACTCGGTGGGCCGAAGGGCCTGTTTCAGTGCTGTATCTCTAAACTAAACTAAACTAAACTAAATTAGCATTACAATTGCCATAAGCCTCCTTTTTCAGTCTTATTTTAACCTCAGTACCTTTTTAATCATCCAGGGAGTTCTAAGCTTTGGATTCCTTTTCATACCTCATGGGAATGTATCTTGTCTGTGCCTGAACCATCTCTTCTATGAAAGACTCCCATCTTTAATGATGGCTGAAAAACTGGAGAGAAAGTTGACCAATATACCATACAAGCCGGGCAAGTTGGTGATAGAATACTTCATCTGAGCTAAACAAATTCCCAACTGCTTTCCAGGTTGATGCATACTCACACGAGCTCCTTTACTGTTCTGCCCATATAATTCACTCAGTTTATAGAATGTATTGGCTCCATAGATAAGTGGTGACAGTTACGTACTGCAGTGCCTCAAATGTACAAATTGTTGCAGGTAATTAGTCTATTGCAGTTGTATTATGGCCATTGTAGATAACTCACCTGATGAAAAAACATATTCATATGAAATATCAACTGAATTTCAACATTCTGGACTTGATGCAAGTGAAATACTAAATTACCAAATTGTTAAAACTGGTGTGTCAGAGCTGTGCGGCTTTTACTGTGGCTGAAAATTCCATGAATTAGGTTTTTCTGCCAACAATTAACTGTTTTACATGAAACTGACATTTTATAAAAACATTGATTTTGTGGAAATTATTAAAATCTAAACTCCAACTCAGAAGTCCCGTAGCCTCCAAAACACAGTTCCATAGAAAGGCAGGTTTTAAAATATATATATATATATATATATATATATATATATAGCAACGATTTCCAAATGGGTCACTTGGTAAAAGCACAAACATTTGTGGAACTGATCTATTGAGGAAGATCTCAAATTTGAACTTTCTGCTGGTCTGTTCTGAGCCTGGGAGGGAGCAGGGGCATTACAAATGTAAAGAGTCATTGGTGGACATTAGAATTGTTGTCATTGTTGTATGGTTGCTTTAAGAGTGATGTCCCTTTTAAGAACTCAGTATGCTAATGAGCTAATACCAGGATGTAGCCATGTGACTAGAAGCCATAGTCACTCTGCACAGCAACAGAATAGATAAAGCTTCTGTATGTAGTTTGCTTTTTATTGTATATACTAGTTGAGCTGTGAATAAACCTGCTAGAGATCTTCAAGGAATTAGAATCCACATGCCTCATTGTGTTGCTTAAGATAACACAAAGAAACTCATGATATGGTGGCAGCGGTGATGAAAAGTCAAGGTACAAGAATGAAGATGGCTGGACAGATAGATAAGGTGGTCAAAAAGGCAAATGGCATACTTGCTTTTTATTAGCTGAGGCATTGAATATAGGAGCTGGGAGGTTATCCTAGAACTGTATAAAACACTAGTTAGGCCACAGCTTGGAAACTGTGCGCAGTTCCATTCACCACACTATAAGAAAGATGTGACTGCAGTAGAGAGGGTACAGAGGAGATTTATAAGGAATTTTCCTGGACTGGAGAATTTTAGTTATGAGGAAAGATTGGACAGGCTAGGGTTGTTTTCTTTGGAACAGAGGAGGCTGAGGCGATACCTAATTGAAGTGTATAAAATTATGAGAGATCTAGATAGTAAATAGGAAGGCTCTATTCCCCTTGGTTCAGGGGTCCGTAACTAGGGGGCATAGATTTATGGTAAGAGGTAGGAGATGTAGACGGAATTCGAGGGGAAATTTTTTCACGCAAATGGTGGTGGAGATCTGGAACTCATTGCCTGAAAGAGTGGTAGAGGCAGAAACCCTCATAACATTTAAAAGGAACTTGGATATGCACTTGAATGCTGTAACCGACAAGGCGACATACCAAGAGCTGGAAAGTGTGATCAGGCGGCATAGCTACTTGTTGGCTGGCATGGACACGATGGGCCGAATTGCCTCCTTTCATGCTGTAAATTTCTATAATTCTATATACCCCCAATCTAACTAGAAAATAGTTTGTTTTCTTAAGTTTTGGTAATTTAAAATCTGGTCACTCATATAGGTGGTGGATTGATACAATGATTTTTCAATTACTGTTATGACCCGGTGAGAAAGGTGTCTAGGGTCCCTTTCAGTTTTCACCTGGTCTTACCGTAACAGGGTTTAATTCTAAACACACCGTGTTTTTAGCTCCCTCTTGGTGAGTCCTTGTTCACTGATTTCCAATTATTAGGCAAAGAAACCAACACAAACAGGTTTTCTTAGGAAACTCTAATTCAGTTGACACCTACGGATACACGGCGTGCCCACGCTAGCATGCATACGTGATATACACGTGCAAATAGAGACAGAAAAGAGCAGAAGAAAAAATAAAATGAAAAGTTTGAGGTAATATCTGAAAAGGTTTTGTTGCGGTTCTTCATGCTCACTGTAGAGTCCTTGATTATAGGTAGTTCTTGCTTTTTGTTGGTCCCAGTATTCTTCTTAAACCTTGTTCGCTGTAGGAGACTTTTCTCTCTTGGGGTTCATGTGTCTTCAGTGGATTCAGAGCCTTGTGAGAAAGAGATGGGTGCGGACAGGAGAGATCTTCTCAATCCAGGAGCAAAGAGATACTCTCTGAGTTCAAACTGTTTGTACCAATTCAGAAAAACCCAAATTGCCAAGCAGGTTAGTCATGTGACTAACTGGTCTGACCACTTCTTTGATTGTATCACCTTAGCAGTCTCTGGAATGCTCCTCTTACACACAATACCTCGTGATTAAGGTCCATTGTAGGTTGAATGTATCAGGGAATGGTTGCTTTGTCCTTCCAAGCACTATCTGTTAATATGCAAATATCCTTTCCAGCCATGGCTGATCTGTTTAACAAGTCCTCCCCTCACTCCAGTAACAGTTTAAAATCAATGTTCATGACAAAGTTAATGTACCTCATTCTTGGCAGATGGGGCCCAGCATGACAATACTTATTTTTTGTGATTAAATCCATTTTCAGCTGTATTAATCAAAATTTACCAAGTTGCCACTCTTAAATATATCAAGGACTATGTATAAAGCAACATTTAAAACAATTATATTTCAAAACGTTGCTCGAATGGACTTGTTCATGTCAGATTTTGCAGTTGGCAATATGCAAATGAGTTAGTGGAAAATCATGGTGGTGTGTGTGGGAAGAAGAAAAACACTTTTCAAAACGGGTGCAATTTTGGGCTGGAATCGCAGATTGCACCGAAAGCAGAAACTCTACTTCAGCATTGTTACGACCAGATGAGAAAGGTGTCTAGGGTTCTATTTCAGACTTCACCTGGTCTTACTGTAACAGGGTTTCATTTTTAAACACACTGTGTTTTTAGCTCCCCCTTCATGAATCCTTATTCACCGTTCTCCAAATATAAGGCAAAGAAACCACCACAAACCGGCTTTCTTAGGTTTAAAGAAGAAAAGTCGAAATTTATTAAATTCAAACTCTAATTCGGTTAAAGCCTACGGATACACGACGTGCCCCATGCTAGCATGCAAATGTGATACACATATGCAAATAGAGACAGAACAGAAGAAAAATAAAGTGGAAAAGTTAGAGGCAATACCTGAACAGGTTTTGTTACAGTTCTTCAAGCTCACTATAGAGTCCTTGATTGTAGGTAGATCTTGCTTTTCGTTGGGGCCCAGTATTATTCTTAAACCTTGTTCGTTGTAGGAAATTGTTCTCTCTTGGGGTTCATGTGTCTGCAGTGGATTCAGAGGCTTGTGAGAAAGAGATGGGAGCAGACAGACAGGAGAGGCTTTGGTGAGCCAGCCAGGAGAGATCTTCTCAATCCTGGAGCATTCTGATTTCTGCCCAAACGGTTTGCACAAATTCAAAAAACTCCAGTTGCCCAGCAGGTTAGTCGTGTGTCTAGCTGGTTTGACCATGTCCATTTGTGTATTCGGCTATAGTAGCAGTCAACCTGGAATGCAAGCTCCCCCACCTTCAACGTCTGGTGATAAAAAGTCCATTGTGGGTTGAATGTGTCAGGGAATGGCTGCTTTGCCCTTCCAAACTGTCTGTTAATGTGCAAATGTCTTTCCAACCATGGCTGATCTGTTTAACAAGTTCTTTCTTTACTCTGGTAACAGTTTAAAATCAATGTTCATGACAAAATTAATGTGCCTCATTCTTGGGCAGGTAGAGGCCTAGCACAACAGTATCTTCCATTGGAAAGGCAGTCATGATTATGCCTTGCTTTCAGATCAATCACTATCTTATCATGCAGTAATGGTTTATTTTGATATTGATAGGCAAACAGAAATCTGTGCTTGTACCAGTCTGGCTGAGGAGTTATCCTTATGATCTTGGTACAGCTACAGCTATCATCAATGCTAAATGTTCACCAAATTCCACAGAGCAACACTACAGTCAGATAATGTGTTAGCAATTACATAGACTGTGCAATAATTCCATCCATTCTTCTGTGAGATTTTTGGTATTTACAGATCCTAAGCCTTTAATTCCCATATTCTCCAAGCCGCAGTCTAAGCCGTCTTCTAGAATCCAGGTCCAGTCTCATGATATGATCATTATCTATTCCTCTGGCTCTGATAATCCTGCTGACTATATGGCATGATACCCAGATTCAGATGCTGCCACTAGTCACTATTTGGATAGAGTTGAAGGAATTCATGAATTTGGTAGCTCAGCATTCTACACCCAAGACAATCACTCTAGTTGATAGCAAATAAGCAACACAGGACCTTGCACTCCAAGTAGCCATGGAATACAAATCATTGAAAACAGACTACCTGCATCTTTGTCATGAGCTATCTGGCTCTAAAAATGTGATTCTACACAGCAGGGCATAGTCATCCCAACAAAATTACAGAACTGAAATATATCTCATTCACAAAGACCATCAAGGAATAATCAGAACTAAATTATGGTTCCAAGGCTTGGACAATAAGACCAAAGAAGCTATACAGAAACTGACAGGTGACCACCGCTGAGTGTAAAATAAAACTGCATTCATGCCAGACTGATTTGATTATTCACAGCAGAGAATTAGTGTTGAATTTTGTTGTGAATATTGGGAGACTATTTCCTAGGAATGATTGATTATTTCCAAATTTCACCAGTTCAATTCACTTAATGAAGGCTAGAGTCACTTTTCCAATGTAGACAAGATCTTTTTGGTACCTGAAACTCCAGATAACTGATCTCCATCCTAGCAGTTTGTAAAAACGTTATGAATTTTGCCACAATGGTCAGTCCAAATTCTGCGGTTGCAGGAAACATGAGAACGATTTAAAAGTGCATCCAGATTGCTTAGCTGTATGGTTTATCTTGGCAACAATAATTTTGGGCATTCCTATATAATCTACTATGCTACACCTCAATCCACTGCAGACGAAACAACTGCAACAATGTACCATCACAAACTGAGTATCACAGTGCCTCCTGCTATCACTTTCAAGTGGAATGTGAAGATTTTGAAGAAAGATCTCAATGCGAAAGCCACATTGAAAGAGCATACCAATTAGACATATTATCTAGTAAAATCAAAGTTAATGGTCACATCCTATTGAGAAGTAGGGAGCAATACCGAATCAAAACTGATCGATTGCCTATTCAGTGATTTGCAAACTTGGTTCCAGTAAGACTGCTCAAAAGAGGTTTCATCAAATGACTAGAAATGCATCTTTCTTGAAGATAGTTATTAGCTTTGTTGTAATCTGAACATGTACAGATCCAACAGAATGTTGATTTTAATGGTTCTGAATCAGACAATCACCCATCACTATCCAGATCAATCACCACATACCTGCATTCTCTCTTAGGAACGGAGGACCCTTGCCATACCTGAAGGATGTTTAAAAGTTTGGATGTTATATTTTAGAAAGTCTAATCATTGATTTATGCAGTCAGTCTACCGTAAAAGTACCTGGTACACTGTTGTAGCACTATCACCAACTGTAAGCATGGCTGTCTGCTGAGACCATAGGGTTGTGAAATTACCCATGCACTGTATCCATCCAGGCATTAGAGGTTCCATCACTTTTAACCGACTAGTATTTTTCCTTCAAATAAATAACTAGTGTATATATAACAAGTTATAACTGCAATGTATTTTTTAATATTTTCCATTAGCTCTGTTGATTTGTACTGTTCCCTTCCTGCAGTTTGATTCTATCAGAGCTGGGCACCACAGCTGCAGGTTTGCCAACTCTGGTTTGATGTATTTCTGGAAATGTGATCATGTGAACATTTTTACACCTTTTTACAACACAATCCCTCTCCCAGTTTGTGTTTCTCTTTCCCTCACTCACTCCCTCAGTTTGTTTCTCTGTCTCTGCCTGTTACGACCAGGTGAGAAAGGTGTCCAGGGTCCCTCTCAGCCTTCATCTGGTCTTACTGTAACAGGGCTCAATTCTAAACACACCGTGTTTTTAGCTCCCCCTTGGTGAATCCTTGTTCACCGCTTTCCAATTATAAGGCAAAGAAACTAGCACATACAGGCTTTCTTACGTTCAAAGAAGAAAAGTTGAAATTTCTTAAACTTAAACTCACATTTGGTTAATGCCAACAGATGCACGCTGCGCCTGTAGCATGCATACGTGATACACGCATGCATACGTGATACACGCATGCAAATAGAAACAGAAAAGAGCAGAAGAAAAATAAAGTAGAAAAGTTTGAGGCAATATATGGAGAGTTGTTGTTACAGTTCTTTGACCTCACTGTAGAGTCCTTGATTGTAGGTAGTCCTTGCTTTTCATTGGGGCCCAGTATTCTTCTTAAACCTTGTTCGTTGTAGGAGACTTTTCTCTGTTGGTGTTCATGTGTCTTCAGTGGATTCAGAGCCTTCAGAGTGAGAAAGAGATGGGAGCAGGCAGACAGGAGAGGCTATGGTGAGCCAGCCAGAAGAGATCTTCTCAGTCCAGGATCATTCTGCTTTCTGCCCAAACAGTTTGTACAAATTCAAAAAACTCTGGTTGCCCTGCAGGTTAGTCATGTGATTAGCTGGTTTGACCATGTCCCTTTGTGATTCGGCCATCTAAGCAGTCAACATGGAATGTGCACTTCCCCCACCTTCAACGTCTGGTGATCAAAAATCCATTGTGGGTTGAATGTGTCAGGGAATTGTCCTTTGTCCTTCCAAACACTCTCTGTTAATATGAAAATGTCTTTACAGCCAAGATCTGGCAACTTATTTTTTAAAGCAAGTCCTGTCTTCACTCCAGTAACATTTTAAAATCAATGTTCAAGACAAAATTAATGTGCCTCATTCTTGGCAGGTGGGAGCCTAGCATGAGTCCTCCACACCCAGTGGAATGAAATGCGATTTGAGAAAAGGCACATTTCATTAAAAGGGTCAAGAGAAAAATATAAGGTACAGAAAAAAACATGCATTTCTCTCATTCATTCACAAATCCTAAAATGTATTAAAATTGCCCCTTTTTTGGCAGCCTAATAAACATTTCCTATTTTGGGGAAGTTTCCCTTCTGTTTGCCCATTTTCATGGTTGCCTAGGGTCTTGGTTCCTGCTGAGATAATTGTTTTTTCAGGAGAGTCAGTAGTGGACGGGTCTATCCTGAACTCTCTTTCAGTGCTTTGCTGAGTCATGCAAAGGCTTTTAACTTTTGGGGGGGGGTGGGTGGTTTTCTTTTTTCTAACTGTGGGGAGGATTCTTTGCTAATCTCCCCTTTGTCCCAGAGGACACTCCTGCCTGCAGGTATTTGTGCAGACTCTACTGCACTCCCCTAGGGTACTTCGGCTAGGTGAGGCATCACCCTCACGGTTTCTGTGTCCCATAGAGGGGTCTTTCTTTGTCTCTGCAGGTTCCTGTAAATTCTGTTAGCAACTTTGGTGTGGTGCTTCTAATGTCTGCATTTACGTAGGAGGATATGCAGTCTAGCTTTTCACATTTTTCGGGGTTGGCTGACTGGATAGTAGGGGTTTTGATCCGGGATTTCTCCCAGACTTCCTTTAACCTGCCCTCTTGTCACTTTTTCCCCTTCTCTTTTTAATCTTTTACCAGCCTGTTCGCTTTTGTTCTCAGCGGGGGTCCCTTACAATTCACAATGCTGGAGGGTCCTCAGTACAGGACTTAGGGATTCAGATTTCACTGTCGGTTGGGGTTTCCCCTCAACCTGGCACATGTGACAACTCCTGCAGTATTCCACCACATCTTTGTGGAGTTTTGGCCAGTCAAACTGCTGTCTTATGCAGGCTTTGGTATTTCGTCTACAGGCATGTACAGTCACTGCAGTCTTGTGGGCCCTTCTTAATATTTCTCTCCGGTACCTCTGCAGCACCACTAACTGGTGAACTACTGTCCAATCCTTGCTCTCAGGTCTGTGAGGAAAACTCCATTTCCTCATCAGTACCTCATTCTTTAAATAGTAGCAATCAGGGACTCCCTTTGCTTCACTTTCAGACTGGGCAGCCTGTGCTAACTCTCGCAATACTGGGTCGGCTCGCTGAGCCTCAGCTGGGGAAAATCCATTTAATTCATTCCCTGGGTCTCCTGACTTTCCAAAGAAAGTCTCAGATAGACAGACCTAGTCATCTGCCTGCAATGCCAGTGCAGTCTCCTCTGGGGGAGCTGGTTTGATCATGGCCTCACTTATTACACATTCATGGAAACTGCAGGGGTCTGTTTGTTGCCACTGCCCTGTGTCTCTGACCTCCTGAGGTCTTTCTTTCACTGCTGGGGGAGGCTACCACCTTCACCCTCGCCAGATCATTACCTAGGAGCAGGTCAACCCCGTCCACAGGCAAACTAGGGATAATCTCTATGGTCACCGGTCCCGAAACTAGGTCGCGCTCCAGGTGCACCCGGTGAACAGGTACAGGAATATACTGTCCTCCAGTACCATTCACCACCAGTCTGGTGTTCACTGCATTCTCTGGGGGAAAGGTTAGGCCTTTTCCCAGTAAAAGGTCCCCGTGTTCCTGAGAATTATTATGGGCTTGCTTGCCCCACACGAGGGGTATGGGGTTACTTTCCCTTCAGATACAAAACCCTGATAATCTTCAGGAATCGTACTAACTTATCCTGCACTTGCAGTAGTAAGCTTCCTGGGTCTCACTCTTACTGCAGTTAAAGCCACGTTTGTTCTGCTATGCTTCCCTTCAGGTTCGCTTTTTCACTGAGTGGGTGTGCCCTGATTAACCCTACAGGTTTTCCCTTTAGTATCCAGCAGTCAGCTTTTAAATGCGCTGTTTTATTACAATGGAAGCATACAAGTCTCCGGGTCTCACACTTGTTCACAACACCTTCCTTTTTGGCTAGAGGAGGGCCCCCTGTGTCTCCTGCTTTTCTTTCTCTCCCAGGACTGCTTGGGCTCCTATCACCTTCCCACCCTTTGTCCCTTTCGGATTTGTGGGTGTGACTTGAAAAGGTTCTCCGCTGGGAAACCGACTTAAAAATTAAAGCAAACTCATTGGCCAGAACCGCCACCTGCCGGGCTCTCTCGACCCGCTGCTCCTCTACATGGGTCTTTATGGAGAGTGGGAGAGAGTGTTTAAATTCCTCCAACAGAATTACTTCTCTGAGATTCTCATAGCTGATCTGTACTTTAAGAGCCCTCAGCTACTGGTCAAAAGCCAGTTGCTTACTTCTTTCAAACTCCAGATAAGTTTGATTAGCTTGCTCCTTGAGGGTTCTAAATTTTTGGCGATAAGCTTCGGGTATTAATTCATATGCCCCAAGGATAGCACTTTTTGTCAATTCATAACTTGATGAACTCTCATCTGGCAACAGGGAATAAACCTCCTGGGCTTTTCCAGTTAGCTTGCTTTGCAGTAAAAGAGGCCAGGTCTCAGCTGACCATTTTAGCTGCCTTGCCAGTTTCTCAAAGGACACAAAAAATTCTTATACATCCTCCTTATTGAATTTTGGAATTAGTTGAGCTAGTTTTAACAATTTTGTACCCAGCCCTGAATTATGCTCCTCCATATTGGCCATGCTTTCGCTGGGGTTAATCTGTCGCCCCCTAGTTAACTCAAGCTACTTCAACTCTCTGTCTTTGCAAACCTTCCAGAATATTCTTTCTCTCCCCCTGTCCTCTCTCTGTCCTGTCCTCTCTCTGTCCTGTCCTCTCTCTGTCCTGTCCTCTCTCTCTCTCTCTCTCTCTATGTCCTTAAATTCAAGTTTCCTCTGTTCCACTTGTATCTTTGTCAACAACACCCTCTCTGGGTCTGCTTCTAACCCTGTTTCTGCTTCTTCAGGTTCAAGGGAAAATGGTTGACCACTAGCCTTAGGAGTTCAGACTTCCTAGCCTTGCCAAGTACAGTGATCCCACACTGCTCAGCCATTTTCCTCAACCCCTCCATAGACAGTGCTTTTAACTTATCCCAAGTTACTTCACCCTGGCTTGGAGAGCTACTCACTTCAGTTGCAGACATGTTAGTACTCAATCACACACAACCACAAGAAAACCTGTATTGAAATCTTGCTCTTTATTGATTGGGAACAATTTGGCTTCCCACTTCCAATTTCTCTCGTTTTGTCTGTGGGTCCATTCTGGATGCTAGCACCTAAATTTCTGTTACAACCAGGTGAGAAAGGTGTCTCGGGGTCCCTTTCAGCCTTTACCTGGTCTTACCGTAACAGGGTTTAATTTTAAAAACACCGTGTTTTTAGCTCCCCCTTGGTGAATCCTTGTTCACTGCTTTCAAATTATAAGGCAAAGAAATGGGCACAAACAGGCTTTCTTCGGTTTAAAGAAGAAAAGTTGAAATTTATTAAACGTAATCTTAAACTTTAATTCGGTTAATGCCTACGAATACAGGATGCGCCCCACGCTAGCATGCATACATGATACACATATGCAAATAGAGACAGAACAGAGCAGAAGAAACATAAAGTGGACAAGTTTGAGGCAACATCTGAAGAGTTTTTGTGATTGTTCTTCGAGCTCACTGTAGAGTCCTTGATTGTAGTTAGCTCTTGCTTTTTGTTGGGGCCCAGTATTCTTCTTTAAACCTTGTTCGCTCTAGGAGACTTTTCACTGTTGGTGTTCATGTGTCTTCAGTGGATTCTAGAGGCTTGTGAGAAAGAAATGGGAGCAGACAGACAGGAGAGATCTTCTCAATCCAGGAGCAGGCAGCTTTCTGCCCAAACAGCTTGTACAAATTCAAAAAACTCAGGTTGCCCAGCAGGTTATTCACGTGACTAACTGGTTTGACCATGTCCGTTTGTGTATTCGGCCTTCTTAGCAGTCAACCTGGAATGTGAGCTCCCCCACCTTCAACGTCTGGTGATCAAAAGTCCATTGTGGATTGAATGTGTCAGGGATTGGCTGCTTTGCCCTTCCAAACTGTCTGTTAATATGCAAATGACTTTCCAGCCAAGTTCTGGCACCTTTTTTTCTGAAAGCAAGTCCTTTCTTCACTCCAGTAACAGTTTAAAATCAATGTTCATGATGAGATTAATGTGCCTCATTCTTGGCAGGTGGGGGCCTAGCATGACACTGCCTCTTCTCTCTCCACCCCCCCCCCCCTCCCCACCCCCTTTCCCTTCAGCCAGATGTGCTCTCAGAACTCAGTTTCTAGGTGATTTTCATTGGGTCCAATGTTGTCATTCTCACAATAGGTACAGGAGGGGACTGGCAGGGCTCAGACAACATGGTTTGGTTGAAAGCTGGGGCACTGCACATGCACCAACTGTGCTACAAGGACCATTTCTTCCAATTCATCAGCAATAGCACATGGGAGACTGATTACCCATTTAGTTAGATTCCCACCGAAACCGGAAGGGTTGGGAACTATACACTGGTGATTTTCCCAAATGACCATTACGTGCCTGAGCCTTGATTGTGAGTGGTCACAGGCTATTCAAATGTGGAAAGCTTCATAGCTAGTCTGGTCATGATCTGATGTCAACACATGCATTTTCACCAGTGGTAGCAAGGCTGCAAACGAATATGAACCCTGCAAGTGGCCCGCAAGCCTTAAACTTTCACTTCCCTTTAACTGAAAGCCTCAAATTCACAAGGCCCAATCTCTCAGGCCCCTTCATCTGGCAACCTGTTGCTGCTTAATTAAAGCTGCCTATGCTTCCCCCCCCCACCCCCCCAAACCGTATGGCCCATGCATCTGCCATGAAATGCAGCGGGGCATGTAAAATTGAAGTCTATTGAATTTTAAATAACTTTAATTGGATGGAGAGTGAAGTTCCTGTCTTGCTTGCCATCGGATGCTCTTAAAAGGCCATTCAGGCGTTGACGTTGAGGGTCCAAGCCAATGTCACGAGCTGCCATTTTTCGTTCCCCTATCTCCGAGGATGTCCTCTTTTGCAAGGTAAATTCCGGCGCTGGTTTTTCATCCATAAGCAGGCCGAACTTCAGCAGAAATGAGTAATTGGCTACAATAGGCTGTATGAAATATGTTAACAACAAATCTGTGAAATCCACAGCTCTGGTCATTTTAGAAACAAGTGTGGAGAATCTCAGAAATTCTGAGTGCATCCAGATGGCTTGGAGTATGGCCACAAAAAACTGCATTTGTTCTTGGAATTAGATAATACTGCAAATAGCCTTGGCCAAGATTTGCTCAATCCATCTGAACTGCAATTATGTTCCTGGACAGTATTAGGAAACAGAAATATCTCTTGAAACAGTCCAATAAATTCAGAGAAATAAGAAAAGCTTTACACCTGGCTTTTTTGTTGAGGAACAAAATGAATCATGCAGTCCAAGCATTTATGCATGTGATGCGACGATGTGCTTGGTACAGCACTAGATTTTCAAGCTTTTCTTAAGTTCAGCCTTTTTTTTTTCCTCATGAGGTATGTTACATGTTTTTAGCAAACCTTGGTGTCCAGCTTTCTGATGCTCCAGTGCACCCGAGCCCTAAAGAGTAGAAGTTTAGATCGTGCAGGTGTGCTTGAATTTAATCATGTATCAGTCCGTGAAATTGAGGCCTGCCTACTGTCCATGGACGACTGACACTAATGGATTACAGGCTAAATAATGTGGACATACATCAAAATTGACCAATCAGTTTAATGCAGCTTGAGCTAGGTTTACTGTCTACTGATTACATTGGCTTTGCATTTTTATTTGTAATTTGCCTGCAGTGACTTTTTGGTTGTTAATTTTTCATTGAAATTACAGCTTTGCTTTTAAACTGGGTTCATCTAATTCATCAAGCTGTAGCCCATCTATGTATCCTAAAATGTGACTGGACAATATTAACATAACTTGTTTGTGTATGTTGGGAATCTAAAATATGCAAATGACACTGGCTTTAAAATTTTTTTAAATGTAATGTAGCATTTTGCATTTTTCCTTTCCCTAAATAAGCATGAATGCTCTTTATAAATAGGCATTACAAAATCTGAATTTTTGATTCAGTGCACTGTGTCCTCTCTTTTGATGAACATTACTGTTAGTATGTACTATGTAATAATCACTGCAGAGTTTAGAAATGTTGCATTTGGAGCCATGCCTGTCTTTTATCTCATTTGAATTCTTTTTTATTAGTTGTCATGCAGGCCCCTACCTGCCAAGAATGAGACACATTAATTTCACCACATGAACATTGATTTTTAAACTGTTACTGGAGTAAAGAAAGAACTTGTTTTTCTTTCAATCACCAGACCCTTGACTGGAAATACATTTGCATAGTAACAGACAGTACTTGGAAAGGACAAAGGGGCCACTCCCTGCTCCAATTTAATCCACAATAGACTTTTGATTACCAGACATTGAAGGTGGAGAGGCTAGCATTCCAGGTTAACGGCTAAGATGGCCGAACACACAAACAGACATAGTCAGACCAGTTTAGTCACATGACTAACTGGAGTTTTTTGAACTTGCCACAGAGAATTGGAACTCAGAAAGCTGTTTGCTGCTGGACTGAAAAGATCTCTCTCCTGTCTGCTCCCATCTCTCACGGAACTGAAGACCCATTGAAGACACATGAACCCCAAGAGAGAAAAGTCTCCTACAGTGAACAAGGTTTAAGAAGAATACTGGGCCCCAACGAAAAGCAAGAATTACCTACAAGCAAGAACTACCTACAAAAGGACTACAGTGAGCTTGAACCACAGTAACAAGAAACCCTTCTGATATTGCCTCAAACCTCTCGACTATTTTTCTTCTCTTTTCTGTCTCTATTTGCATGTGCGTATCGCGTGTGCATGCTAGCACGGGGTGTGGCGTGTATCCATAGGCGTTCACTGAATTACAGTTTAAGTTTTAATAAATTTCATTTTTCTTCATTAAACCTAAGAAAAGCTGTTTATGCTCATTTCTTTGCCTTATAATTGAATGGCAGTGAACAAGGATTCACCAAGGAGGAGCTCAAAACAGTGTGTTTAAAAAACAAAAAACAAAACCCTGTTACAATAAGGCCAGATGAAGGCTGAGAAAGACCTTTAGACACTTTTCTCACCTGGTCGTAACATAGTTTTTGCGTGTATATTGTCATATGAACCAATTAAATTTAAACTTAATGCCTTCTTTAAAATACCAGGGAAAGAAGTGTAATTTTAATGTTTTGTATGCTAAAATTCACTGTACATTGCTCATATCTTCTATTTACTGTTACTTTGCAAACAATCTGTAATGAGGTACATCAAACATATCTGATGTTCAATATTTATACTTTAACCTGTATATTACTGCTTAATTTATTTTAATAGGTATTTGCCTCCCAGTAAGCAGATTTCACCAGCATTTTAAATCATGTTTCTGGTCACTATAGTGGAGGTTTTATAATATTTTGTCCTTGACAATTCATTTTTAGTAGCTTCACCATGAGTCTCTCACTCTGGTGTTTTGGCTAATTTGTGAGCTTTTTCTTGAGAAAAGAAATGGATTTGCCCCTTTAGTGGCAAGTAAAGAAAGAATAGGAAGATTAATTTATTTTGCTATGTCGCCTGTGAATCTACCGTAGGTTTTCTAACTGCCCGCTTTCTGAGCTTTTCACTCCAGTCGTCAGACTTTGGAATTGCTCCTTTCAGGCATGTGATTCAGATGCTGCATTTACCCTATGAACATAGAAGTCTAGCAATAAAAATCAATACTGTGCACTAGTTTAGTTTAGAGATACAGCACTGAAACAGGCCCTTCGGCCCACCGAGTCTGTGCCGACCATCAACCACCCATTTATACTAATCCTACACTAATCCCATATTGCTACCACATCCACACCTGTCCCTATATTTCCCTACCACCTACCTATACTAGGGGCAATTTATAATGGCCAATTGACCTATCAACCTGCAAGTCTTTGGCATGTGGGAGGAAACCGGAGCACCCGGAGGAAACCCACGCAGACACAGGGAGAACTTGCAAACTCCGCACAGGCAGTACCCAGAATTGAACCCGGGTCGCTGGAGCTGTGAGGCTGCGGTGCTAACCACTGCGCCACTGTGCTGCCCCTAATTAGGATGAAAAGCACAATTTCATTCATGATCTTTCACGAGTTCTGTGATCAAGGAATTTTACTGGTATGAATATTTTACACTAGTTTGCACTATACATTATCCCCCTAAACAGCTTGCCGGTGATTTTAATCCACTCTTCCCAGTGGAAACCCTGTTGGTGGACTAGTAAAATACTGTGTGTGACTTCCTTGTCTGCTTTTTTCTGATCCTGATTTTTATCCTGCTCTTTTTTGAGCAGGTGGCAAAGCTGCTGTCTTGAAGTGGGAGGCGGTCCTTCTTTTAAACATGGAGATTGGGCTCTGATGACATCATTGGGCACTGGCTGCAATTTTAACTGTGGTCTGAGTGGGTGGCTGTCTCTGCAGCATTCCCTTCAGGAGAAGACCGCGAAGAGAATCAGATTATAAGACCATAAGAGTTACCTAAAAAGGAAGAATGTACAGGGTTACGGGGAGAAGGCGGGGAATGGCACTAGGTGAACTGCTGATTTGGAGAGCCGGTGAAGACATGATGGGCTGAATGGCCTCCTTCTGTCCTGTAATAATTCTCTGATTCTATGACCAGTTTGTTTTCTTTAAATCTTTCCTTTTGGGGCCAGAAGGATTAGGAGTGCTCCTCTGTGCCCCAGAAGCAAAGTTAAGTCTCTTTTCCCCCACCACCCTGTCCCTCCTGCCTCAAGACCTTCTCAATTGAGATTTAGCTTCATGTCAGTAAGTCCTCTTTTGAAGATGAGGCCTGGGAGTTAAAAGCACCTGAGGTTTGGAGATGCTAATGTCTGGTATGTTTGGTGCTTCCCCCCCACTGGCCCAAATCTCAGTCTGTTAAAATTTTCCCTTTTTGTATGGTGATGTCATGTGGCACCAAGCACAACAGCAACTTCGGAAGGTATTGTATTTTTTTTTAAAAAGGGCAGTACATCCATATTTAATTTATAAAGCATAAGAAGAACGGTTGTTTCTGTCTGCATTTGTCAAAGCATGTGGAGTTGGAACACAAATAGATCAAAATAAAATCACAGCCATCGTTCACATGTGCATTTTTCAACTGCAGTAGTTGGCTAGTGATCAGGAGTACAAATTCTAGATGAATTATTTGATTTACCTCACTCCTCATAAGACTCCGCTCATAGCTTTCCCACCACCTGCTCCAACTAGGATTCACAAACACATTATAGATTAGGAGTCAAGCATAAGCGTCTTGTTTTTATGACACTGAAATCCTGCCCAATATAGGCAGCAAAGAAATTGGTTTAGATCTCTCATGCTTTTCCACAGATGATTTGATGCTCCAAGTTATGATCTACCCCATAGTTTCCATAGGAGTAGTACAACTAGGTTGAGTCACATATATGAGGCATGTTATGTGAAAAATGAAAAACAAAAAAGGTAAGTAATGTATATTTTCAGAGGTGCAGAAAAATAGACAGGACAATTGTGGCCCTTGCCATTTGAATAGGTTCTGCATTGAACCTGGTTAAGAACATGCCACAAAATGCTCATTGCTATGACCAGGTGAGAAAGGTGTCTGGGGGTCTGTTACAATCTTCACCTGGTCTTATTGTAACTGGGTTTAATTTTAAACGCACTGTTTTGAGCTTCCCCTTTGTGAATCCTTGTTCACAGCTTTCCAATTATAAGGCAAAGAAACCAACACACCAGGTTTTCTCAGGTTTAAAGAAGAAAAATGAAATTTATTAGAACTTGGACTTAAACTCTAATACGGTTAACGTCTACGGATATACGACGTGCCCACGCTAGCATGCACACGTGATACACGCATGCAAATAGGGACAGAAAAGAGGAGAGGAATATATAGTAGTTATAGGGTTTGAGGCAATATCAGAAGAGTTTCTTGTTTACTGTGCTTCGAGCTCACTTGATTGTAGGTAGTCTTGCTGTTGGTCGGGACCAGTGTTGTTCTTAAACCTTATTCACATAGAAGACTTCTCTCTCTTTGAGGTTCACATGTTTTCACAAGATTTCCAATGCTGGTGTGAGCGAGATGAAAGCAGACAGGAGAGACGTCTTATCAAACCAGGAGCCAGGAGCTTTCTGAGTTCAAATCCCTTGTTGGAAGTTCAAATCTCAACAGCCAGCTAATCTAACTGCAACTTGGCACAGGGTTCGGCACAGGGCTTGGAGCCCATCCTTTCCAACATCAAACGGGTGGTTACCTCTATTAGCGCATTTGTGGAACCCATCATGATGCAGAGTCTGATTGCCACTATCACAGTTTCCATGGCACACACGCAGCTTACATCAAAGGTCTGTGTTCTGCAGTGGAAACTCAGACTGCTGCCACCATGGCTCTAGATATCACAGTTCACAGGGGCTTCCAGGGTGTCACAGCACTCCAACCAATCAGCAGGATTGCTGAGGTGCCACACCTTGAGAGTGGCAATGGTTCTATAGAACATGAACATGCTTTCCTCCCTCAAGTTGACAGCATTCATGTACTTATCCCTACCACTCTGCCAGTACCCTTGCTGATGTCAGTCAGCCAACAGGCCAGACTGTTGCAGCTCAGTCCAAGATGGTGCAGTTTGAAGCCAGGCTGTCTAGGCCTCAAGCTGGTCAAGGTCATTCTCCGAGGCTTTTTGCTGGGATGTGAAGATCGCTAGCAAGACCAGCAGCCAGTTGAAGGTCAGCAGCCTTCTGCCAGCCATGCTGCAGCCACTAGGGAAGCACTTGGTAGGAGCATTAGGATAGGCAAAGGCACATGGAAAATGGGCACTGAAGGAATACACAAGGGTGATTATTTTCATTTTGTATGAATTATTTAATGAGTGAATTTATAAACATTGCATTTGTACATTTCTAGTGATTTTTGTGTGTTGTCAGAAAGAGGATGAAGTGATGGTCAGGGACAAGACAAGGGAAGGTGAGGAGTCTTGGTGAATGGGGAGGTGAAGTTGAGCTTACTGGTATCAGCCATGAATAATCTGATCATGTAGAACATGGGCAGAAAGGAGCTTTTTGCTTTTTAACCTTCCTGCTTCTTCCTGTTGCTCCACTTTCTGTTCCATTTCCTGCTGCTGTTCCTGTTCCTTAGCTTCTCGCCTAATAGATGGTGGCAACTCATAAAGGTTGTTGAGCATGCAGCACACCTTCCCAGATCTTTAGACCCACTTAGCTGAGTAGTGCAGGGCTCCTCCAGAGTGGTCCAGGCAACAGATGTGTTGCTTAAGTATGCCGATGGTGTGCTCTATAATGTTCCTTGTGGAATTGAAAAGTAGTCTCTGTAGTGGTGCCATGAAACTATCATCGATTGTTATAAAAACCCATCTCGTTCACCAATGTCCTTTAGGGAAGGAAATCTGCCATCCTTACCTTGTCTGACTTACATGCAACTCCAGACCCACAGAAATGTAGTTGACTCTTAACTGCCCTCTGGAATGGCTTAGCAAGCCATTCAGTGTCGAGGGCAATTAGGGATGAGCAACAATTGTTGGCCTTTCCAGTGATGCCCACATCTCATGAAAGAATAAATAAAAAGCTTGGCTCTCATTGTTAGCCTGTGTGCATGAGTTCCTGAGAGGGGTCGTGTCATGAGGGGTTAACAGTAGACAGTCTTAGACTTGCCTTGGTGGTTCAAATACAGTTGCCCCAGAATGAAAGAATCATGATTCCCGCATGATAGCGGGCATTCACCTGCATAATATGCTGCCTGTTGTGGCACACCAGCTGCGCATTGAAGGAGTGGAATCCCTATCAGTTGAGGAAAATCGCTGAGTTCTGATGAGGAGCATGCAAGGTAATGTGTGTGCAGTCAATGGCACTCCGCACTTTGGGGAAGCCTGAAATCTGTGCAAAGCCTCGGGCTCGCTCTATTTGCTTGTCTCTGGCTAGAGAGAATCAGATGAAGCTGTCTCTCTGTATATAAGAGAGCCTCAGTGACCTCCCTTATGCAACAGTGCACTGCAAACTGAGCTGTTGCTTATATCTCCAAATGCAGCCTGGAAGGAGTCAGACATTTAAAAATTAAGGACCACGGTCGTCTTTGACAGCTGCAGACAATGTTGTCCTAGTCCTGCTTTGAGGTTGTGCTCGTGGCTGTAGCAGTTGGCAGATAAAGCTATAGACTGCAGGAAGATATCAATGGACTGGTCAGGTGGGTGGAACAGCGGCAATTGGAGTTCAATCCACAGAAGTGTGAGGTAATGCATTTGGGAAGGCTACCAAGGCAAAAGAATACACAATAAGTGGTAGTATACTGCAAAGTATACAGGAACAGAGAAGCCTGGAGGGCATGTCCATAGGACCCTGAAGGTGGCTGGACAGGTAGATAAGGTGGTCAAGAAGGCATATGGGATACTCTCCTTTATTAGCTGAGGCATAGAATATAAAAGCTGGGAGGTTATGCTGGAACTATATAAAGCACTGGTTAGGCCACAGCTGGAGTACTGCATGTAGTTCTGGTCAACGCATGAGGGGAAAGATGTGATTTCACTGTAGAGAGTACAGAGGAGATTTATGAGGATGTTGCCTGGACTGGAGAATTTTAGCTATGAGGAAAGATTGGATAGGCTAGGGTTGTTTTCCTTGCAACAGAGAAGGCTGAGGGGAGACCTTATTGAAGTGTATAAAGTTATGAGGGGTCTAGATAGAGTGAATAGGAAGGCCCTATTGCTATTGGTTGAGAGGTCCATAATCAGGGGGCATAGATTTATGGTAAGAGGTAGGAGGTTTAGAGGGGGTGCGAGGGGAAGATTTTCACCCAAAGGGTAGTGCGGGGAGTTTTGGATGAATTGACATTTGTGTAGAGTGGAGTTTGAGAGGCAAATGAAGAGGATGTTGGAGAAGTTGCCATAAGTTTTCCAGTCATAATGCTGACATTAACCCATTCCCATTAAATGGGGATGTGCTAGCTTAGATGAGACAAGTAGTTATTGGACCATGTAAGAGCATTGCTACAAATATATACAATGTAGCAGAAAGGTGGCACTACTTGCACTAATAGATTAACTGCTGAAAGCTGGAGTGGTTGATTGCTATGAATGCCACAGAGAACTTAAGGAAGGGGATAATGTGCAAAGGATGTCATTGGTGACTTTGACCAGATCAGTTTCAATACAGTGGGTAGAGAGAAAACCGGTTAGAGGGATTCAAACAAGATATGAGATTTGTAGCTGCACTATGGGTTCCAGCCAAACAGTGTATCATTTATACTGCATGGCTGGAATTTTAGTACCCCACTCCGAAGAGCAGTCTGCAGATGCGTGATTATGCACAAGCAGACCTCTTTTCCTAACAATTAAAATATATAAGGTGGATTTTCCTCATTGTGCTTGGGCTGTTATGGATTGCCTGTGTTCAGTGCATAGAGGAAAATTGGATGGGGAGAATAGCTGCCTGTAACTGAGTCTGCCCAATTTTCTGTCCATTAATTTAAATGAATAGTGAATTGGCAGGCACATTTCACACGTGGTTCTCCCCGCCAGATCTAACTGACCCACTGAACACTTTTTAAGCCTGATTTGACACTGTACTGGAGCTACTCCCATACAGTGTCAAATCCAAGAAGTGTGAGACTAACCCCTCCAGGGGCTCTTACACTGCTTTTTGGAGCCAGATTGGGCTGCGACACCAACTTGAGCATCACTGCAAGCTAGCAACTACTTTGCACTATGTTTATAGTTGCACCCTTCGACTTCATGGTAACGGGAGCAACATAGTGCATCTTTTTTCCAAATTATTTTGAAGTTGCTCCTCAAGTACCTGCCTCTCCTAGCTGCTAACTAGTGTTCGAGCTGCTTATTTTATTGAACGTTTCATGAGATGCATCCTAATCTCATCATATTACGAATAACTGCTATGAATAAATCTTGGGATCAGTATGCTACAGATGATATTCTTTAATCAATTAAATTCATTCTTTTTTGACTGTGAAAGTGAACTTTGTTGCAGAATTCCACCTTAGGATTTTTTGTATCTGCAATATTTCCTTAAGAGTAAAGGAAACCATCCATTTCTGAGAGTAAATATGCAAGTATTAACAGTACATCTGTAATTGGCAACTATTTATTATGTATTTCTGAGTACTAATGCTTTTTTAAAAATCTGTGTATCTAAAAGATTTTAACATTCCTACAATACCTTCTTGGCAATATCCACCTTATTGGCTTGTGGCCACTTTTTAGACCTTCAAGAAAAAGCTTGCATTTATATAGCACCTTATCACATCCTCAGGATATCCTAATGCACTTCGCAATCAATGAATTACTTTTGCAGTCACTGATGTCAAGAAGGCAAACATGACAGCTAATGTGTGTACAGCAAGGTCTCCACAGAAAATAAGATAAGTAACTAGAATGTTACAGCACTGAAGTAAGCCATTGGCCCATCAAGTCTATGCTGCTTTTTCCGTATGAGCCACTGGGGGAGATTTTGAGGCCTTTGCCCTGGTGGATATGGGGCAATAGCATTCCAGAAATCACAAAGAAGAACATTCTGCTGTTGTGGCTGTTGCCACTTTGTTAAGGTCCTTGAAATAGGCAGCTCAGATGACCTTTTGAAACAAATACTAAAATAGCATTGTTAACATTTTTGGGACCCTGATACTATTTTAATACTCAATGCATGCATCGTACACATTCCACCCCTTCTCAGCTCATTGTTCAGCTGAAGAAATGCTCAAAGGCAAGTACTGATTTATTTTTGTGGGTCTTGGGCAAGCAGAAGTGCTTCTCCAGGTTCCATAAAAATAACCTGGACAGCTGCCACACCAGCTTCCCACCATCGCACCCACTTTCCGCACCCCCCCCCCCTCCACAACCCAACTTCGTACCTGACTTGGCAGAAGAGCTGCAGGCTGATGTGCTGTGTTGGAGGCGCTCTGCCGTCCCAACATTTGCTGGAAGTGGGGCCCACCTGTTGACTCAGGCCTGGATCATGGATTGGACCATAAAGTTGTCAATTTTTTTCTTACGTCCTCTTATAAAGGAGTCCAGTAAATAATAATCCTTGGGCAGGTGAACACCTGAGATGTTGTTCTACCTCTGCCGGTGCCTGCCCAGAATATTTAAATTATGATTTCCTCCGAGGCCATATCCTGTGGGATCAGCGCTGGAGGTAATTGGTGTCTGGATCTCAGCAATAATGCCAGGATCAATGGCCTGCAGATTTGCACAGCTCAAATCTCTAGCAATGGATTTTCTGCCCTAAATCTGTCTTTTCCTCTACTAACTATCATGTGGCAATAGTAGTAATCCTCAGGTTAGTATCTTTGGGGTCCTACTTATAAATTTATAATCTAACTCTTGGATCACATTTTGCAGGATTTGAATCAGGTTCTTCCCCATGTCATTGTTTCCAGCTTGAACCAGGTTTTCTGGCTGATCTCTCTCCCTCCTACCCTCTTGAACTTCTGCATCTCCTCCACTTTCTCCTTTCTTTGGCACCTAAGATGCAAAACACTTTACAACTGATCTGAATGGTTGCGGTACTGATGGTTTCCACTTTTCATTACACTGGAGTATCAGTTTAGATTATGAGCTCAAGTCCTTGAATTGCATAGATGTTATTTTCTATATCTCACTGTCCTTTTTAATATTAAAGGGACAGTTTTTTATCAAAGCAATTTCTCAGTCAAGAACCTTGCACACCAGGAGCAAATGTGATAATGGAAATGATAAACTGTCCTTAAAAAAAAAAAAAGATTTCTTGACCTGCAAAGAGGAGAAGGACTTGTAGATGCTGTGAATCAGGGTTGCAATTATTTTGATTAATGATGTAGAATATGGGCAGATTGAAAATGAATATTCAAGGTAAGTAACGAGTAATTGAAAAATTAAAATAAAACCTATCTGCAATCATTACAGCAACTTATTAACTAAATTTTAGCTGTAAATCTTTTGCTGCAGATTATTCATTTTACTCTGTTTACTGCCCAAATTCCAGACTATCTCCTCCACTGTGAGCTATAGCATTACATAGTGTACTTGAACATGCTCATAGAGGAAGATCAAAGCTCAGAAGAAGGTGAGATGAAAAATCAGTGATAAATTTTCACTAATATAATTGTCCCCTCTGCTTTTTGTAGGTTAATGATGAATATATTATATGCATCAAAAGCCATCAGCTACTCTGTTGGAATGGTTGGTGATTTTTGATATTTTTGTCACTGTAGATTTATATAGGGTTACTAAGGATAGGCCGTAAAAGTTCTGAACTCTTTCCCCTTTCTCATTCTTTCACTCTCTCACCTGTACCTGAAGTTGCATCAGTGCAGCATAGGATTTTATCTTTTGTGGTCTCCAGATGGCTTTCTGCAAACAATGCAGAAATTCATGAGCATTTGAGCTAAAATTGAAGGATACTTTTTTTTTAGGTCTTTCAGTTTCCTCCATTGTTGTGTGCAAGATCAGTTTTTTTACATTAGTAAGTACTGACTACAAGAATTTTCTGCTATTAGTGTAAGAGTGCATGGGAAAGATTTGCTTCCATAATGGGATTGTCACTGGGAATGGATACTTCCACCTGCTGGGCCAATGCCTTGCTGCAGCAGTTTAACAAGACTTGCCAGCAATTTCCTAATGGAGATGAAGTGTTGAAACTGCAAGGACATAATGTTGATACTTATAAGGCCAATTAGGGATGGGCAATAAATGCTGGCATAGCCAGCCACGCCCAAGGCCCCGAAAGAATTAAAACAAACTTACCCCTCTAGGAGCTCTGCTTTAAAAAATCGTTATGTGGAGAGGCTGACTACAGCAGAAATGGACAAAGAAAGCAACTTGCTAGCTTCACCATTCATGCTGTCTGGCTCCTGCTAACAACTCTGAACAGCTACTCCATATAGGTAAACACAGAAAATGATGGAAACACTCAGCAGGGAAGGCAGCATCTGTAGAGGGAGAAATGAGAGTTAACATTTCAGGTTAATGGCCTTTCATTACAATACTTTTTAATGGAAGTGCTCTATAGGCATTAGTCCTGGATGGTGCAGTGGAGGAATGTGTGAGGGTGCAGTGAGCCTCACCTCCTCATCTTTATTTACATGAGACAGAGTAAACAGCAGATTGTGTAATCTGCCAATAACTGAGCAGGGGAAGATAAATGCGGTAATTTCTTTGGTCAAGGATTTGGTAGAAGGCCTTCCCCAGAGCCCCTCCCAATTTCCCTTTGTAACGACTGCTTGTGGTGGGACCAACGCACTATTAATTCAATCCTGTCGCTCCACAGATCGGCTAACATATCATTTAAAACTTTCCAAATTAAAGAAAGACCCAGCCGAATTGTATCATCTATTAACCCCCGAATGAGGTTAACCACACCAGGTGTCTTTAAATCAGAAATTAACTCTTTAATTAAATGAACTAAATTTTTAAACACTATGAAGATATAAACAACATTTAAAATAGAAAAGTTAGAGTTCTTGCAAATTTACAGTCCAATGTTACTTGAAGTCCTCACGGAATGTTGCTTTCCTTCTCCAACGAATTTCAACAACTAACACTTTCAACAGAATCAATCTGACTTTAAAGTTTTTGAGGGATAAAAGATTGTCACAGTCTAATTTCCCTTTCCTCAATTTAAATTACCAGAGATCTCTGTTTTGGCTTGACTTTTCTTTTTAAGAATTTTGAGAGATAATAATAAACAGACTAAAATCCTCTTCCTTCAGTTTAAATGGTTGAGAGCTCTTTTTCAGGTGTGCTCATCACAGCTGTGTCCTCTGTGTCTGTGTTCTATTAGAACAAACTGTCTTCAACTAACAGCCAGTTCAAAACTGAATTATAACAAATATATCACATGAGACTCACTCCCAGTGGCTGTTTCTATGGTAACAAGAATGCACTCTTTGAATCGCAGTCTCCAAATGGCTGTTTCTAAGGCAACGAAAATGCACCTTCCTATAACTCCTGAGGCTTGCCGTTTTTAAAGCAAAACTGATCCTTGGCAAGCCTTAAAGGCAAACTGCATATTCCCGGAAAATAAAACTACAGGACCATGACACACATACCCTGGGAGTTGTGATATAATTTTAAGGGAATATGTAAATAGTGAGTGTGCATCATCACTGCAGGAAGTGATGTCATACAGCATGTGAAACAGGAGTTGCAGTTGTTTTGATCACTAGTAAGATATGTATATAGAGCTCTCTTGTACTTGTATATAGTGACGTGAATCTTCAATAATAAAATAACCCAAAGTATTTTTTACCATTTATCAGTGTGTGATTGGTATGTTTGTGTGAAGAAACAAAATAACACAACACTCGGAGCACCCAAAATGGGTAGAAAAGTGCGGGAAAATCCTGCCTTGTGAATTCAGTTTGTGTAAATAACATGCAGCTATATTTTCCTGATGTTTCCGTGTTCTTCTTTGGAGAAGGATTTTGCATTTATGTAGCATCTTGGAAGTAATGCAAATGACATGGGAAGTATGTGCATGGCAATGTTGCAGAACAAAACTAGATTAAATCGGTTATATGGGAATCTCTGGAAAAATGCCAAGCCACACTGTTGTTGCATTGAATGTATGATCTGTATTCTCTGCCATAATCACCCCCTCTGAAATTGGGCAACATCACAATGAGAAATAAGGGAGAATTGAGGTGGTGAGGCCTCATTAACATTGGATAGCCCTTTGGTTGCTTATTGCCTGCAAAAGATAGTGTAGGTGGGGGTTATTGGACCTAGGTTCACAGTAAATTCTCTCTCCCTCCCCATCACTCTGCCCTATATACTGCTGCTTGTCCAGCTTGCAATGTGCAACATGGAGGTGGACCCTGGGAAGCAGTCACAAATAGCCTGAGCTCCCCCACTGGAGAGATGGGACGTTGTAGAGGCTGTATCATCCTCAAATTAAGGCCCATCACTTCACTACTGAAGGCCTTTGTCTTCATTGGGATACTTGAAGGTTGCATCAATCAGTTGTGTCCTTTTGAGAGTAGCACCTTTGAAACTTGCTTCTTTGCACTGGCTGGCTCCCTCTTGGTAGTGAGCATCCTGTTGTGAGCCTGTCGTGCATCAGAAATGACCCCTGATTCAGGAAAATGGAGCAGAGTCACCATGAAATTGGGGGTGATGGGGCAGGGTTGGGGGGGTGGTGGTGGGCGGTGATTCTGGAATTCATACTTTGCTGGAAATCTTCCCTGAAGAGGAGAAAACATGAAGAAAGTGAAAAGCATTGCTATAGAATAATTAGTTACCAATCTTTCTTAGCTACTAGTAAGGTGGTCACTTTTCATTTTATGTAGAATATTGTAATAATTCAGAAATAAGCTTCATTACCTCTTTTGTAAGTGAAATCGAGGATTAAAAGTTTTCTTTTATTCTATTTGGACAAACATGGCTGTCATTCACTAACTCGTTTTTAATAGGCATTTCTCCAGTGTAAGATAATTGGCCACACTGCAAAGTAAAGTCACTAACAGTTGTAAGTTGACAGGAGGAGGCTTACTTATTAGGGATTCAAATGGGCCAGCTTCTAAATTAACATGTTGCAACACAAAGAGGAACAGTGAGATGTGATTCTTTTTGAGCAATTAAACAACGTTTAATTACAATAACATAAGTAGTTTTCTTCCTTGATGTTTCAGTTGAGATATAGGTAAGATTGTAACTCACCCGGAGCACTGAGCCGAGTAAAAACTTGTACTTTGGCAGGCCCATTATCAGGGCTATCTCACAGCTTTGATTCTATGGGGTTAGTTTTAATTGTAGCTGTCTGGCAGGAAATGGACAGCAATGGCTCTGTTGCCCATTTTACACCTTGTCTGATTTTCCTTCCCATGAAAGTCAATAGAAAATTGACCCCTGTGTGTCAAACAAACTAAGCAGGCAGAATTCCTACCTGGAAAAAAAAAACAGGGGAAGGTTTAATGTCATTCTGCTGTACCACTGCTAGGTATCTCTCCAATTGCAAGAGAGTGATCAGCATAGATCTCCCTCACTGCCATTAGGGTTGCCAATACTTGGACACCACAGGAACTCACTCCTCTAAATTCTCAGTCCCCAGACTTCTACCACTAGGTGCCTGTCATATCAATCGTCATGGGGTACCATCTTCCCATGCTAATTGCGAAATGATCAATTTCTTTGTTACCTGATTAGATCATTCTTGACTGTTTATCAAACATCTTTTATACCCACCCCCAATAATTTTGGCGTTAATAATCTGGAGTTAGTTTTGGAGCTAATGCCAAAGAAGCCTTGGCAAGTTGAAAATTGAAATCCCACTGAGTTTTCAACTGCCATAATGCCAACAATTCAGGCCCTCCAGAAGGCTTCCTCTAAAAGCAGGTGAGGGCCTACTTAGGATGCAAAGTTCATAGCCCAATGACTTCATCGTCATCGCAACTTGATATTGATGCTGAATAATATCCGCTGTTTGGCATGCAAGTCGTCCTGTGTTGTAGCTTCGCAGGGTTGACACCTCATTTTTAGGTATGCCTGGTGCTGCTCCTGGCATGCTCTCCTGCACTCTTCATTGAACCAGGGTTGATCTCCTGGCTGATGGTAATGGTAGAGTGGGGGATATGTCAGGCCATGAGGTTACAGATTATGTTTGAATACAATTCTGCTGCTGCTGATGGTCCACAGCGCCTCATGGACGCCCAGTTTTGAGCTGCCGGATCTGTTCTGAATCTATCCTATTTAACATGGTGATAGTGCCCCACAACATGATGGAAGGTATCCTCAGTGTGAAGACGGGACTTTGTTTTCGCAAGGATTGTGTGGTGGTCGCTCCTACCAATACTGTCATGGACAGATGCATCTGCAACAGGTAGATTGGCGCAAGGTCTAGTAGGTTTTTCCTTGTTGGTTCTCTCACCGTCTGGCAGATATGTCCTTCAGAACTTGGCCTGCTCAGTCAGTAGTGGTGCTACCGAGCTGCTCTTGGTGATGGACATTGAAGTCCCCCACTCAGAGTACATTCTGTTTCCTTGCTACCCTAAGTGCATCTTCCAATTGGTGTTCAACATGGAGGAGTACTGATTCATCAGCTGAGGGAGGGTGGTTTCTTGGCCATGCTTGACCTGATGCCATGAGACTTCATGGGGTCCAGAGTCAATGTTGAGGACACTCAGAAACACCCCCACGACTGTATGCCACTATGCTGCCACCTCTGGTGGGTTTGTCCTGCCGGTGGGATAAGACATACCGAGGAATGGTGATTGTGGTGTCTGGGCCATTGGTTGTAAGGTATGTTTCCGTGAGTATGATTGTATCAGGTTGTTGCTTGACTAGTGTGTGGGACAGCTCTTCCAATTTTGGCACAAGCCCCCAAATGTTAGTAAGGAGGACTTTGCAGGGTTGACAGGGCTGGGTTTGCCATTGTCACTTCCGGTGCCTAGGTCGATGCCAGGTGTTCCATCCAGTTTTATTCCTTTTCAACTCTTGTGGAACAATTTTGTAAAATTGAGCAGCTTGCTTAGGCCATTTCTGAGGGCAGTTAAGATTCAACCATATTTCTGTGTGTCTGGCGTCACATCGGTCAGACCTGGTAAGGACGGCAAATTTCTTTCCCTGAAGGATATTTGTGAACCAGATGGGTTTTTATGACCATCGATGGTAGTTTCATGGTCACTAGCTTTCAATTCCAGATTTTCATTAATTAATTGAATTTTTATTAATTTAAGTCCCCCACCGTGAGGACATTCTGTGCCCTTGCTACCTGTTGTGGGGAGGCCTTAGGACCATATCACCTTAACTGCAAGTGCAGTGATGTTGTGTCACACGTGACCAGTCAGTTGTGAGTGGAGCCCAAGAAAGGAAGACATGTTTAGATGTGCTTATGCATTAACTATTTGTGTACGTATGTTCCAGTTCAGTCATAATAAACCCCACATTTATTTTGGATATTACTTGTAGTCCTGCAACTCTAAACAACAGATCATACACCAAGGGACAATTAATATGAGATGGTGGCTGCGTCAGGATCAATTTATTTTTTCTGAAGACCATCAAACATTACAATTTGGCAACTTTTGATGTTTCCTGAAGTGAGCCAACAGTACATCCAGGACCCCAGGAGGTTGGAACCTTATGTACAGCAGGCAATTTGCTGGGAGATTCGCCGAAATCACAAGGCACCTCCCTTCTTAAATGCAGAGTTTAAACCCACCCTCACACGCTTCGAGGACAGACGCTTCAGTGTCACTGGCTTTTCCCGGACGTGAAAGTGAAGGCACGTGAGTGCCGCACATCCGGATGAAGGTTGTAACCTGCTGCCTGAATCGCAGCAGCCTGCATGTTAATGAATTCGGGTCTCATTGCTGAACAGTGAGGGAGGAGCTGACACAAGGCCTCGCCGCCACCAGCAAGATCAGGCCGCGCCCTGCCGGCGTCGAGGTCCGTGGCAGGTCTCACCCAGGGCAATCTTCATATTTACAACCTTGCATATCTGGAATATTAACAGTTTAGTTTAATTGGTTTTTGTTATTCTTGGTACAGTCTGTAACTTATGTCTCTTGAATTATACATAATGTTTTGCTTCAGTTATGTTCTTTCTGAAAGCTTGAATGTGTTCCAGTAGTAAATAGCCACTGTTTTCTATTGATGTCCTATATTCAGTTTGAATGCCCAACAGTCAAATAGCTTGACACTACTGTCTCACCCCTCAAGCTAGTTGAGCTGGCGGTGTTGCTGGTTAGAATTGTTGATCTTTATGTCGTCATTGTCGACAGGAATAGTGCCGGAAGACTGGAGGATAGCAAATGTTGTCCCCTTGTTCAAGAAGGGGAGTAGAGACAGCCCTGGTAATTATAGACCTGTGAGCCTTACTTCGGTTGTGGGTAAAATGTTGGAAAAGGTTATAAGAGACAGGATTTATAATCATCTTGAAAAGAATAAGTTCATTAGCGATAGTCAGCACGGTTTTGTGAAGGGTAGGTCGTGCCTCACAAACCTTATTGAGTTTTTCGAGAAGGTGACCAAACAGGTGGATGAGGGTAAAGCAGTGGATGTGGTGTATATGGATTTCAGTAAGGCGTTTGATAAGGTTCCCCACGGTAGGCTATTGCAGAAAATACGGAAGTATGGGGTTGAAGGTGATTTAGAGCTTTGGATCAGAAATTGGCTAGCTGAAAGAAGACAGAGGATGGTGGTTGATGGCAAATGTTCATCCTGGAGTTTAGTTACTAGTGGCGTACCGCAAGGATCTGTTTTGGGGCCACTGCTGTTTGTCATTTTTATAAATGACCTGGAAGAGGGTGTAGAAGGGTGGGTTAGTAAATTTGCGGATGACACTAAGGTCGGTGGAGTTGTGGATAGTGCCGAAGGATGTTGTAGGGTACAGAGGGACATAGATAGGCTGCAGAGCTGGGCTGAGTGATGGCAAATGGAGTTTAATGCGGAAAAGTGTGAGGTAATTCACTTTGGAAGGAATAACAGGAATGCAGAGTACTGGGCTAATGGGAAGATTCTTGGTAGTGTAGATGAACAGAGAGATCTTGATGTCCAGGTACATAAATCCCTGAAAGTTGCTACCCAGGTTAATAGGGCTGTTAAGAAGGCATATGGTGTGTTAGCTTTTATTAGTAGGGGGATCGAGTTTTGGGGCCACAAGGTCATGCTGCAGCTGTACAAGACTCTGGTGAGACCGCACCTGGAGTATTGCGTGCAGTTCTGGTCACCGCATTATAGGAAGGATGTGGAAGCTATGGAAAGGGTGCAGAGGAGATTTACTAGGATGTTGCCTGGTATGGAGGGAAGGTCTTACGAGGAAAGGCTGAGGGACTTGAGGTTGTTTTCGTTGGAGAGAAGGAGGAGGAGAGGTGACTTAATAGAGACATATAAGATAATCAGAGGGTTAGATAGGGTGGATAGTGAGAGTCTTTTTCCTCGGATGGTGATGGCAAACACGAGGGGACATAGCTTTAAGTTGAGGGGTGATAGATATAGGACAGATGTTAGAAGTAGTTTCTTTACTCAGAGTAGTAGGGGCGTGGAACGCCCTGCCTGCAACAGTAGTAGACTCGCCAACTTTAAGGGCATTTAAGTGGTCATTGGATAGACATATGGATGAAAATGGAATAGTGTAGGTCAGATGGTTTCACAGGTCGGCGCAACATCGAGGGCCGAAGGGCCTGTACTGCACTGTAATGTTCTAATTCTAATTCGTAGTACATGTTCAGTATGGAGTTCAGGGTTCATTTTTGTTTATTTTCCTCCTCTGTCCAACTTAGCATAGACCTTTCACTACATTTTTACCAGCCATGATCATTTATTCGCATCTATTTTATGTTTTTGACCAGAAAAAGATATCTTCCCATATTGTTTCAATGCACTGAAACTAGAATGTTCTATTTTGACACACATGCTACTACACTCCTCTGGGTTGACAGAATGATGATTTCTACTTTTCCTACAGGATACATTTTTTTGTATAAAAGATTTTCAGCAGTTCTTGCTTTTGAAGCAACTTTCTCTCTCAAATTTTCCCTTCAGGTCTTCAAATTGCTTATCACAGTTCACCCCATTTAGTCAACTATTTCACCAGTAGGAGCACTCTTTATTCACTACATTGTCTCACACATCAGTTTCCCCATTTGGAGAACTAAGATTGCATGTTCAGAAAGAAGATTGTAACTTTAAAGTGCAAGGTGGTATTTTGTACAGTATATCATCACAAATTACACCTGCATGTTGATGTTTGCCATCTGTCAGGGTAAATGTTTTGAGGTGAATTATTTTTGAGTTGTATCGTCCAGTTGAAGGGCATTGCCTATGTAGGTTTGTTAGCCTTTCATTGTTCAGGGAAAGAGAGAGATGGGACTGAAGAATTTTACGTCATAAGTTGGCAAGTAAAGTAAATGACTTACCAAAAACAGTTATGAAGACAATGTCCATTTGAACCTTTGGATGTGCAAGTGGTTTCAAGATTGTTCTGAGGTGAATTTAGGAAAAACATTTTTTGCATTCTTGCAGAATAAATATATATATTTTAAGAAACCTTATTTCATGGTTATCACCTAGGTTGTGCAAATACTTCTGTCCTGAAATACAGAAAAATCGTGGAGACATGAGTGCCTCAGATTGTACTAGCAAACAGCATTATTACTGCTGCAGCTCAAGTTGATGCAGTGTCTAATGTTATATACTGACACCTGCACACAGAGCAGTGATCAACTCACTTCTTGTGATGGCAATTTGACCATGTAGGCATCTGGTGGTAGCCAGGAAAATCAAAGAGATGCATTTTTAACTTGGAGTAATGGACTGATAATTCTGCTCAATAAAAATGCATCATTTCTTTTGTGGTTCTTTTTCAATTGTTTAAAGGACTATTGGGAGGAACCAAAAGTTAAAATTCACATAAAGGCACAAGGCAAAAGCAAATGAATGTATGGCTCAATTATGCACTTTTCACCACCCAAAAGAAAGCACATCAATTCAATTGCAATTGTGAAGTCTTTCAATTTGAAAGTTTATTTTAATGAGTTTGAGTTTTTTGTTCTTTAATAGATGCTGGTCAGTTGGAGCTTTACCCAATACAGACACAAGACAGATTGTCCAGCCTCACAACCATTGTGAAGAGCTGATTGGAGTGAAATGGACCGTATGGTTGAAAACTGAGCAAGATATTTAGCGCCAATAAATAAAGCTTTAATTCGATTGTTCAGTCTGTGTTAGTGAAAGGCTTTTTATTAGCATGAATCTTGGGCTGTTCGAGGCCTGTGAACCTAAAAGCTGCTCATTGCTCAGTCCCTCAAAGGGTAGTCAAACAGATAAAATCAGTCAGACATGTAACAATCTGTCCCATCTAATGAAAACAACTTTTGTCAATTGCATGCATTAAATTTTGTTTGTCCTTTTTCTTCTCTTGTCAACTGCATGCATTTTTCTGTGTGCTCTTTGCGGTGGGCCGTCTGTCTTCATTTCTAACTTTTTAGAAGTTCCTGCAGGTTTTCTTTTCTGTCTTGTGCTTTTCTGTAATAGTGATTTAATCATATTGTTCTGTGAAATATCAATAAGTCTATGAAATTGTATTCATTTTGTTTTGATTTCTGTTTTTAATTTTCAGACTTACAAATTTTTAAAACCTACAATGCTTTCCAATGTTGTAATAAAGATTTATCTCTGCTCACTTCATATGAAGTAACTATAACTTGTAGATTGCAAACAAGTTGGTTTCTCTGCTTGATTCTAACAAACTACTGACAATTTTTTAAGGTGCTGCAAAAGCACATAGGGCAATACAGGTTGCCTGTTGTGAGCTCACAAACCTTTACACTGCACTTCATCAAACTTCAAATCTTCACACTTGCAGTAGTGCTGTTTGCAGGGTCAGGATTTGGCTGGTTTGATTTATCTCTGTGCCTTTTCCCAGCTTAAAAGAAAACATTAATTAAGAAGGAAATAAAGCACTGTTTAAAACATTAGCAAGTAAGCAGATGGCTTTAAAGTAATCTACAGCATTTAATTTGCTTTATAAATTCTGTTATTTTGAGATTCAAATCTTTTCTTTTTCTTCACTATGAGAAAACAGTATAAACATGTATATGCTTTATAGTATTTCAAAATTGGCTAATCTTCCCTATAACTAACTATGATTTTCCCACTAACTGTAGTTCATACTAAATCCTGTCATATGTAGTCTGTTTTTCTCTCCCACTGCGAGTGCCTATACACATGTGTTAAAGATAAATCAACAGTAAATCCTATAGAATTGTTGATTTGAAACTTCTGTACAGTCAGGAGTAAAGATCATTAGTAAAGTTGGTAGCATTAGTGGTAATATGCTTTCGAAAACATATGGGAGCAAGATTCCCTCAGTGCGAAGCAAAATTTGTAAACTTGCTCATATATGATTTTATTACACACAGTGCAGAGGAGATGGCACCATACTGGTTTAAACCACAATGGTTGTGATGATGATAGTAATGTTGTCATTGTATTTCGAGCCACAAATTTATTGCATTTTGTTACAGCTAAAAATAAGAATTTGGAAACCCTATAAACTTACATCTGCCCACTTTTTCCTGGTGTTCAATTTGCCAGTAGTTTGTTCCACTGAAAACTCCCTGGTAAATTAGCAACAGCACTTGAGTGGCTTTGGGATGAATTTCCGTGGGGGTTGGCCCACTTGTCCAGTGTAACTTTGGAAGAGGCTCAGAAAAATGGTGTAAACAGCATTTATACCATTTTTCTGGGGCTTCCAAAGTTACAGCAGGTGAGCAGGAGACACCCTCACAGAAATTCATTCCCTTTGTGATCGTAAGTAAATACTCGTGCACTGAAAATCCATTAGGTGCAAATTTCTTTGCTCCTAAATCCTCCTTGGTTGTACTTGTAGTTGATGATGTGTCAGGAGATATTAAAGTGGCCGTGTTAATTTTCTGGGGGTAAAGGGGGCTGAAGGATATGTAGAGCAGTATTACTGGGCATAATTTTTTAAACATAGAATTCTCTTTTCTCTTTCTCTGTATTATTTGTTCCTTAAGCTGATGTCAGATTCGGTGTTCTTAAGCATTCTTGTAGGTTATTTAGATGTAATGTAAGGCCTCAGCATTAACTCCCCTCCCATAAAGGGTGAAAGAGGGTCGAGAGGGGGTAAAGGCTAAATACAGAGAACGTGGCCTCAACAGTCCGTGCTTGCACCCGTCACCTTTGTTATGGTGGAGGATATCAGAATGCCCGAGTGTCCTGCCTTGGAGAAATTTTAAAATTGACTGCTGCACAGGTTTCACAAGGATTGGGAAACCTGGCAAAGAAAGGGAGCTGCCAGCTCCACGAGATAAGTGCCTGTTTCAGCACTTGTCGTGGGCCAGGAGTAGAATTACTCCCTTTAGCCTCCTCCTTCTCCTCACCCACTGCCTTCCTCCATCCACCTTCCTGATTGTTGACTCTAAAATAAAAGCAAAATCCTGTGGATGCTGGAAATCTGAAATAAAAACAGTGCTGATGAAAGGTCACAGACCTGAAACGTTAACTCTGTTTCTCTCTCCACGGATACTGCCAGACCTGCTGAGTATTTCCAGCACTTCCTGTCTTTATTCCTGATTGTTGACCTCACCCCAGCCCTCCCACTCTTTCTTTCCTCCCCCATTCCCAATTGCTGGGCCACTCCAAACTTGGATTGTTGGGGACTGTCCCTAAGGGTCCCCAGTAATGGCCTCCTGCATCTGGTGTCTTCCATCTGCCCACCAGCCAGGCTGTCCATTAGACTAGCTGCCGGGTGGGAAACAGAGCTAATAAAAAATGTTAGAGGACCTGTCATTAAGTTTGGGTTCTTCAGTTTTCAGCCTCCTTGGCACCCTTTTCACCTCCCTATAAATATCTAGGCTCAATTGTCATTAATGGTCCAATTGTATTAATGCATTTATATCAATATAATCTTACTGCTAAGAGTTATTGAAAGTGAGCAGTGATAATTTTCCTCCAGTGTATTTAAAAAAAGAGTAAATCTGTCAAAGGGACAAATTAGAAAAAGCTATTTAAGTCAGTTTTTAGTTACTCTGTTATTTGGGTAATTTAGTAAGAATGCCAATGGGAGCAATGTTCTCACACATTACCCTTTTTATTGTGATTAGAGGCACTACAGGGCTTATAATTCCATATTAACATGCCATAAAAATGTTTTTTTTAACATTTTTAAGCACATGGGCATTTTACTGTTCTGGGTTCCAAGTGTTTTTTCAAGCTATTGAGAGAAAATGAGAAATTCAGCACTTACGTAGTTAATAGTGAAAATAAATGGGTGACTGCTTTGATCTCAGTTTTCCCTTTACTTGTCCTGTCCATTGCGGTATTGGTTGCCTGGCAGTCATGTAGCTCCACTCATGTTCAGAAGAGTGTCTTTCAAACACCCCCTGTAGACATTGATTTGACAAACAATTTCTCTTGATTCTTTAGGCTAAGAAGCAAAGACAGTTCCATTTGGTTTTCAGGGATCTTAGATGCCACAAACATGTCAAATGAAGCTGTAGTTTATTTTCTGTTTTGCACTATTAAGACAAGTTAACAGCATTTGCTTTTTATTTGAGCTGTTTATTAGCCCTCTATGAAGAACCAGGTAGAGAACCTTGACAATCAGAAAGTTGTAGGTTTGCTTGTGGCTTGCTAGTCAAAAGGTTATAATGTTTACTTCATATCCCTGGGTTCACAGGGTTGGACCTCAGGGCTGCCTAATGCTCACATCCACCAGCCACATGTGTAATGAGGTTTGTCAGTGCTTGGCTGGGTTGCTGGATGTGGCACTCAATGGAAGTAAAGTTTCTTATCTTAGAGGGGTGAAAAACTGACTTTATCCATCTTGCCTGTGGCGAGTGGGTCTTATGTTGCATTGTGTTGTTGAGGATTGTGTATATGTGTATCGAGGGCTTATTTGGTTTTAAGTTGTGAATACTGTAACATTTTTAAGTGATTTATTACATTTTTATTTTAACTTTCAAATCTATGTTGCTTTAAAACCTTCAATAGGACAATGTACTTGGAACAGCCAGCTGGAGTGAAATCTCTAAATGAGTATATATCATGATGTCTTTAACACAATATCCTGACAACTATCTGATTCAGAAAATCTTGGTCAATTTGAACTCAAATGCAGGGTTGGTGAAAGCTGTGGCCAGGACAAGGGCAGTATTAAGCTCTCATGCCAAGGCCGAGTGAGATTTTAGATCCTGGGCCTCATTTCCATATTCAGGATCAGACTCCTGTCCGAACATGGCAGAAATCACTGGCTGGTGGGCAGCAACGTGAATTCAGGTGGCATGAGACTGTCATCAAGAACAGTTGTCTGGTTTGCCAAGTCTCAGGGAGGGGGAAGTCCAGGGCAAAGGAGAATCAAGGTTTCCTTGTGGTACCGGGAGGAAACAGAAACAAAATTAATAATTTAAAAAAAAACTGTTCTGGATCTTTTCCAGCCTTGGCTATTGTTCTGAAGAGCCAAAACTGCTCTCCTGCTCCGTTCTGAAGTTAAAATGGCAAATTGAGCTCAATGACATTGTATTTAAAGAGGATCTTGCCAGCTAGGTGCAGGTGACCTTGCTGCCTGCAATGAAAAATGGCAAGATAGGGACGGGAAAGGAATAGTAAGTCATCCGCTCTATTTTAACTGCTTCCCTGCCTGTTTTCTGCCAGCTGAGGGGAGACAAAATCAAGATCCATGCATTGATAGAGTTTTGGGAGAAATAAATTTTGTGACTATAAATATGTTTGACAGTTGTTAGTCCTTTAATGTGTTCCTGCTTTTTAATGAGAATAATTGTAAGACTGGTAGATTTTGAGATAAATCATCTTTTATCTCTACTAGATTCTGTTCTGCATCTGATTGTGAATTTAAAATTTGCTTCAGACTAAACCTATTAAAAGGACTGCAATTTTAAAAATTGACTATAGTAATATGTTAGCTGCAAACATTGCATGATTTCAAAGCACAATATTGATCCTCTTTTCTCAGTGTGTGTGGCATCCTCAGACATGATGTGCTTTATTTTATCCAGTAAAACTTTGATGGGTTGAATTTCTGCAGAGGTTCTCCCAATTGCCTGCTCTTACTTTGGTTAAGATCTGCAAACAGCCAGCATAAATGAAGCTACCAGGGTTTTTGGGGATCTTCTGCTAAAGTTATCAAGGACATTTCGGAGAACTCCTGTGGAAATTTCATGCCCTTAAATGTTTTAGCAATATTACAGCAGTCTGCAATAAAATATGAGAAGGATTACTACCATATAGCTATAGAAGAGAACCATAGAAGATTACAGCGTGGAAGGATGCTATTTGCTTCATATTGGTGTGCTACAACAATCTAAAACTGATCCTGCTGTCCTTCACTCTTCCCATAGCCCTCTATTTTCATCTGTTTTAAGTATTTATCCAACTTTCCCTTAAAAGACACAAAGATTTCTGCCTCAGCTGCTCCCTGGGGCAAAGCATTCCCTGCTCCAACAACCCTTCAGGGTAATTTTAACCTAATGTGCCCAGCAGGAAACTGACGGGATTAGATCAGTTGTCTGTTTTACACCCACTCTGTTTTTTACATTTTTATTTTCTTATTTCAAGATTATGTTTCCTATAACCACGTCCAAATCACCTACATATACATTAAGAACAAAGGTGGACCCAGTACTGAACCTCAAGCACTTCTCCAATTTCAGTAACACCCATGTACGCTAATACAAAAGCAAAATACTGCAAATATTGGAAATCTGAAATAAAAACAAAAAATGCTGAAAATAATCAGGTCAGGCAGCATCTGTGGAGAGAGAAAAAGAGAGTTAACCTTTCAGGTCGATTTACCTTTCATCAGAACTGCTTGACCTGCTGAGTATTTTCAGCATTTTCTGTTTTTATAACTCGTATACCCTATTTCTTTTTTTCATCCATCAACCAAACTTGCTATCCATGCTGCTAAATTACCTCCTACAGAAAATGTTGCAATATAGTTTATGCACTAAAACTAAAAGTCCAGAAACCGTGATTTAACAGCAATGTGCCAAAACAGACAAATCCTAAATGTAGACTGTGGGGCCTAAATTCTTCATTGCTGCAGCGGTTTTATGGGCATACAGCAGGCGCAGTGATGACCTGTTAAGTAGTGGGATGGACTGCGCCCAATCTGCATGTGCGTTCTGGCCACCGCTAAAATCATCAAGCCCATTTTTTGGGCATCCCTGAAATATAACTGAGCGATCTAACGTGCATTTTAGGTCCCTCGCCAAAAGTGGAGCAGCAGCCGGGTCTTCTGTACTCTGGATTCTTCAAAGGCACTTGCAGCTGTCGATGTAAGGTAATTTTTTAAATTTAGAAATTGTTGCTCTGGAGCCAGGAGGAGCTCCCTTGACTTCTCAGTCCTAGTGATCATTGGCGCTCCAACTCTCCTCTTGGGACTTAACTTCGGGCTGCTGCTGACGAGACAAGTGGCCCAATGACCTGAAGACCACTTTTAGGTGAATCTTCAGAGGTTTGGAGGAACAGACTAGAGGGAGCTATACGCCTTTCCCATACTCCTATTTTACCTGGAAATGTTCAATGGGACTAGATGTTCAGGGCCTGAGTCCCTTCCACAAAACAATCTGTTGTAATCTATACTATTGGATTGATAATTTCATTTTTTGCTAGCTGCTATGCTGTTTGTAAAAATGTTTGACCCTACTCATAAGATCTGGCACATCCAAAACTCTGCTGCTTATATCCTGCCATTCACTAAGTCTTGCTCACCTATTACAGGCATCTTCCATAGTTCCCAGTTTCCCCAAACAGATTGAATTTTTGGCCTTGCCTATGCTACCTCTCAAATCTCCTCCAGCCCAATTCCCCAACAAGTGCCCTCTGTTTTTCTGACACAGGCTGCCTTTGAACCCTTTCCTCAGTTTCACATCCATGACAGAACCTTTACTCACTCTGGAAATCTCTCCTGAAACTTTTCTTGCTCACTCTCAATCTCTCAATGCCTCCTTGGAACCTACTACTTTGGTTGCACCTTCAGCTGCCTGCCTAATTCTCAACATCCTTTCCGCATCTGTAAATTGCTTTGGGAGACTTATTACATTAAGGGCACATTATAAGTGCAAGTTGTTGTAATATACGGCCACTTAAGAGCCTCCACCTGCCACCATGGGGATTTTACCCTTGGCCAGTTGGGCAGCCCAGGCCCGAGAAAAGCCGCCTGACAAAAGCAGGCAGCTTTCTGACGGCCTGGAGGGGGCCCTCCTGGTCAGGCACCCTCTGCCCGAAGGAGGGCCGCACCCGATGCCTCAACCACCCCCAATATCCAACACTCCCACGCACCCCCCCCCCCCCCCCCCCCCCCCGCCCTGTCGAAGCTGCCGGCCGACTGATTAACCAGCAGCTCGATTAGGCGGGACTTACTGCTTCAATGAAGTGGAAGACCCACCTCAGACCAGTTAAAGGCCTGGGGACCATAAAATGCTGGCCGGATCTCCAGGCCAGGCGGAGGCAGGTTCCCCACCGACTTTACAGTTTGTGGACGGCTCCTGTTCACCGAGGATAAAATTTAGCCCCATGTGTCAGGTACCAGAAATGCTTATGATGAATTGTGACCTAAAAGGTAATTCTTTGGGGAGGGAAGGAGAGATCACAGCAATATCACTGAAAAGCAGTCAAGTGAGAAGCTGTGGAAAGAGATTTGTTTTTAATCTTTCAAGGGATGATGGCATCACTGGCAAGGCCAGCATTTGTTGCCCATCCCTAATTGCCCTTGAGAAGGTGATGGCGAGCTGCCTTCCTGAACTACTGTAGTCCATCTGGTGCTGGTAGCTTACTAGATTCTGGGAAGGTTCCATTAGATTGGAAAATAGCCATTGTAACTCCTTTATTCAAAAAGGGAGGGAGACAGAAAGCAGGAAACTACAGGCCAGTTAGCTTAACATCTGCCGTAGGAAAAATATTAGAAGTTATTATTGAAGACACTATAGTAGGGTACTTAGAAAAATTCAAGGTAATCAGGCAGAGTCAACATGATTTTGTGAAAGGGAAATCATGTTGAACCAATTTATTGGAGTTCTATAAAGAAGTAACAACCAGTGGATATCCTGTATTTTGATTTCCAGAAGACATTGTTAAGTGCTACAAAGGTTATTGAGCATAATAAAAGCTCATGGTGTAGGGGGTAACATATTGGCATGGATAGAAGATTGGTGGTTAGCTAACGGGAAACAGAGAGTAGGCATAAATGGGTCATTTTCTGGTTGGCAAGATGTAACGAATGGTATGCCACAGGGATCAGTGCTGGGGCCTCAACTTTTTACAATTTATATAAATGATGAAGGGACCAAAGGTATGGTTGCCAAATTTGCTGGTGACACAAAGATAGGTAGAAAAGTAACTTGTGAAGAGGACATGAGGCTACAAAGGGATATAGATAGGTTAAATGAGTGGGCAAAGATCTGCCAAATGGAGTATAATGTGGGAAAATGTGAAATTGTCCATTTTGGCAGGAAGAATAAAAAAGAAGCATATTATCGAAATGGTAGGAGATTGAAGAGCTCTGAGATGCAGAGGGATCTGGGTGTCCTTGTGCATGAATCGCAAAAGGTTAGTATGCTGGTACAACAAATAATTCGGAAAGCTAATTGAATGTTATTGTTTATTACAAGATGAATTGCATACAAAAGTAAGGAGGTTATGCTTCAGCTATATAGGACATTGGTGAGACCACATCTGGAGTACTGCGTACAGTATTGGTCTCCTTATTTAAGGAAGGATGTAAATGCGTTGGAAGCAGTTCAGAGAAGGTTTACTAGACTAATACCTGGAATGGGTGGGTTGTCTTATGAGAAAAGGTTGGACAGTCTAGGCTTGTATCTGGTGGAGTTTAGGCATCTGGATTGAAACATATAAGATTCTGAGGGGTCTTGACAGGGTGGATGTGGAAACGATGTTTCCTCTTGTGGGAGAATCTAGAACTAGGGGTCACTGTCTAAAAACAAGGGGTTTCCCATTTAAGACAGAGATAAGGAGAAATTATTTCTCTGAGGCTTGTGAGTCTTTGGAATTCTCTTCCTCAAAAGGCAGTGGAAGCAAAGTCTTTGAATATTTTTAAGGCAGAGTTGGACAGATTCTTCATAAGCAAGGAGGTGAAAGGTTATTGGGGGTAGGCGGGAATGTGGAGTCAGATCAGCCATGTTTTTGTTGAATGGCGGAACAAGCTCGAGGGGCCGAACGGCCTACTCCTGCTCCTAATTTGTATGTTCGTATGATACACCCACAGTGCTGTTAGGGAGGGTGTTTCAAGAACCGGCGATATATTTCCAAGGCAGGATTGTGTGTGACTTGGACGGGAACTTTTTTTCCGTTCATGGCAGGTGTGCGTGGCTGGCTAGGTAGGCATTTATTGCCCATCTCTAATTGCCTTGAGAAGGTGGTGCAGTATGTGTGGGGTAGGCACACCCACTGTGCTGTTAGGAAGGGAGTTCCAGGACTTTGACCCAGCGACAGTGAAGGAACGGTGATATAGTTCCAAGTCAGGATGGGGTGTGGCTTGAAGGGAAACTTGCAGGTGGTGGTGTTCCCATGCACCTGCTGCCCTTGTCCTTCTAGGTGGTAGAGGTCGTGGGTTTGGTAGGTGCTGTCTGAGGAGTCTTGGTGCGTTGCTGATGTGCATCTTGTAGTTGGTACACACTGCTGCCACTGTGCATTGGTGGTGGAGCAAGTGATTGTTTGTGAATGGGGTGCCAATCAAGCGGGCTGCTTTGTCCTGGATGGTGTCGAGCTTCTTGAGTGTTATTGGAGCTGCACCCATCCTGGCAAGTGAAGAGTATTCCAAAACTCCTGACTTGTGCCTTGTAGATGGTGGACATGCTTTGGGGAATCAAGAGGTGAGTTACTCATCACAGGATTCCTAGCCTCTGAACTACTCTTGTACTTCAGTTCACTTTCTGGTAATTGGAAACCCCCAGGATGTTGACGTGGGGGATTCAGTGATTGTAATGCCATTGAATGTCAAGGGAAGATGGTTAGATTCGCTCTTGTTTGAGATAGTCATTGCCTGGCACTTGTGTGGCGCGTATGTTATTTGCCACTTATCAGCCCAAGCCTGGATATTGTCCAGGCCTTGTTGCATTTCTACACGGACTGCTTCAGTATCTGAGGAGTTGCGAATGGTGCTGAACATTGTGCAATCATCAGCGAACATCCCAACTTCTGACCTTATGATCGAGGGAAGGTCATCGATGAAGCAACTGAAGATGGTTGGGCCTAGGACATTACCCTGAGGAACTCCTGCAGTGATGTCCTGGAGCTCAGATGATTGACCTCCAACAACCACAACCATCTTCCTTTGCGCTCGGTATGACTCCAACCAGCAGAGATTTTTACCCGATTCCCATTGACTTCACCTTTGCTCGTGCCACTTGATGCCATACTCGGTCAAATGCTACCTTGATGTCAAGGGCAGTCACTCTCACCTCACCTCTTGACTTCAGCTCTTTTGTCCATGTTTGAATCAAGGCTGTAATGAGGTCAGGAGCTGAGTGGCCCTGGCCGAACCCAAACAGAGCGTCACTGAGAAGGTTATTGCTAAGCAAATACCACTTGATAGCACTGTCTGTGACACCTTCTATCATTTTACTAATGATTGAGAGTAGACTGATGGGGAGGTAATTGGCTGAAGATGGTTGTGATTGCTTCAGCCTTTTCTTTTGCACGAATATGCTGGGCAGCTCTGTCGCTGAGGATGGGGATATTAGTGGAGCCTCCTCCTGCTGTTAGTTGTTTAATTGTCCACCACCATTCACGACTGGATGAGGCAGGACTGCAGAGCTTAGATCTGATCCATTGGTTATGGGATCGCTTAACCCTGTCTATTGCCAAAACAAAAAAAAGAGTCCTGCTGCTAATTCAACACTTTGACTTGGTGCAGCAGAGAACTGAAAGTGAAAGCCACCTCCAATCTATAATCTTAACCACCAGAAATCTACAACACCCCAACAAGTCAAGACTACAAACAACCCAGGCCTGGATCTTAAAAGTGACTGTCTTACTTAGAAGATCCAACAGGTTTACTGTAAACCACGAACACCTACCACAGCTTACCCTTTGCCTTCAATCTATCTTAAGCGTGAATGCATGCGTAAGTGTTGTGAACATTTTGGGAAATGAATATTGTTCAATAAATAGGTTTTCTTGTAGAAAATTAACTATCACTGTCTGTTTATTGGGTAAGTAAAATACTTGGGGGCTAACTCATCATTTTAAACAAAACCCGATTGCAGTCAATTGGGAGGTGAACATGTGGAAACCAGCCAGACACCTTACCACATTGCTATAACGACTGTTTTACTGGGAAAACAACAGATACATATTGAGAACCAATGAAAAGGCACTTGAAATTTTAAAGAACACTTCTGCAACTTGAAAATTACACAAAATCCATGCAGTTGTTTAGAAAATGACCATTGGTGCAAGCAATGATCCACTGAAAATCACACTTCAAGGTTTGTTGCTAGTACCTAATTGGTTTGATTTTGATGTGTACATGATGATGCACTAAACCAACCAAAAATGGGAATATGAGGCGATTGAAACAAAAATTCTGTTTATATTGATGGAAATGAGTAAGTTGAGCTTTCTCCCAGACAAGGTCAGTACTTTCTCAGCAGGAAAAAAAGAGTTTGATGTTCAACTTATAGTACATAGAAAGTAAAATAAAATATATCAGCTGCATTACAAAAAACAGTTTGAAAATGGCTTGTTATTGCATAGATAATTAACACAAGCACTTTGGATAAGAAAAGATGCCTTTTTTAGGCTTTAACAGACTAATCAAACCAAATTGGCATGATTTGGGAGCAGATTTGGGGAGGCGGTGGCATAGTGGTATTATCACTGGACCAGTAACCCAGAGACCCAGGGTATTCCATTGGGGACACAGGTAGAATCCCACCATGGCAGAAGGTAGAATTTGAATTCAATTAATAAAAACTCTGGAATTAAAAAGCTAGTCTAATGATGGCCATGAAACCATTGTCAATTGTTGCAAAAAACCATCTGGTCCACTAATGTCTTTTAGGGAAGGAAATCTGCTGTCCTTACCTGGTCTGGCCTACATGTGACTTCAGACCCACAGCAATGTGGTTGACTCTTAAATGCCCTCTGAAATGGCCTAGCAAGCCACTCAGTTGTACCTAACTGCTTAAAAATAAAGTCAATAAGGAATGAAACTGGACAGACCACCCGGCAGCAACCTAGGCACCAGAAGCGACAACGGCAAACCCAGCCCTGTCGACCCTGCGAAGTCCTCCTTACAAGCTTCTGGGGACTTATGCCAAAGTTGGGAGAGCTGTCCCACAGACTAGTCAAGCAACAGCCTGACATAATCATACTCACGGAATCATACCTGACAGACAATGTCCCAGACATTGCAATCACTATCCCTGGGTATGTCCTGTCCCACCGGCAGGACAGACCCAGCAGAGGTGGTGGCACAGTGGTATACAGTCGGGAGAGAGTTGCCCTGGGAGTCTTCTACATCGACCCCGGACCCCATGAAGTCTCATGACATTAGGTCAAACATGGGGAAGGAAACCTCCTGCTGATGACCACCTACCGCACCCCCCCACCCCCTCAGCTGATGAATCAGTACTCCTCCATGTTGAACACCAGTTGGAGGAAGCACTGAGGGTGGCATGAGCACAGAATGTACTCTGCTGGCTGAATCCTAAAGGTGCTAGACTGGGTCTGCGACGGGTGGTGAGGGACCCAACAAGAGGGAACAACATACATGACCTCATCCTCACTAATCTGCCTGCTGCAGATGCATCTGTCCATGACAGTATTGGTTGGTATGACCACCGCACTGCTTGTGGAGACGAAGTCCCGTCTTCACATTGAGGATACTTCCCATCGTGCTGTGTGGCATGACCGCCATGCTAAATGGGATAGATTTCGAACAGATTTAGCAATGCGAAACTGGGCATCCATGAGGCGATACGGACCATTATCAGCAGCAGAATTGTACTCGACCACAGTCTGTAAGCTCCTGGCCCGGTATATCCCCCACTCTACCATTACCATCAAGCCGGGGATCAGCCCTGGTTCAATGAAGAGTGCAGGAGGGCATACCAGGAGCAACACCAGGCATACCGACAAATGAGGTGTCAACCTGGTGAAGCTACGATACAGGACTATTTGCATATCAAACAGCATAAGCAGCATGCGATAGACAGAGCTAAGTGATCCCATAACCAACTGATCATATCTAAGCTCTGCAGTCCTGCCACATCCAATCGTGAATGGTGGTGGACAATTAAACAGTTTAAGCAGGACGTAGCTCCACAAATATTCCCATCCTCAATGACGGGGGAGGCCAGCACATCAGTGCAAAAGATGAGGCTGAAGCACTTGCAACAATCTTCAGCCAGAAGTGCCGAGTGGATGATCCATCTCGGCCTCCTCCTGAAATCTCCAGCATCACAGATGCCAGACGTCAGCCAATTCGATTCACTCCGCGTGATATCAAGAAACGACTGAAGGCACTGGGTACTGCAAAGGCCACGGGCCCTGACAACATTCCGGCAATAGTACAGAAGACCTGTGCTCCAGAACTTGCCGGGCCCCCAGCCAAGCTGTTCCAGTACATCTACAACACTGGCATCTGCCTGGCAGTATGGAAAATTGCCCAGGTATGTCATGTACACAAAAGGCAGGACACATCCAAAGCGGCCCATTATAGCCCCATCGGCCTACTCTCAATCATCAGTAAAGTGATGGAAGGTGTCATTGACAGTGCTATCTAGCGGCACTTGCTTAGCAATAACCTGCTCAGTGACGCTCAGTTTGGGTTGCGCCAGGGCCACTCAGCTCCTGACATCATTACATCCTTGGTTCAAACGTGGACAAAAGAGCTGAACTCAAGAGGTGAGGTGAGAGTGACTGCCCTTGACATCAAGGCAGCATTTGACCGAGTATGGCATCAAGGAGCCCTTGCAAAACTGAGGTCAATGGGAATCATGGGGAAAATTCTCCACTGGTTGGAGTCATACCTAGCGCAGAGGAAGATGGTTGTGGTTGTTGGAAGTCAATTGTCCCAGCTCCAGGACATCACTGCAGGAGTTCCTCAGGCCAGTGTCCTAGGCCCAACCATCTTCAGCTGCTTCATCAATGACCTTCCTTCAATCATAAGGTCAGAAGTGGGGATGTTCGCTGATGATTGCACAATGTTCAGCACCATTCATGACTCCTCAAATACTGAAGCAGTCCATGTGGAAATGCAGCAAGACCTGGACAATATCCAGGCTTGGGCTGACAACAGGCAAATAATATTCGCGCCACACAAGTGCCAGGCAATGACCATCTCCAACAAGAAAGAATCAAACCCTCTCCCCTTGACATTCAACGGCATTACAATCACTGAATCCCCCACTATCAACATCCTGGGGTTTACCATTGACCAGAAACTGAACTGGAGTAGCCATATAAATACCGTGGCTACAAGAGCAGGTCAGAGACGAGGAATCCTGCGACGAGCAACTCACCTCCTGTCTCCCCCAGTGCCTCTCCACCATCTACAAGGCACAAGTCAAAAGTGTGATGGAATACTCTCCACTTGCCTGGATGGATGCAGCTCCAACAACACACGAGAAGCTCGACACCATCCAGGACAAAGCAGCCTGCTTGATTGGCACCCCATCTACAAACATTCACTCCCTGCACCACCGACGCACAGTGGCAGCAGTGTGTACCATCTACAAGATTCACTACAGCAACGCACCAAGGCTACTCAGGCAGTGCCTTCCAAACCCCTGACCTCTATCACCTCGAAGGGCAAGGGCAGCAGATGCGTGGGAACACCACCACCTGCAAGTTCCTCTTCAAGCCACGCACCATCCTGACTTGGAACTATATCACCGTTCCTTCACTGTCGCTGGGTCAAAATCCTGGAACTCCCTTCCTAACAGCACTGTGGGTATACCTACTCCACATGGACTGCAGCAGTTCAAGAAGGCAGCTCACCACCACCTTCTCATGGACAATTAGAGATGGGCAGTAAATGCTGGCCTGGCCAGTGAAGCCCACATCCCATGAAACAAATATTAAAAATATTGTAACTCTGAGCTGAGTCCCAGCCATTTTAATTGCTTGGCCTCATTTAAATGCTGCCAGCCCACTTCCTGCCTGCCCAGGTGGGAAAAGGACGCAGAGTAGCTGCCGGAGATTGGGCAGCACTGGGCTCTCCACTGATTTACAGGAATGTAGGATGGAGGGGCTCTGGAAAGGGGAGGCCATGACTTTCCTTGTGAGGCTCAGAGAAGCACTCCTGCTCCTGCTGACCAAGAACGTTTCGAACATCTGTTTGGGCCAGTTCGACCTTTGACAGCTACTGACCAGCTTTCATCTGGCAGGGAAGCCACAGTGGTTTCCCCACTCAGACCCCAGGTTAAAGTGCAATCAGGTTCCCTCTGACATCATAGATCCCTGATTCGCATGTATTCATGTGCCCCCCCCACCTCTGGGCCTGCTTTAGGCATGTGCCTCAGCCACCTGCAGGCTAAGACTACAACTCGCCGTAAAGGGCGTTCTGAGTAGAGTTCTGAGCGGGAAACTAAACTGCTTTGTTTGAGTTACTGTTACGACCGAGTCGGAAGGAGTGCACTGTTCATTCTCGTTCCACTTCTCCACAGGTCGCAACATATATTTACATTTTCCCACTTACCGTTACAGTCAATCATATACTCTGTTTTTCCCAGAATTAAACACAGCAACCAGGTTTCTTTGATAAACAACAAAATTATCAGTTTATTACAAAACAAGCCTTAACCAGTAATGAAGTAAAGCACAAACACACAGACTGAAATATCAAGGCCGGAATTTTACGCATCCCCGCAAAGAGCTCGGGGGTAGTGTGGAGGTGGTGCTCTTCCCGACCTGCTCTCACCTCCACCCCATTTTACGCTGGGCCATGGTAGCGAGAAACAGCCCGCCCGTCCCAGGCCAATCAAGGCCCTTAAGTGGCCAGTTAATGGCCATTTAAGGGTCTCCATCTGTCCCCATGAGTATTTTGCCATTGGCAGGCAGATAGCCCAAGCCTGAAAAAAGCTGCCTGTAACAAGTAGGAGGCCTTCTGACAGCCTGTGGGGGAGGGGGGGGGCGCTTTATTGGGCACCATGTGCCTGATGGAAGGTTGCCCCCGATGCCCCAACAGCCAACACCCCCCCCCCCCCCCCCCGTGCCCCCAATCGATCCCTCTTGCCTCGCTGGGGCATGACCAATCACCCCCTGCGAGGTCCTCTCTGTCAACTTGATCTTGAAGCTGGGTTGCAGTCCCAGCAGTGGCCATCCCTCCCAGTGGCGCTGCTGGACCTAAGAACTGCCGGCAGCTCCATTAGGTGGACTTCCTGCCTCAATGAGGTGGAAGTCTTGTCTAAGACCAATTAAGGACTTGGGGACCGTAAAATCTGTTCTGGATCCCCAGACCCGGCAGAAGCGGAATTGCCAATGACTTCTCGGTCAGTGGACGTCTCCCGTCCAACAAGCGCAAAGTTCTGGCCCAAAGTTCCCTTTTTACCTTAGCCCCTCTCATTCACATACACATATACCGGTTAACTGGAAAAATAAAGGGATTTTTGTTTTTAGAGCTCTATTACAGACAAAAAAACACTTGGGCTGAATACTTGCTCATTCTTGAAGAAACAGATGAGATATGTTGTGTTCTAAACCTGGCATATAGTCTGTCCTCCAAGTGCACGTAGACGGGTCACTGGAATCTTTCAGAACAGTTCTTTTTAGGCGGCGTTGAGTATTAATTTAGCAGGCTTTTCTTCAAAGACAGAAAACAAGATGAGTTGACACAGTGGACTTCTCAGGGTCTTTTAGAGAGGTGCTGGAAAGCTGAGCTGGGTTGTGGTCTTCTCTCCTCTCTTGGGAATTCTCTTCTTTCCTTGGAAGTTCTCTCTCTCCTTGGAATTTCTCCCTTTCTATATAGTTCAACCCCAACTGAAAACAATTCAAAAGTAAAACCGACAACAGGAGGTCAACCTATTGACCTCCATCAATCTTGACCTGTCACTTCTTTATAAAAACAACTTATCCAGGTGTCCAAAGTTCTGTGTTATTTATTGATCTGGAAGTCATTTGGTTTTCTGGAAAGGCTTGTTTTCCTCACAAGAGCTCTCAGTAGCCCTTTTTAAAAAAAAAATTTTTCCAGGGACTGTTTTTCAAAGACATGTGGCCTTTACATGACCCCCTTTGAAAACCCCAAAGTTTACCATTTCTTCAGTCGTTCAAAAATGAATCCTCAAAAGATATATTTAACAAAACACAGAGGCGTTTTTGTAACATTCCCTATAGACTTGGGTTTCTGCCAGACAGGTCGGGTTTAAAATTGACCTAGTTTTCCACTGTAGAATTTGCAAACTATAATGATTTTCAATTATATTTTGAGATCCCATGAAAAAGACACTTTAAATTTTTTTTAAATTACTGCTTCTACCAAGTATGAGTCCAAGATGGGGTTATAATAATGCAATCTCAATTCTCTGGCACACTCTCTTTGAGCACAGGTTGCCACCAGGAGTGTTGCATTGCTTTATTTACCCTCCTGCCTATGCATGTTTTCCTGGGTGTGCCTTCAATTATTCTACAAACAATGGTATGTTCAAAAAAATCAAATGAAACTATTCTAAAGGAAATGAATATTATTTAAGAACATAAAAACATAAGAAATAGGAGCAGGAGTAGGTCATTTGGCCCCTCGAGCCTGCTCTGGCATTCAATACGATCATGGCTGATCTGATTGTGGCCTTTAACACCACTTTCCTGCCTGCTCCTCCAAAACCCTTGACTCCCTTGTAGATCAAAAATCTGTCTAACTCGCCCTTGAATATATTAAATGACCCAGCCTCCAGTGCTGTCTGGGGTAGAGAATTCCGAAGATTCACGACCCTCTGAGAGAAGAAATTCCTCCTCATCTCTGTCTTAAATGGAAGACCCCTTATTTTGAAACACTTGCTCCTTAGTTCTAGATACCCCCATGAGGAGAAACATCCTCAGCATTTACCCTGTTAAACCCCCTCAGAATCTTGTGTTTCAATAAGATCACCTCTCATTCTTCTCAACTCCAATGAGTATAGGCCCAACCTGCTCAACCTTTCCCCATAAGACAACCCCATCAGCCCAGAAATCAGCCTAGTGAGACTTCTCTGAACTGCTTCCAATGCAAGTATATCCTTCCTTATATAAGGAGACCAAAACTGTGCGCGGTACTCTCGGTGCGGTCTCACCAATGCCCTATACAGTTGTCGTAAGATTTTCCTACTTTTATACTCCATCCCCTTTGCAATAAATGCCAGCATTCCATTTGCCTCCCACTCCTTGCTATTTTAATGGAAGCATTAAGTTATTTAAAACAAACTGTTTAATGTCTCAGTTAAAATAACGAGTGAAGTTTGATACAAGAGTGTTAACATTGTAACGTTGTAATAATTTCCAGACTTTGATCTCTTGCTGAATTTCCACTGCCCAGACATTATTTGATTTTATTTGGAGTTGTTGTCTTTCTCTCTGTTTGACTTATCTGACGTTACATTTCTCCAGGCTGTCAGTCCTGACTGACACTAACCTGCCATGTTACATCTGACCTCTGCTGAGGAGATTGTCATGTCTGTATTTGAGGACTCTTTTGTATCTCACTGCTAGTTCCATATGGCTGACCCAGCAATCTTGCCACCTAGTGTGTCAAAAACTTAATTGTAGGTGCCAGTGCTTTCTGTGATCAATTAATTTCAATTTTTTATTATGATTTTTATCTTTTTTTCTTGCTTCAATAAATTAAAGACCTGTCTTATGGTCCTTTTCTGTTTCAAAGATTAGGAGAATTGTATGGAAATCTGTCAAATGAGAAACAGGATTGAACAGTAACTGCTGGAGGGTATGAGTTCTATTAGGGGGTGCCTATTAGACAAGGGTAGAATTCCATCTACAGGGTATGTGCCACTTCTCTGCAGCTTTTGTGACATTGGTGCAGACAGAATTTGTCATCCATGAATTTACAGCTTATTCTTGACTTCTCTTAAACTCCTTTTGAGAGAGAAAAAAATATAGCTATATAAAATATCCAGTTACAGGATGTGTTCCATTTAGTGCTTGATTGAAACGTATTGCTCACCAGTATCGTCCAGCTATGAAAATTATAATATGGAACAGAGATTAGAATGAAATTATCATGGCTTGAAGGCATTTACTCAGTGGCAGCAGCAGCATAAACCTGCATCTGAGATAATACATTAGGTTCTGCATGTGCAGTATTATTGCTGTACATTATGTATGTTTCATTTATACTACTTCGCACACCAGCAACGCTGACAGATAGGTAATTACTCTCTGCGCCAATGAACACTTATCAGTAGACTGCTGTTTATTGCTGAAATGAAGTGTGCTTGTCAGTCAAGGTCACACATTTGTATGTCCTCCTTTAATAGTTCTTTCACAGTTGTTGAACTTTGCTTACATTTGTTGTTTCAAGTTACTGGAGGTTATTTCCCGGCGGAGCAGCAGGAGAAGGTAGCGACTCTTCGGTGGGTGAGTGAAGGCATCAGGAGCTGTGTTTTAAAAGTAAGTACTTACTGTTTTACTTACTGTTTTCCTTGTCTTTGAGTTTCTTTTGGCGCCGGAGGAACCGGAAGCTGGTCGGCAGCGAGGACTCCTGGGTAGGTATTTTCCTTAAAGGTGCGGAGCTGAGTAAACCCGAGCCACTACACATGTAGTGTCTCCCACCCATCCTCCTCCTCAAACCTAATAATAAGACCCTTTTTACCCTCCTCCTCTAACCAAAAAGGACTGAGCAGGTAAGCTATTTACTGTTTTTGTTAATATCTATAGTTGTACTTAACTAAGGGGTAATTGAATAAAAGAAATGGCAGCCAGTGTAGTGTATTGCTCCTCCTGCAGAATGTTCGAGGTGAGGGAAACCTCCGGTGGCCCTGCCGACTTCACCTGCTGGAAGTGCATCCGTCTCCAGCTCCTATCAGACCGTGTTAGGGAATTGGAGCTGGAGCTGGATGAACTGAGGATCATTCGGGAAGCTGAGGGGTTGATAGATAGAAGCTACACGGAGGTCGTTACTCCACAAATCAAAGGCAGCTGGGTAACAGTTAGAGGTGGGAAGAGGTCAGTGCAGGGATCTCCTGTGGTCGTTCCCCTCAACAACAAGTATACAGTTTTAGATACTGTTGGGGGGGACGGCCTATCGGGGGCAGGCTGCAGTGACCGGGCCTCTGGCACGGGGTCCTGCACTGTGGCTCAGAAGGGAAGGAGGGAGAATGGGAGAGCACTAGTCATCGGGGACTCGATGGTGAGGAGTACGGACAGGCGGTTCTGTGGGCGCAGGCGAGACGCACGGATGGTTTGTTGCCTCCCTGGTGCCAGGGTCCGTGATGTTTGTGATCGCGTCTTCAGGATCCTTAAAGGGGAGGGGGAGCAGCCAGAGGTCGTGGTGCACATTGGCACCAACGACGTAGGAAGGAAGGGTGGCACAGATGTTAGAAGTGAGTTTAGGGAGTTAGGCTGGAAGCTGAAAGCTCGGACGGACAGAGTTGTTATCTCTGGTTTGTTGCCGGCGCCACGTGATAGTGAGGCTAGGAATAGGGAGAGAGCACAGCTGAACACGTGGCTGCAGGAATGGTGTAGGAGGGAGGGCTTCCAGTTCTTGGATAATTGGACTGCATTCTGGGGAAGATGGGACCTGTTCAAACAGGATGGGCTGCATCTGAACCAGAGGGGCACCAATATCCTGGGAGGGAGGTTTGCTAGTACTGTTCGGGAGGGTTTAAACTAGTTTGGGAGGGGGATGGGAACCGGACTTGTAATCCAGGGACCAGTGGGTCCACTCAGAAAGACAAAGAGTGTAGTGAGGTATTGGGGAAGGTAGCACTGTCACAGAGGACAGATGGGCACGGAGAAGGGTTAAAGTGCGTATACTTCAACGCAAGAAGCATCAGGAATAAGGTGAGTGAATTGAAGGCGTGGATGGGCACTTGGGACTACGATGTTGTGGCCATCACTGAAACGTGGATAGGTGAGGGGGAGGAATGGTTTTTGGAGGTACCTGGTTATAGATGTTTTCATAAGATTAGGAATGGTGGTAAAAGAGGTGGGGGGGTGGCATTGTTAGTTAGAAATAGTGTAACAACTGCTGAAAGAATTTTCGAGGAGGATCTGCCGACTGAGGCACTGTGGGTTGAGGTCAGGAACAGGAAAGGAGCAGTCACCTTGATGGGAGTTTTCTATAGGCCCCCCAATAGCAGCAGGGAGGTGGAAGAGCAGATTGGGAAACAGATTTTGGAAAGGAGCAGAAGTCACAGGGTAGTAATTATGGGGGATTTCAACTTCCCAAATATTGATTGGCAACTCTTTAGATCGAATAGTTTGGATGGGGTAGTGTTTGTGCAGTATGTCCAGGAAGCTTTTCTGACTCAGTATGTAGACTGCCCGACCAGAGGGGAGGCAATATTGGATTTGGTACTAGGTAATGAACCAGGGCAAGTGATAGAGCTGTTGGTGGGCGAGCACTTTGGAGATAGTGATCACAATTCTGTAGCATTCACTGTGGTAATGGAGAGGGATAGGTATGTGCAACAGGGCAAGGTTTACAATTGGGGGAAGGGTAGATATGATGCTGTCAGGCAGGAACTGAGGAGCATAAGTTGGGAGCATATGCTGGCAGGGAAGGGCACGGTCGAAATGTGGAACTTTTTCAAGGAGCAGATAGTAGGGGCCATTGATAAGCATGTCCCTGTCAGACAGGGAAGGGATGGTCATGTGAGGGAACCGTGGTTGACAAGAGAGGTTGAGAGTCTTGTTAGGAAGAAGAAGGATGCGTATATAAAGTTGAGGAAAAAGGGCACAGGCATAGCTCTGGAGGGATACAAGATGGCCAGGAAGGATCTGAAGAAAGGGATTAGGAGAGCTAAGAGAGGGCATGAAAAATGCTTGGCGGGTAGGATAAAAGAAAACCCCAAGGCCTTTTACGCGTATGTCAGAAATATGAGGATGACTAGGGGGACCATAGGTCCGGTCAAGGACAATAGCGGGAGACTGTGTGTTGAGCCGGAAGAGATAAGTGAGGTTTTGAATGAGTACTTCTCTTCGGTATTTACGAATGAGAAGGGGTGTATTACTGAAGAGGACGGTGGGAAGCAGACTGGTAAGCTCGAGGAAGTGCTCGTTAGGAGGGAAGATGTGTTGGGGCTTTTGAATAACTTGAAGATAGACAAGTCTCCCGGGCCTGACGGGGTATATCCAAGGATGTTATGGGAAGCAAGGGATGAAATTGCAGAGCCGCTGGCAATGATCTTTTCATCTTCTCTGCTGACGGGGGTGGTACCAGGTGATTGGAGGGTGGCAAATGTTGTGCCCCTGTTCAAGAAAGGGAATAGGAACAACCCTGGGAATTACAGGCCAGTTAGTCTTACTTCGGTGGTAGGCAAGTTGATGGAAAAGGTGCTGAGGGATAGGATTTCTGAGCATCTGGAAAGACACTGCTTGATTCGGGACAGTCAGCACGGTTTTGTGAGGGGTAGGTCTTGCCTCACAAGCCTGATTGAATTCTTTGAGCAGGTGACCAAGCAAGTGGATGAGGGTAAACCAGTGGATGTGGTGTACATGGATTTTAGTAAGGCATTTGATAAGGTCCCCCATGGTAGACTTATGGAGAAAGTCAGGAGGCATGGGATAGTGGGGAATGTGGCCAGTTGGATTAAGAATTGGCTAACTGATAGAAGGCAGAGAGTGGTCTTAGATGGTAAATACTCAGCCTGGAGCCCAGTTACCAGTGGCGTGCCGCAGGGATCAGTTCTGGGTCCTCTCCTGTTTGTGATTTTTATTAACGACTTGGATGAGGAAGTCGAAGGGTGGGTCAGTAAATTTGCAGATGATACAAAGGTTGGTGGAGTTGTGGATACCGAGGAGGGCTATTGTCGTCTGCAAAGGGACTTGGATAGGTTGCAGTGCTGGGCTGAAAAGTGGCAGATGGAGTTTAACCCTGAAAAGTGTGAGGTCGTCCATTTTGGAAGGACAAACATGAATGCAAAATACTGGGTTAACGGTAGGGTTCTTGGGCATGTGGAGGAGCAGAGAGACCTTGGGGTCTATGTGCATAGATCATTGAAAGTTGCAACTCAAGTGGATAGGGCTGTGAAGAAGGCATATGGGGTGTTAGCGTTCATTAGCAGAGGGATTGAATTTAAGAGCCGTGAGGTGATGATGCAGCTGTACAGGACCTTGGTAAGGCCTCATTTGGAGTACTGTGTGCAGTTCTGGTCGCCTCATTTTAGGAAGGATGTGGAAGCCTTGGAGAGGGTGCAGAGGAGATTTACCAGGATGTTGCCTGGAATGGAGAATAAGTCTTACGAGGAAAGGCTGAACATTCTAGGCCTCTTCTCATTAGAAAGGAGAAGGATGAGGGGTGACATGATAGAGGTTTATAAGATGATCAGGGGAATAGATAGGGTAGACAGTCAGAAACTTTTTCCCCGGGTGGAGCAAAGCGTTACAAGGGGTCATAAATTTAAGGTGAAGGGTGGGAGATATAAGGGGGATGTCAGGGGAAGGTTCTTTACCCAGAGAGTGGTCGAGGCATGGAATGCCTTGCCCGGGGAAGTTGTTGAGTCAGAAACTTTAGGGACTTTCAAAAGGCTTTTGGATAGGTATATGGATAAAGGAGAATGATGGGGTATAGATTAAATTGTCCTTGACAGAGGACAAAGGATCGGCACAACATTGTGGGCCGAAGGGCCTGTTCTGTGCTGTATGTTCTATGTTCTATGTTCTATGTTCTATGTTACAGTATTATGATGCACATTGTTGTCATGATAATAGATCACAACCATTGCTGTTTACTGCATTAATTATTAAATTGGATAGCAGGTGAGAGGAGTTGTTTTTCTGGCCTGATTGTTCAGCAGCTGTACTGAAGTGCAATACTGTAAGCTGCAGTTTTTAAACTCGAATTAATGTACAATTTAAGAGCATGTTTGATTCCCATGCAGTTCCACAGTACTGCATTTCTGCTCAGAGCAGGTGCTTTTGTTTCTCTCTACGCTTTATCTTGGTCTCATCATTCAAGATAAAAGATTTATTCCCAGCCTGCTTGCAATAATTATCATCTGTTAATCATACAGACTTTTGAGGTGACTAAGTATATGTGTCATAAAACTCTCTTACTGAAAGCAATTTCTTCTGCAAAGTAATTTCGTGGTTTTCCTGGAATTTTCTCTGCTGGGGCAGATTTAACTGTTAACTGATGGTTATCTTTAATTACTTGTACATGGCTTTTCAAAATTAAAGTGGATTAAAGCCTACACATGTCCCTTTTATTATAACATCCATTCCTTCAGAGATAGTGAGACAAACTTCACAAAATATCCAGAAAAAAACACTTTTAGGGATATCCCCAAATTTCAAAAGCTTAATATAGTCATTACAGCTACTGTAAATCTCTGGGCCTTTAACTTGTTTCTGACCTGGTGTTTCCTGTGTTTTGTCTAGACCTTGTTCCATAGTAATAACCTTTTGGGTCAGCTCAGAATGTTGGCAAAGGCCCATTTTCATTGCTGGATGTCTTCATTTCTATTGGTGCTGATCTCACCTGCTGCTGCTGATGAAAGATTAGTATTTGCTTTTTTGAAAACACAGTATCAAATGAAAGAACTGAATGAGTATTTCCTATAATGACTGAAATGCATGAAGATCTCACTTATTTGTCTCTACTCCAGTAAATATCACATACCTGTAATGTTTATGCTTGGGTACATCTTAGAATTGTAAAATTGTTTGATTAAGGATATTTTTATACCTTAGTCATTTTGAGGACTAGTTTTAAAAAATATTATTCTTAAAAAAAAATAAGATTTAAGTCTTTGAATTGATTTGAAGATGGTAGTGGAAAAATAGAACTTTTTGTCCTAAAAGGCTAGTTTATAAGCTATTCTTACAAATAAGAGTTTGATTACAGTCATTTCTACGGAGTTACAGATCTGGTCAAGATAAATAGCTTTTAATAAGTAATTTATAATTCTATGCTTTTTAATCATACATCAAGATATTAAGGAAACTTTAGAATTGTATTTATAAAGGCTCACATTTGTTATCTGCGCAAATGACATTCACTTGAATTGCCTCCCTTATTCCTTATAAATTGCTGCAAACGATTGTATTTGAAGAGTTCTGGTGGATTTGTAGACCTGTTTTAACCGAGCAACATTTTTTTATTACTGCCTGTTGATGGTATAGCATTAATTACCCTGACACTAATTAAACTGCATCAAACAAATACCACAGAGTTCCTCCGGGGACAACAGAAGGCTGTTTAAAATAATTATTGGAGCTTCATGCATGTGCAAAGTTTTCATTATTCATCGGATTATACCAGGAGAGTGTTAATACCATGAAAGCCCTCCCTAACATTCCTGCAATTTTTAAAAATATCCCTTTCAGTCCAAAACTGCTGTAGAATTTCTATGGTCAAACAAAATCAGGACTACTTTAGTCACCAAAGCTGATTTTTGTAGACCTGGAACAGGTGTTCCTATGCAGGTTTTGATATGATTATGCATTAGCTTATGGTGGCAAAGCTTTCATTCCCCACCTACTGACAGCCCATAGGTATAGGCTTTGTACTTCTGAAGCATAAAATGAAATGTGTACATCAAAACTGATGTACTATTTAATTGAAATGAGTAGTCAATTTGTTACCACATCAACTTATGTTATGGATGCCCTCTGGATGCAAGACATTCTCTTGATAGTAAGGGAGAAGAAACAGCAATTTATTATAGAGAAGATTTCTTCAAAGTAAGAGGTTTTTCATAAAACGTGGAATGCATACAAAAGTTTAAAATCTATCATGAGTTATCCTTCGGTTATTTGTTTCTTAGTTTTTTGGTTCTTTAATTATAGCCTAATGTCAGTTTCGAGTAAGTACCAAGGAAACTATGTAAACGTTTGGAACAAGACAGCATTAGATGAAGCAACATTAAAAAAAATACAGATATTAAACTTTGGTTACAGGAACTGAAAAACAGGCATTTAATTCCTTTTATCAACATGTTCCTTTGGAATAAATGTACCACCTGTTGCTTTTTAGTGGGGCGGTTGAAATATCCTGAATATTGTAGGTGTAATAACATTGCAGGTTGGAGTGTACACTATACCTGAGAGCAAATGAATCACTACAGCCATTAGGCGCATGAAGTAGGCAGCAGCCCTGGAATTCTACAGTCCAAAGGTTTGGTTGTAGTAAGCATACACTTCAACCTGCAATGTTATTATACCTACAATATCCAGGATATTTCAACTGCCCCACTAAAAAGCAACAGGTGGTACGTTTATTCCAGTGGAACAACATGTTGATAAAAGGAATTAAATGCCTGTTTTTCAGTTTCTGTAACCAAGGTTTAACAATATCTGTATTTCTTTTAATGTTGTTTCATTTAATGCTGTTTTGTTCCAAAAGTTTACATATTTTCCCTGGTACTTTAAGTTAACTGTCATTAGGCTATAATTAAAGAACCAAAAAATTAAGAAGCAGACAACCGAAGGATAACTAGTGATAGATTTAAAACTTTTGCATGCATTCCACGTTTTATGAAAAACCTCTTGCTGTTTATTCACCCTTACTATCAAGAGAATGTCATATATCCAGAGGCCGTCAATAAAATAAGTTGATTGTATTTTGTATTTACTGAAGTTTGTGACTTACTAGGAGGCAAGAAGTAAAATCAAGAACTAACAGAAAAACGCCATTCTCATCTCCCAGTGTTTCATCTGCTGGTCATAAAGTACAGGGAAAAGCCTGTGTTTCACTGTTCTACTTTTCTGGTCGGAATATGATTGTGGAAAAGGACAGTATGTCCTTTCAGTTTTTTCCTGATTTCTTACGTGTGGTTCTTGGTTTCACTTCTACATTGTCCTTTGTGCCTAAAGGTAATACCGCTCACGTGATATTGTTGCTAGATTTCTACAGTATTGTTTTACTAGGTTTGAATATTTGTTCTGTTTTCCATCTTGTTGATGGCTGATCATGGGGGAAGGGACGAGAGCAGGTCAGAGAAGGGAGGTATTACCTACCGGAAGAAAAACTAGATAATTCATACATACTTACGAACAGCTGATAGCAGGCGAGGCATTGGCCTGATTTATACTTTTGAAGACAGGTTGCCTGAGCTCTTTGGGAATTATTTATGGTATGGTGTGCTGGGGGTGATGTGGGGGGGGAGGGTGACAAGGAAGGCAAAAATAAATCTCTGTTTAAATGGCTGGGCAGCCCAACTAAATCTAAAACTTTGAGGGGATAACTTGCCTGGTTCATTTGATTTGTGCTGAATTTTCACTGGGAATTTAAAGGAACATAGTATGCACGAAAAAACCTTTGGCAAATCTTTCATATTTGTTTATAGATGTTTCATGTAATAATGTAATAATGTAATTCAAACAGAAGTGCATCACTTCTGGATAATACGGTGATGGAAATGATGGTTGGAACTACTGCCTCTTCATCCTCATAATAGATTTGTCAGTTTTTTCATGGTTCTTTAAAGTTAAATATATTAATGTGCACAGGAGGAGTATCTGACTTTCTTTTATATTTTTGATTTCTAAATGGAGTGTGAAGTGGCTTTTGAAATTTTTGTCATTAGGAAGGAATGGCTGCCATCTTCCTCTCAGATGCCGTAAAATTCTGATTTGAAACTTTAGTGAACACTTAATTGAGCTTGTTCATCAGTCCTGGGCCATACAAAGAATTGGGTTCGCACAGTAGAATGTAGCTAAATTATGACCTTGAACTATGAAGCGTCAAAAGAGCTGAACTCAAGAGGTGAAGTGAGAGTGACTGTCCTTGACATCAAGGCAGCATTTGACCGAGTATGGCATCAAGGAGCCCTAGCAAAACTGAGGTCAATGGGAATCGGGGGGTTGGGGGGGAAACCCTCTGCTGACTGGAGTCATACCTAGCGCAAAGGAAGATGGTTGTGGTTGTTGGAGGTCAATCATCTGAGCTCCAGGGCATCACTGCAGGAGATCCTCAGGGTAATGTCCGAGTTCCAACCATCTTCAGCTGCTTCATCAATGACCTTCCTTCAAGCATAAGGTCAGAAGTGGGGATGTTCGCTGATGATTGCACAATGTTCAGCACCATTTGTGACTCCTTAGATACTGAAGCAGTCCGTATAGAAATGCAGCAAGACCTGGACAATATCCAGGCTTGGGCTGATAAGTGGCAAGTAACATTCATGCCACACAAGTGCCAGGCAATGACCATCTCCAACAAGACAGAATCTAACCATCTCCCCTTGACATTCAACAGCATTACCATCGCTGATTCCCCCGCTATCAGCATCCTAGGGGCTACCATTGACCAGAAACTGAACTGGAGTAGCCATATAAATACCGTGGCTACAAGAGCAGGTCAGAGGCTAGGAATCCTTAGGCAAGCAACTCACCTCCTGACTCCTCAAAGCCTGTCCACCATCTACAAGGCACAAGTCAGGAGTGTGATGGAATACTCTCCACTTGCCTGGATGGGTGCAGCTCCAACAACACTCAAGAAGCTCGACACCATCCAGGACAAAGCAGCTCACTTGATTGGCACCCCGTCTACAAGCATTCACTCCCTCCATCACCGATGCACAGTGGGAGCAGTGTGTACCATCTATAAGATGCAATGCACCAAGGCTCCTTAGACAGCACCTTCCAAACCCGCGACCTCTACCAACCAGAAGGACAAGGGCAGCAAATGCATGGGAACACCACCACCTGCAAGTTCCCCTCCAAGTCACACCATCCTGACTTGGAACTATATTGCCGTTCCTTCACTGTCGCTGGGTCAAAATCCTGGAACTCCCTTCCTAACAGCACTGTGGGTGTACCTACCCCACATGGACTGCAGCGGTTCAAGAAGGCAACTTGCCACCACCTTCTCGAGGGCAATTAGGGATGGGCAATAAATGCTGGCCTGGCCAGTGATGCCCACATCCCATGAATGAATTTTAGAAAAGGCTTGCAGAGAAGAGTGGCTGTGATCAAGAAGTTACTGCCACAGTGGGAAAAAACTTGAACGAATACCCAGCACTGCACAATAAACTCAATATCACAATTTAAGAACTTGAAGATGAGAGTGGGAGTTGTAATCCTGACTCTTGGCAATATCTGCACCAATTTACTGTCATGCCAGTCGATTTTCTGATTCAGTGGTTCAATGGCACAATCAGTTACATAGCCACAAAAAATGAGGACACTTGTATGTACTGAGTCGAGGCAGTCTTGAATGTCAACATGGTATAGTAAACTACTCATAAGCCCATAGTTGTTGTAAGGGATTTGATTTCTGTAGTAGTTTTGCTGCTTTTAAATTGCATTTTGGCATTAGTGCAGCACTTTCTCTTTGGCATAAACACAACACTAAAAGCATGGTAAAAAATGGGCAAGTGCATATTAGTACACTTTTACTATGGATTGGAATTAGCTCTACAACATCAACCACCCCTATCCCTACCTCAGCCCACCTTCCATTGAAGCTCTCACTTATGCCTTTATCACCTCCTGACATTGGTTTGATTTTGGCACCGCTTTATTGCATTCCACTTTTTATTTGTCAGATGTAGAATAATGCTAAAGTATGTCGAGTATAAATGAAGGAGGATCAAAGCATGATTCATGCTAATGATATTGTCTTCCTCAAAATTCTGTGCTTACACTCTGCAGGATGATAGGTAAATTGGCCACTGTAAATTGCCCCTAGTGTAGGTAGGTGGTAGGAGAATGGTAGGGAATATGGGGTTAATGTAGGATTAGTATAAATGGGTGGTTGTTGGTTGGCACAGACTCGGTGGGCCGAAGGGCCTGTTTCAGTGCTGTATCTCTAAATAAATAAACAATCTTCCCAGAAACCACTATCCACTTTCTTTAATTTCTATCCTTTTATCTGTTTTGTAGCCATCATTTAAGCCATTCAGCTACCTGACCCCTGACTCCATATATCCTGCTGTTTCTTATGATTCACTTGTGTGGCTCCGCATTTTTGGGCTTCTGAAATTCCACACATATTACTATCAATGCATTGCTCTTGCCTACTCTTTGTTTCTTTTCAAATAATTCTATAAGGTTGGTTAAATATGACCTTTTTAGAACAATGTTGAATTTTTATTATTCTCCATCTCAAGGGTTTAGTTATCCAATCTTTTAGCACAGATACTAACATCTTTCCTCCCACTCACATTAAAGTAATTTGTCTATAGTTTCCTGGATTAGCCCTCTTTTGCTGTCTGCCAGTCCTTTGGCATGATATCTTCTTCTATTTTTTTTTCATGTAAATGAATACTAGTGCCTCTTCTATCTCCAGCCTAATTACTCTTGAGTTTCTGTAGGTGCAATCCACCTGCACACGGACCCTTAGTCTTTGTACTATCGTTATCTATCTCAATTGTTACATTAAACTCTATTACTGCTGCCTAAATGTTTTCTCATACCTACCTGACTGCTCTGGTTCATTTCCCATTACTTGGTCTAAACAGTGCTTCCTTCCTTGTTGGAGTTCTTGCATATTGGGTCAGGAATCTTGCCCACCATGGTTTAAAAACTCCACCCCCTTCTTTCCTTTCATTCCCTCTCCCAGACAGTTTATTTGGGGATAGCTGAAATCCACCAAGATTTACTTTTTTTACTCGCTTCATAGATTTGCCTATTGTGATGGAAACCACACCTGCCAAAAATGAAACATATTAATTTTGTCATATGGACCATTATTTTTGAACTTTTACAGGACTTGAAATAACTTGTTTAAAAAGACCACAACAGTGGCAGAAAACATGGCTGCACATTTGCATTCTAAAGGAAAATGACTGGAAACATGGCTGCACATTTGCATTGTAAAAGACAGTTGCAGTAAGAAAACAATGGGAGTGCCTCCCTGATTCAATTAGCCAGATGGATTTGATCAAGATAAATTGAATGTGTAAGAGCCAGCATTCCACTCCCCACCCCACCCCATCCCTCAATTGAGTGTGTCTGGTAAGCTTGGGGGAAAACCATAAACCTCGCAGGAGACGTTGTTCCAAATAAGGAGCTAGTCACATGACTAACCTGCTGGCCAACATGGAGTTAATTGAATTATGCTCACAGAACAGTTTTGGGAACAGACTGCAATTTGAAGACAAAAGAGAAGGAAGGTCTCGCTCGCTGTCTCTCTCTCTCGAGCAAATCTCAAGGGACCCACTAAGCCTCAAGACAGAAGACCAGCAAAACAAGTATGGAAGTGTACATAGGGCCCCAGCAAGAACTGCAAGACTTAACTTCAATCAAAGACTTTACACCAAACACAAAGCCATTAACTGAACTCCAGCTATTGCTTCAAACCTTTCCCCTTTAATTCTTTCTCTTCCTCTGTTTCTATTTGTGTGTGTGTTTATCGCATTTGCATGCTAGCATGGTCGCATTGGGTATTTCTAGTAGTTTTAACTGAATTTAGAGTTTTAAGGTTAATAAACTTAAACCTTTCTTGTCTAAATCTGAGAAAACCTGTCTGATTTCTTTGCCATTACAATTAGAGAGCAGTGAGCAAGTACTCACTGAGAGGGAAGCTGAAACACGGTGTAAAAATTAAACCCTGTTATGGTCAAACCAGGAAAAGGCTGAGAGGGAAGCCCTTTCTAACCCCTAACCCCTTTCTCACCTGTCGTAACACGACATATTTTCCATCCACTTCCTTTCCGCTATGTGGTAGTCTGTAATACACCCTGATAGTGTAATCAATTATTTTCTATCGTTTATCACAATCCATATGTATTCAGTTTCTCTTTATTTGTCATGTTCTTTTTTTTCTACTGCTACTGTTATTTCTGATTAACACCACTACTACACCATCCCTTCTTCCTTCCCTATCTTAGCTAAATACATTGTAACCTATAATATTTATCTACCAATCTTGTCCAACTTACATCTGTTTCTTCATTTCTAATTATCCTTTCTAATTCCTCATTTGATAATGTTCTAAGCATAGCTATCCTGGAAATGCAACATGCTTTTATTTTTCATGACTCCTGTTTTATTTTTAATAGGTATTTGCTGAATATTTGTTATATTTCTCACCTTTTTGAACTCTAACCTTTGTTCTTAAGTTTTTTTTTTAATCATTCTTTCCACCCATGCTCTTTCTCCCACACCTCCACCAGTTCTGCCTTTACCAGTTTAAGGTCCTTTCTGCATTCTGATTTATGTTTTCTGCTTGGACCTAGGTTTTGGCCAAGGTTCCGATGCAGCTTGGCCTAACAGTACAGATCCTCCATGCCACTGTACTGGTGCCAATGTCCCATGAACTGGAATCCTTCCTTTTCACACCACTTTCAGTCACACATTCATTCTCTTGATCTGTTCCCCCCCACCATGCCTGTTAGCATGTGACTCAGGTAGGAACCCAGCGATTATCACCCTCAAGACTCTACTTTTTAATTTAGCTTCTACTTCTTGATAGTTCCTTAGCAGGACCCCTCCCTGTTCTTTCCTATGTGTTTGGTTCAGATATGAACCACTGGTTCTTCCACATCCCCTTTAAAGCTTCTTTCTCACCCTGCAACATACCTTCTTGGGTTCTTGATCATGACAGGGAAAACAAATGGAAAGGAGGCAACAGAGTTCGTGCATTAAGGTGAGCCTTTATTTGACTCTTTGTGATTGGACATCAGGGTAGCTGGAACCGATTCATTGAGGTTGTTTCTTGCCATCTTTGCACGTCGTTCAACTCTTCTGGACTCCTGTGCAGGGTTGTAATCATCCATTGCTGCTTGCCCCTCTCCCTCCTCTACACCCTCCTCTACACCCTCCTCATCGGTGGATAAGTATTGCTCAGGCATCTCCTTGTCATGTAAGGCCTCCCCACTTTGCAGCAGTAGATTGTGTAGAGCACAGCTAGGGCATACTGCAGGGCTCCATCAGATTGATCTAGGCAGTGGAATCTCATCTTCAGCAACCCAATGGCCAGCTCAATGTCGCTTGGGTGGAGCCGTGACAAGTGTTGTATCTTCAATAGGTAGCCCTTGTCCCTGAGGATCCATCCCTGAAGGCGAGCATGGGGCTTGAGAAGCTGCGGCACCTGGGATTGTCGAAGTATGTAGGCGTTGTGGCTGCTTCCTGGCAATTGGGTACACACCTGCAGGAGACGCTTTTGATGGTTACAGACCTTCCTGTTGATGAAGGCAGCTGGCTGGTCCGTTGGAGCCTTGATGGCCATGTGCTTGCAATCTGTCACACCTTGCACCCAGGGAAACCCAGCGATGGCCATGAATCCGATGGCCCTTTCAACCTGGCTGTCGGGGTCGATCCTGGAGAGAACATAGTCGCTGGCCCTCTTGAACAGGGCATTGGTCACCTCCTTGGTGTAGTGGTGGGCTGCTGCTTGGGAGACCCCACAGATGTTCCCAGTGAATCCCTGGAAAGATCCAGATGCGTTGAAGTTTAGTGCAACAGTGATCTTCAGGGCCACTGGCATAGGGTGACCCCAAATCTCATAGGTTGCAACTCAACCTGCGGCAGGGTGCATAAGTCGGTGACGGCCTCCCGGGAGAGCCGTAGTCATTGCTGACACTGGCGCTGAGACATTTGAAGGGAGCTGATCTGAGTCCGGTACACTCTGTGGCATACGTCGGTCCCTCTTGGCCTAGCCGACTGCTGTTGCTCTCATTGTGGAGCTTCACAGGCAGGCACACTTGTCTTTTGGCTCTCCCTCCTTCAGGGGCACTGCATGTAGGGGTCCAGAATTACAGGGTATATGAAACCCATGACAGGTGATCTGTGGGCCTGCAGAGTGCTGGCGATGTAAAGACGACCCTGCCTTGGCAACGTAGGTTCTGACAGTTCTCTCGGCAGTGTTGCTGATGGACCTCAGAGCCCAACCTTGATAGTTCACTCTCTGACCAGCAGTGTGAGTGACAAAACACATCATGCAGCAATCTGTCAACCCTATACTACCTCCCTGAAACCCACACTTAACCCCCTTGCAGAGCCCCCCACCCCTCCCCAACCCCCTTGCAGAACAAGCAGCGACACTGTCCCACAATGGCCTCCAAACCCCCCTCTTTCCCTATGTTAGCAATGCTCAAGGCTGCCTATCCATCGCGGCAGTGTAGCCTCCCACCTCGTTACTGCCAGGTTTTAACAGTCTTGAATCCGAAGGCAAATGAGTGTTGCCAGCCATTCACAGAATTGAGGCTCATCATTAAATCAAAATTAATGTATATTAAAATGCATGTAAATCAGCATTTCAGTAATTTCAAATAGCTTCCTGTTGCGTTGTGGCGACTATACTACCATTGTGCTTTCCCAGCACTGATAAAATCCGGAACCGACATCACGCACCAGATTTCTAGGTAGATGGTTCCGATACGATTCTCTGTCCCCCCCATGGCACTATACCCGCCTTCGAAGGCCGCACTAAATTCAGCGTAATATTCCAGTTCAGGCTTAACTAATGTGTAACTTTAGCATAACTCGCTTGCTTTTGAAATCTATGCCTCTTTATAAAGCCAAGGATCCTTTAAGCTTTGTTAATGGCCTTCTCCAGCCACCTTAGCAGATCTGTGTGTACATACAGCTCCAGGTCTGTCTCTTACTGCACCCGTTTAAAATTGGACCCTTTAGTTTATATTGCCTTTCCTCATTCTTTATACCAAAATGTATCACCTTACCCTTTGTTACAGCCAGGTGAGGAGGGGGTCTCAGGCTCCCCTTTCACCCTTCCTCGTGTTTGACTGCAACAGGGTTTATTCCTTTCTAAAAACAGTGGTGGTGCTTACCATATCAGTGAGCGTTTTACCTTTTTCCTCTAATGTGATTGCAAAAGAACCAATCGGACAGGTTTTCTTGAGTTTAAACAAGAAAGAGGAAAGTTTATTATACTTAACATTCATAACTCCGATTTAAAAATACTAAAAATATGCTACACATTCATGCTCGCATTCACACGAGAATCTCACACACACAAAGAGAACTACAGAGGGAAACAGATTTGGTGGTTGGATTAAAGTCCAGAATAAATGGAATTTAAATACAGTCTGTAAATCCAGTAGTCCTCGGCTGAAGCTGTATTCTTTTATCCTCGCTGGTCAAAGTGCACTTTGGTTGGCTTGCTTTGCTCAGAGTTTTCCTGATAGCAGAATTGGTAGTTGATTCTCTTCCTCTGGTTGCTGGCTGTAGCGATCTGTAGGCTTGGAGGGTCCCCCAGTCACAGCCAGTTCTTTTCTTGATATTTTCTGCGGGGAGAGAGAGAGACAGGGGAGTAGCCACCTGCTTCGTTGTCTACGCTCAGTTACTGGCTGTCTGTGTGACAAAACTTCCAGTTTCTTCAGAGATGAGCAAGCAGTCACATGGTTCTATCAATCCCCTTTGTTTTTAGCGAGGTCCAAAGTCTAAAACCCAAAACTCCTCTTGGGTGAGTTTGTCAGTATTTACTTCCCAGAGGTCCTGGCCAAATTTCCTCCCTTAATGGAAAACAGCAAAAACAGATTAACTGCTGTTTGGAATAGAAATGCAATATTGTACTAATGTGCTTGCTGTAGTCATGTGACCTCTACCATGAGGCACTCACTGCAGGCATCCATCAGAAGGCAGTTCAATAAAGACACAGTACAAGCAAGACCAATTCAACATTTGCTGAGGAAAGTTCCAGCTGCCCTCGAGGCCAGCCTGAAAGACATGATAGAAGAGCTGGAAAAGAAGGGAGTAATCAAGAAAATGACATCCCCTACAGAATGGATTAGCAGCATGGTAGCAGTGAAACAACCTGGAAAGCCGAGAGTATGCATTGACCCAAAGGATCTAAATAAAGCCCTGAAGAGATCTCACCACCCCATGCCAACCATCGAAGGAATTTCGCCACAACTTGTAAAGGCAAAAATCTTCAGTACCCTAGATGCGAAGAATGGTTCCTGGCAAATGAAGCTGGATGAAAGCAGCAGCTTTCTAACCACAGTCTGGATGCCATTCAGGAGATACCGATGGTTATGAATGCTGTTTGGCATTTCCATGGCTCCAGAGGAGTATCAACACAGACAGCATGAGATAGTTAGTGATCTTTAGATTAGAGATACAGCACTGAAACAGGCCCTTCGGCCCACCGAGTCTGTGCCGAATATCAACCACCCATTTTATACTAATCCTACACTAATCTCATATTCCCAACAAACATCCCCACCTGTCCCTATATTTCCCTACCACCTACCTATACTAGTGACAATTTATAATGGCCAATTTACCTATCAACCTGCAAGTCTTTTGGCTTGTGGGAGGAAACCGGAGCACCCGGAGAAAACCTACGCAGACACTGGGAGAACTTGCAAACTCCACACAGGCAGTACCCGGAATCGAACCCGGGTCCCTGGAGCTGTGAGGCTGCGGTGCTAACCACTGCGCCACTGTGCCGCCCATCTTCATGAATGCAGAGACACAATGGAAGAAGTCATTGCTGACCACGATCAAAACATAGTGTGACTGCTAGACAGAGCTCGCCAGATGAACCTGAAGCTGAACAAGAAAAAATTGCAATTAAAGATGCCCGAAGTCAAGTACATAGGTCATGTACTGACAGCAAAAGGTCTTCGCACAGATCCCGAAAAGATGACAGCAGTAGCAGCGATGCGGTAACCAACAGATATAAAAGCAGTGCAACAAGTTGTTGGATTCGTCAACTAGTTAGCAAAATTCTTGCCCAATTTGTTGTCGGACTGTGAACCATTACTCTAACTCACTACGCTCACTGCAGGCATCCATCAGAAGAAGGCCGTTCAATAAAAACACAGTACAAGCAAGACTGTTGTCCTGTGAGCTTTTAACAACAGCTCTGTTTTGGGGATCTTCCTGTGTTTGGTTTCATGACAACTGTTGCCACATTTCAAAAGTATTTTATTGAATACACAGTGCTGTGGACAAGATGAGCAAATGTATATGGGCAAGTACTTTATTTTTTATCATGTAAATAAAAAAGTTTATTTTCGTCGTTCCTTGTCAAGTTCTATTTACTTGAAGTTTAAAGAAATGTTTGTCATTTAAATTTATCGGACTGTGACTGCTATGCTGTGCGGTAGTCGTGTGACATATCCTTTTAGGCCATCATAAGCATTTGCCTTTATCATTTGGGACCTCAATTCCTTAATGTCACATGGTGAAGGTGAGCCTCTTGTGCCAGGTAATTCATCAAATGATGTAAATAGACTGCTGCTCTATCTGTATAATATTTATAGCAGTGACATTAAGTGTAGCGCTTAATACATAATACATCACTATAGCAAGATCAACACTTGCTCACAAATCATAAAACTCCTCTAATTTTACTGGTTATTGATGATTTCCAAATGTTCCATAAATCTCAACATTTTTATCGATGGTAAAAGCTGTATGAAAATTTGTTGTGAAGCTTTGCTTTTACAGGCAGGGGGTATTAAACTACAAGTCAAAAGCAACCCAATCACATTTGGTGATAAAAGGAGTTTAAAAAAAAATATGGAAGAAGAAAGGCCATTTGGCCCATCATGCCAACTCTTATGAGGACAATAATGCAATATTAACGCTGCAGTGCTATGGGTGACAGGAACCTGTATTAATAGATGGTAAAGCCTGATTAGTAATTAGTGTATATTGCTAAAATAGCCACATATCTGCTAATTCAGCTGACTGCCATTTAAGCATTTCCAACTTCAATAGAACAGGAACAACTGGAAAATGAAGGCACTTGTATATTTAAAAAAACTCTTAAAATACAAATGATGAGACAGTGCAGAGTGGCGCAGTGGTTAGCACAGCAGCCTCACAGCTCCAGCGACCTGGGTTCGGTTCTGGGTACTGTCTGTGCCGAGTTTGCAAGTTCTCCCTGTGATCGCATGGGGTTCTGCCAGGTGCTCTGGTTTCCTCCCACAGCCGAAGACTTGCAGGTTGATAGGTTAAATTGGCCATAGTAAATTGCCCCTAGTGTAGGTAAGTGGTAGGCAAATGGTGGGGATGTGGTAGGGAATATGGGATTAATGTAGGATTAGTATAAATGGGTGGTTGTTGGTTAGCACAGACTCAGTGGGCCGAAGGGCCTGTTTCAGTGCTGTATCTCTCTATGCCTCTAATACATCTCGATGTGGAGTCCCGTGGCAGTCAGCAGATCCATTTAAAGTTATGGATTGGTTTGGCAATAAAGCATCACAAATACAGTATTTGATGCCCAAAGTACAAGATGAAAGAATGCATGCCAGGAAGGTCAGCAAGCATCAAAGCCAGACTGCTTTCATCCACTGTTACATTACCTAACTTATCTATAGGACCTCCCTGGTAATGACTGCAGGGCAAGTGGCTTTTACAGGTTTCACAGCAGGATGGAATCATTTGTAGATCAGTGACCTCTGCTACAAGGACACTTTTTTAAGCCAATCTCCTCATCAGGATTGCACTACCAGTGGCAATCCAGGTTATCTTCTCCCTCAACTTTTTTTTTGTCCCCAGTTCCTTTCAGGCTAGCATAGGGACCATCTGCAATATCAGCTGAACTGCTGCACATGCATATTATCAAATATTATGCTTAGGTTAGCATGGCCAGCTCTTTTATCTCCATAATCCTCTGTATAATTACATGCTGTTCAATGTAACTGAACTGCTGCATTTTCCCAAACTACAGGGGTGACCGATGGCAGCCATGCAGTCATCCTGCAGTTCATTTTGTCTCAGTTAATAACCACACGTCCTAAAGCTAGATTGTATTCTAACTTTTTTTTTGTTTGTAGGCCTTTGAGTATGAGTCCGTCAAGGTTAGCAGTTATAAGTTGCAGCTTGAATGAGTACTGGTATGCCTGATAAGCAATGAAACAGTTACAATGTTGTCTGAGGACCTGGCAAGAAACAGGTTGTAAATATGGAAAAGACTGATGGGCAACACTTTATGGCATGCATTTAGAGCCATCCACTTGCTAAATGGTACTGTGTGGTCTTTCCTTGTAAGCTTCCTTAAGTTGTACCATATTGTTCTGCAGCTTCTGTGCATTCCTACAAATGGTATACACAGTGTTGATCCTGCCCCATATCCCCTAGCAATGCAGCATATTTGATGTCCTTTGGGAAGACTGCCAAATTACCTTTTAAAAAAGAAACGTGAACATTTTTACTTGTTTTCTTTTTCATCTGGATTATTATAATCCACTTTGAAGGAGGAACCAACATTGTAAAAGATGACCTCTAGCTAGTTGAAAAGCCAGCTGTAAGGATTCATTTTCCATTGAATCAAATGCCAAAACGTCTTTGTTTTGGTGGTACCTCTGAAAACAGCTTCACCTTGATGGAAATTGTTCTTCAAAAAGTCACTGTTTGCTCCAAATCCTTTTATTTTTCACCTTTGTGAATAAATAATGGTAAACCTGTGATGTATGTGTATGTCAAATTAGAAAGTGGTGCTGCAAGCCAGTTGCACATGGATGCACAGTAAAGTTGTACCCTTTGGGTTTCTGACTTTAATATTTTTGTTGATTGGTAGAGTACATGTTGATGTCTTCACTGAAGGGAGATAGGCTGGGCTTATTGAGACTAATAACACGAGGGACTGTTCATCACTGTATTACTGGCTTAAGTACTACCTCCACCAACAGGTCATCAGGACTAAAAATTTAAATAAAATGGTTTAAAAACTCTGTGTTAGGCAGATGCATCCGTATTAATAGAAGGAAAATCATGGGCTGCATGATTTTCATGATACCTGCTGCCAGTGGACTAGGCTCCATGCTGGGTGTATGCAATCAGCAGTTTTACACTATAGAGAGTTAAGAATATACAGGTAACACTTCTAAATGATTATAACGTTGTGTTTCTGGCATTAATTGAATTGCAGATTGGGATCAATGCCTATGGATTAGACTGTTATGTTGAACAACAAATAAGCATAGATAAATACACAACAGGAGTGGGCAGCAAGACCGAATAAAAACCCTGTCAATTTCAAATACATAAACATTAAAGAAATTCCAAAGAACTGACCAATACTCTGAGGAGCCTAAAATCAGGAGGTATGACCAGGACTGGCCCATGGGAGTACTTGCAATATTGAGTGATTTGTGGGGTACTGCGAGTGAGGCTAGACTCTTTTTGGTGCTTTGATTCTCTTAAACAAAGGATGTTATAAGCCTTTACATACTTTACTTCCAACAATAATAAAGTTCTCAGGTAATTGAGACCCTATTAAAATCATTTTAAAGTTGATCATAAAATTCAATGTACCGATTCAATTTCTTTTGGCTTTTTATCTTTCTTTGACATTGAGATATTAATACCAATAAAACAAAAAATGAAGAGCACATATTTTACTACTGGTCTTAAAATGGAGCATTATGCCCTATCTACTATCTGAACCCTTCATTAGAGTTGCAGTATTAAAAGAGAAGGTTAGAAAGGCTATCATAGGGCAGTGCACCAACTTAATCTGTGCTACTCTGCTGTCCTGATGAAGAGTTAAGCCCAGAAATTGCCATTCATGTGTTATTTGATGGTTAAATGTGGTTGCTATAAGTACTTGGGAGTAAAAAAGCCTGCACGTTTATTTAGAATTCTGCTTTTTTTTAGTTTATGGGCTACATTGCGTTTTATATTTCCAAGACAAAGAGCCAGTCAATGGAAAGGGGAAACACTAATCTTTTTAAATCATCTGTGAACTACAAATAAGAGCTAATTAGACATTAAATAACATGGTTGCTTGGTCAAATTGATAGAGCATTGGATGTTAGAGTGAGGAAAAACAGGGGCTTAAACCCTACTATATGGAAGCAGTGAGAGGAGGTGCACAATTTATGGGACTGATATCCCTTCCTAAGAAACATTTGTTACACCAGGCAAAGGAGGAGATGGCTGAAAATGGGTAACACCAGTCAGCTACTACTGTCCTAAATATGGCTGATTGATATGCACAACCCTAGGTAATAAAGGGAAAATAGAATCCAAGCAGACTGTTGGTGAAAACCTGCAGTTAGACAACACATTCACCAGGGAGTCAATTGGGAGGAGTGGCAACTTAGTGCCACACACATCTGAAGCAAAACTCAAGCACCAATGGGCAACAATATGCCAAACAAAGCTGCACCATTCCTATGCCACATAATAGGGGAAATAAATGCACTTCAATGGATTTAAACATTGTGCTGAACAGTTATTAGTCATTGGTTGCAATATTGCAGGAACATGTGTAGGACTCTGATTTGCACTTTAAGCCATTTCCTATAAGAATATAAGAAATAGCATCAGGAGTAGACCATACGGTCCCTCGAGCCTGCTCTGCCATTCAGTGTGATCATGGCTGATCATCTGCCTCAACTCCACTTTCCTGCCCATTCCCCATGTCCCTTGATTCCCTGAGTGACGGACCAAAAGTTTATCTATCTTGGCCTTTAATATATTCAACAATGGAGCATGCGCAACCTTCTGGGGTAGAGAATTCCAAAGATTCACATTCCTTTGAGTGAAGAAATTTCTCCTAATCTCTGTCCTAAATGATTGACCCCCTTAGGCTGAGACTGTGCCACCATATTCTAGATTCCCCAGCCAGGGGAAACAACCTCTCAGTGTCTACCATGTCAGGCCACTTCAAAATCTTGTATGTTTCTACAAGATCATCTGTCGTTCTTTTAAACTCCAGAGAATATAGACCCAGTTTACTCAGCCTTTCATCATAGGACAACCCTCTCTTTCCAGGGCCCAATCTGTTGCCTCCAAGGCAAGTATATCCTTCCTTAGATATGGAGACCAAAACTACGCACAGTATTCCAGGTGTGGTCGTGCCAAAGCCCTATACAATTGTAGCAATGCTTTCTTATTCTTTGTACTCCAATCCCTTTGCAATAAAGGCCAACATGCCATGTGCCTTCCTAATTGCTTGCTGTACCTGCATGCTAACTTTCTGTGTTCCTTGTACAAATACACCCAAGTTCCACAAACATCAAAGTTTAAAAGTTTTACACCTGTTGTATTTTGCTGTGTTCTTGGGTCTTTCTTTTCAGCTCTTTCCTTCAGCATGAGCCATTCATATGGTTTTCATTAGGGTGCGATTAAAATATTCTACCTCTCTATTTGCTCTCGGCCATAAGGGTGTGATTCTTTGATGAGTGAATCCTAAATGGGGAGCAAATTTGGCAAAATCATGACCGTTTAATGGCGGGCTGTTGTGTTCTTATTGTATCAGGTATCCCTTGTTTTGTGAAGATGGCATCAAATATGGGTAGAGTTACCCTTGCAGATGTCGATTAGATTAGATTAGATTAGAGATACAGCACTGAAACAGGCCCTTCGGCCCACCGAGTCTGTGTCGATATCACTAATTCTACCTCTGGATATCTGCATAGTCATCTACTATGACTAAAATGTATTCACCAGAGGGAAAAGGGCCTAAAAGAAAAATCAGCTGACACTTCCAGGGCCTTGCGGGCAAGAATGCCATCCAAAGTGGTTTGGGCTTCTTTGTACCTTCAGTCGTGGCTGTTTGGCATGGTGTGCATTCTCTTACTGCTTCTTCTATCATTTTGTCAATTTCAGGGAACCATATCTTCTCTCTTAGAAGGCCATTTTGTCTTTACGATTCCTTGATGTGTTGCAAGCACAATCTCAACTGCTTTTCTCCTTAAAGATGTAGGGAAGACAAGTCTATTGCCTCTGAGTTTGAGTCATGTGTTGTGAACTTATCCTTGCATGATTGGTATACTTTTACAACAGGGTGTTTCCAATCATCATGTTTCTGTGTTTGTAAGACTTTCATGAGAAGTTTTAGCTTTTCATCTTTCCCTATTTCTTCTCTTACTTCGTCTATCATCATGGCCTTAGGCACGGCTTGATCACTTATGTAAATTAGGTAATCAATGTCTAGTTCAGACTCAGCGGCATTGTCTTTGATTTGGATTTCTACTTAAAAAATCAACAGGGTTCTCTTCATCTTTGCCTGGTTCGTACATTAGTTGACAGTTGCATGGCATGAGTCTCAATCCCCATCTCTCGATTCTTGTGGACATTGGTTTCTGTTTTGTAAAAATACCCAGCAATGGTTTGTGATCTGTCACGACATTAAACTTTGCTCTGTATAGGTATAGGTGGAAATGTTCTACTCCCCATACAACTGCGATCATGTCTTTCTCTGTCTGTGAATAGCTTGTTTCTGTGTCCATCCATGATCTGCTTGCGTGTGAAATTGGTTTGTTGCCATGGCAGACCAACTGGGCTAGTATCTAGTGTGTCTTCTGGGATCAAAGTAAGGCATTGTTTCTGTGTTTATCGATGCTTTCTTTAAGTTATGAAATGCCTGCACTTCTACCTCATCCGTTTTCCAGCTGACAGATTGTCGAGTGAGCTGTCAAAGTGGGCTGTGATGGAGGTATTCTCTGGGATAAATCATGTGATGAACGATGCTAATCCTAGAAGAAATTTGACTTGTTTTGCATTCACGGAAGGATTTGCGTTCAAGATTGCCTTCACCTTCTTAGAATCTGGAGATAGACCTTTTTCGTTAAATATGTGCCTGTAGAACTTCACTTCCATCGCTGAAAAAATGCACTTGTTTTTTTTTTAATCGCAAATTGTACACTTGGAGTCAATCCAACATTACATGTAAGTGCTTGTCATGTTCTACTTGTGTTTTTTCTGTATACAATAATGTTGTCTGAGACATTCTTGACTATTCAGGCCTGTAAGTAGTTTTGCTACTGCTGATTGAAAAATTTCAGAGGCTGTGTTTACTCTGAACATTAAGTGCTTGTGTCTTCTTAATCCAACGTGGGTACTGAAGGTAGTTATGTATCAACTGGATTCGTCTAACTCAAATTGATATGTAGTGGTCAAGTCTAGGGTACTGAAGATTATTGACCCATTCATGTCTTCAGTTATCTCATCTAGCATTGGCATTGGGTGCCTTTCTCATTTTATTACTTTGTTGGCCTGTCTCATGTCGACGCAAATTTGTACTTGTCCAGTGGGCTTAGGAACTACAACAATTAGGCTGATCCACAGTGTTGGCGCTTCTATCTTTTCACTGATGTCCAACTTCTCCAGTCCATCCAATTCTTTCACTACGTCTTTTCCAGTATGGAATGGAATCCTCCTGTGTTTCCGTTTGAGTTGGACTGACTCATCTATATGGAGCTTCATTTTCTTATTTTTCACTTTGTCGATGCCTTCAAAGAATTGTGGATATTTCTTCAGGATGTCTTTCATCAGGGTGTTCTGTCCTCTGACTGTGTTAATCATGATCAGCTTCATTTCTCTGGCAGTTTCGAAACCTGGCAGATTTCCCTTGCTTGAGTCTACAACATGGAACTCAGTATGACATGTGAACCCATGGGAGTATTTGAGATTAACTTGGATCATCCCTAGGACCGGTAGAGGGGTATCTGATCCGTAGGAGTAAACTTTAGATTTCGGCTTGTTCAATTGCAGTTTCTGTTTTCTCTATAATGTTTGGAATGGCAGGGCAACCATTATGTTGTCTGCTCCTGAGTCAGTTACTGCAGAGATTGTCGAATTGTCTATGAACACATCACACGTGGGCAGGCGCTGGTACTTGTACAACCATACGAATTAGGAGCTGAAATAGGCCATTCAGTCTGTTGAGCCTGCTCTGCCATTTAATAAGATCATGGCTGATCTGTTTCTGTCTTGAATTGCACACTCCTATCTACCCCTGATAATTTTTGAATCCCTTGCCTAATAAGAATCTATCTACCTCCGCCTTAAAAATATTCAATGACCCAGCCTCCATCACCTTCTGAGGCAGAGAATTCCAAAGTTGCACAGCCCTCAGAGAAAAATTTCTCCTCTTCTCTATCCTAAAAAGGTGACCTCTAATTTTCAGTCAGTGTCCCCTAGTTCTGGACTTACCCACAAGAGGAAACATCCTCTCCACATCCACCTTGTCAAGACTGTTCAGAATCTTATATACTTCAATCAAGTCTCCCCTCACTCTTCTAAACTCCAGTGAAAACAAGCCCAATCTGTCCAACCTTTCGTCATGAGACAACCCGTTGATTCCAGGTATCAATCTAGTAAACCTCCTCTGAACCGTCTCCAATGCATTCACATCCTTCCTTAAATAAGGAGACCAAAACTGCACACAGTATTTGAGATGTGGTCTCACCAATGCCCTATGTAACTGAAGCATAACATCCTTACTTTTACTCACCCCAACATTGCATGACCGCAATGACTGTATGTTTGAGCGTGATTCAAAATCATGAGGGGTCTGGACAGAGTAGATAGGGAGAAACTATTCCCGCTCGTGAAAGGATCAAGAACAAGAGGGCACAGATTTAAAGTAACTAGTAAAAGAAGCATAGGTGACGTAAGGAAAATTTTTTTCATGCAGCGAGTGGTTAAAATCTGGCATGCACTGCCTGAGAATGTGGTGGAGGCAGGCTCCATTGAAGCATTCAAAAGGGAATTAGACTGTTATATGAAAAGGAAGAATGTGCAGAGTTACAGTGAGACTAACAGCTAATTTCTCTTGACTTTTTTTTCTGTCTTTGCTTACTTAAACTTGGAACCCTCTGTGCTTCGTCTTTTTTTATTTCTCCTCGTTGCCAGAAATTGTTGTGTTGTGCTGTGTTCTTAAGTCTTTAAATGATAATGCAGGCTTTATATTCGGATTCAACACAAATGCTATTTATTGTCTTACTTATCTACATTGCATGATCTCAGGTCTTTTCATTGCTGGTATGTATCTGCCCTCTGTAAAACCATGTGCTGAGTGTTTCTATCAAGATGGTGTCTCCTCCTTTATATATGCCTGATGATATCATCAGTGACCTGATTTCTTAAAGGTACAGTTTCTTAAAGGTGAAGTCACCACTGCATTATAAAAAATTCTGCTTTTCTATAGCTACTATCAAAGCAAATAGCAGTCACATTTGTTTCTGTACAGAACTCATGATTCCGACCTATACAAGAGAGTGGTGATGACAACTGCTCTGTGTATTTGAATGCCAAATCATGTACAGAAAGAGCAATTAAGAGAGAGAAAAGAGAGACCAGAAAAAGATTTTTTTTTTAAAAACGCCTCCAATAACATTTAAACCTGAAAGAATGAGACACTTGGAATAGTTAATATTTGGTGCCAGAGAGATTGACTGGCAGTTATTAACAATTTCTTCACTCAGAGGGTGGTGAATCTTTGGAATTCTTTACTCCAGAGGGCTGTGGAAGCTCAGTCATTGAATATATTCAAGACAGAGGTTGATAGATTTCTAGATATTAAAGATATCAAGGGATATGGGGATAGTGCAGGAAAATGGCGTTGAGGTAGAAGATCAGCCATGATCTAGTTGAATGGCGGAGCAGGCTCGAGAGGCTGAATGGCCTACTCTTGCTCCTAGTTCCTATGTTCCTATGAATTCACTGTTCTAATTTACACCTCCTTGTTCACTTGCAGTTAATTTTGCAATTCTGTGATCTGATTGCTTAAGGAGATACACAGTTGCATGCCATGTAAAGGATACTGTGCTGTTTCCATTTCGCAGTTGCAGCAAGTTACAGGGAAAATACCATGTAGGTTAAACAGGCAAGGGTAAGTCTAATGGGTGCTATTTGTTGGCCTATAACAGCAATTTTTGGGCTATTATTGATGCAATTTTTGTTAATTGAGATGCTAGATTTTGATGTTCCCAGCCCTAGTATATGGCAGCAAAAGTTATTCTGTTCTTAATTCCATGCTGATGAGAGAGAGCCCTTAACTATTAGTGTGATTTTTTTTTCTTTCCTAAACCTTCAAGAACTTCTGAATGAGACTGCCAACTCATGCCATTTAATGGGTATGGTACATAATTGACTTTGATCCCCATTGCTTCCCTTGTTCCTTT